>NC_142707.1:27495590-27798620 GCF_055471065.1 Atractosteus spatula
GGAATCACAGTGTAACTGCTTGGCTCAGAAGAGCACACTGAGTCAGCCCTTAACCCCAGTGATCAGAAATTGTCAAAACGTGTTTTTCAGCAGAAATAAACACGTTTTGGCAACTTTGGTCACCCCCATGTAAGTTATAGGGCAGGAACAGCACAGTTTTCAAAACGTGTTTTTCAGCCCGAAATAAACGCGTTTTCTCAGCCCTTAGAATCGCAGTGTAACTGCCTGGCTCAGAAGAGCACACTGACTCAGCCCTTAACCCCAGTGTGCAGAAATTGTCAAAACGTGTTTTTCAGCAGAAATAAACACGTTTTGGCAACTTTGGTCACCCCCATGTAAGTTATAGGGCAGGAACAGCACAGTTTTCAAAACGTGTTTTTCAGCCCGAAATAAACGCTTTTTTTCAGCACTTGGAATCACAGTGTAACTGCTTGGCTCAGAAGAGCACACTGAGTCAGCCCTACACCCCAGTGATCAGAAATTGTCAAAACGTGTTTTTCAGCAGAAATAAACACGTTTTGGCAACTTTGGTCACCCCCATGTAAGTTATAGGGCAGGAACAGCACAGTTTTCAAAACGTGTTTTTCAGCCCGAAATAAACGCTTTTTTTCAGCACTTGGAATCACAGTGTAACTGCTTGGCTCAGAAGAGCACACTGAGTCAGCCCTTAACCCCAGTGATCAGAAATTGTCAAAACGTGTTTTTCAGCAGAAATAAACACGTTTTGGCAACTTTGGTCACCCCCATGTAAGTTATAGGGCAGGAACAACACAGTTTTCAAAACGTGTTTTTCAGCCCGAAATAAACGCGTTTTCTCAGCCCTTGGAATCGCAGTGTAACTGCCTGGCTCAGAAGAGCACACTGACTCAGCCCTTAACCCCAGTGTGCAGAAATTGTCAAAACGTGTTTTTCAGCAGAAATAAACACGTTTTGGCAACTTTGGTCAACCCCATGTAAGTTATAGGGCAGGAACAGCACAGTTTTCAAAACGTGTTTTTCAGCCCGAAATAAACGCTTTTTTTCAGCACTTGGAATCACAGTGTAACTGCTTGGCTCAGAAGAGCACACTGAGTCAGCCCTTAACCCCAGTGATCAGAAATTGTCAAAACGTGTTTTTCAGCAGAAATAAACACGTTTTGGCAACTTTGGTCACCCCCATGTAAGTTATAGGGCAGGAACAGCACAGTTTTCAAAACGTGTTTTTCAGCCCGAAATAAACGCTTTTTCTCAGCCCTTGGAATCGCAGTGTAACTGCCTGGCTCCGAAGAGCACACTGAGTCAGCCCTTAACCCCAGTGATCAGAAATTGTCAAAACGTGTTTTTCAGCAGAAATAAACACGTTTTGGCAACTTTGGTCTCCCCCATGTAAGTTATATGGCTGGAACAGCACAGTTTTCAAAACGTGTTTTTCAGCCCGAAATAAACGCTTTTTCTCAGCCCTTGGAATCGCAGTGTAACTGCCTGGCTCAGAAGAGCACACTGACTCAGCCCTTAACCCCAGTGTGCAGAAATTGTCAAAACGTGTTTTTCAGCAGAAATAAACACGTTTTGGCAACTTTGGTCAACCCCATGTAAGTTATAGGGCAGGAACAGCACAGTTTTCAAAACGTGTTTTTCAGCCCGAAATAAACGCTTTTTTTCAGCACTTGGAATCACAGTGTAACTGCTTGGCTCAGAAGAGCACACTGAGTCAGCCCTACACCCCAGTGATCAGAAATTGTCAAAACGTGTTTTTCAGCAGAAATAAACACGTTTTGGCAACTTTGGTCACCCCCATGTAAGTTATAGGGCAGGAACAACACAGTTTTCAAAACGTGTTTTTCTGCCCGAAATAAACGCGTTTTCTCAGCCCTTGGAATCGCAGTGTAACTGCCTGGCTCAGAAGAGCACACTGACTCAGCCCTTAACCCCAGTGTGCAGAAATTGTCAAAACGTGTTTTTCAGCAGAAATAAACACGTTTTGGCAACTTTGGTCACCCCCATGTAAGTTATAGGGCAGGAACAGCACAGTTTTCAAAACGTGTTTTTCAGCCCGAAATAAACGCTTTTTTTCAGCACTTGGAATCACAGTGTAACTGCTTGGCTCAGAAGAGCACACTGATTCAGCCCTACACCCCAGTGATCAGAAATTGTCAAAACGTGTTTTTCAGCAGAAATAAACACGTTTTGGCAACTTTGGTCACCCCCATGTAAGTTATAGGGCAGGAACAGCACAGTTTTCAAAACGTGTTTTTCAGCCCGAAATAAACGCTTTTTTTCAGCACTTGGAATCACAGTGTAACTGCTTGGCTCAGAAGAGCACACTGAGTCAGCCCTTAACCCCAGTGATCAGAAATTGTCAAAACGTGTTTTTCAGCAGAAATAAACACGTTTTGGCAACTTTGGTCACCCCCATGTAAGTTATAGGGCAGGAACAACACAGTTTTCAAAACGTGTTTTTCAGCCCGAAATAAACGCGTTTTCTCAGCCCTTGGAATCGCAGTGTAACTGCCTGGCTCAGAAGAGCACACTGACTCAGCCCTTAACCCCAGTGTGCAGAAATTGTCAAAACGTGTTTTTCAGCAGAAATAAACACGTTTTGGCAACTTTGGTCAACCCCATGTAAGTTATAGGGCAGGAACAGCACAGTTTTCAAAACGTGTTTTTCAGCCCGAAATAAACGCTTTTTTTCAGCACTTGGAATCACAGTGTAACTGCTTGGCTCAGAAGAGCACACTGAGTCAGCCCTTAACCCCAGTGATCAGAAATTGTCAAAACGTGTTTTTCAGCAGAAATAAACACGTTTTGGCAACTTTGGTCACCCCCATGTAAGTTATAGGGCAGGAACAGCACAGTTTTCAAAACGTGTTTTTCAGCCCGAAATAAACGCTTTTTCTCAGCCCTTGGAATCGCAGTGTAACTGCCTGGCTCCGAAGAGCACACTGAGTCAGCCCTTAACCCCAGTGATCAGAAATTGTCAAAACGTGTTTTTCAGCAGAAATAAACACGTTTTGGCAACTTTGGTCTCCCCCATGTAAGTTATATGGCTGGAACAGCACAGTTTTCAAAACGTGTTTTTCAGCCCGAAATAAACGCTTTTTCTCAGCCCTTGGAATCGCAGTGTAACTGCCTGGCTCAGAAGAGCACACTGACTCAGCCCTTAACCCCAGTGTGCAGAAATTGTCAAAACGTGTTTTTCAGCAGAAATAAACACGTTTTGGCAACTTTGGTCAACCCCATGTAAGTTATAGGGCAGGAACAGCACAGTTTTCAAAACGTGTTTTTCAGCCCGAAATAAACGCTTTTTTTCAGCACTTGGAATCACAGTGTAACTGCTTGGCTCAGAAGAGCACACTGAGTCAGCCCTACACCCCAGTGATCAGAAATTGTCAAAACGTGTTTTTCAGCAGAAATAAACACGTTTTGGCAACTTTGGTCACCCCCATGTAAGTTATAGGGCAGGAACAGCACAGTTTTCAAAACGTGTTTTTCAGCCCGAAATAAACGCGTTTTCTCAGCCCTTAGAATCGCAGTGTAACTGCCTGGCTCAGAAGAGCACACTGACTCAGCCCTTAACCCCAGTGTGCAGAAATTGTCAAAACGTGTTTTTCAGCAGAAATAAACACGTTTTGGCAACTTTGGTCACCCCCATGTAAGTTATAGGGCAGGAACAGCACAGTTTTCAAAACGTGTTTTTCAGCCCGAAATAAACGCTTTTTCTCAGCCCTTGGAATCGCAGTGTAACTGCCTGGCTCCGAAGAGCACACTGAGTCAGCCCTTAACCCCAGTGATCAGAAATTGTCAAAACGTGTTTTTCAGCAGAAATAAACACGTTTTGGCAACTTTGGTCTCCCCCATGTAAGTTATATGGCTGGAACAGCACAGTTTTCAAAACGTGTTTTTCAGCCCGAAATAAACGCTTTTTCTCAGCCCTTGGAATCGCAGTGTAACTGCCTGGCTCAGAAGAGCACACTGACTCAGCCCTTAACCCCAGTGATCAGAAATTGTCAAAACTTGTTTTTCAGCAGAAATAAACACGTTTTGGCAACTTTGGTCACCCCCATGTAAGTTATAGGGCAGGAACAGCACAGTTTTCAAAACGTGTTTTTCAGCCCGAAATAAACGCGTTTTCTCAGCCCTTAGAATCGCAGTGTAAGTGCTTGGCTCAGAAGAGCACACAGAGTCAGCCCTTAACCCCAGTGATCAGAAATTGTCAAAACATGTTTTTCAGCAGAAATAAACACGTTTTGGCAACTTTGGTCACCCCCATGTAAGTTATAGGGCAGGAACAGCACAGTTTTCAAAACGTGTTTTTCAGCCCGAAATAAACGCTTTTTCTCAGCCCTTGGAATCGCAGTGTAACTGCCTGGCTCCGAAGAGCACACTGAGTCAGCCCTTAACCCCAGTGATCAGAAATTGTCAAAACGTGTTTTTCAGCAGAAATAAACACGTTTTGGCAACTTTGGTCTCCCCCATGTAAGTTATATGGCTGGAACAGCACAGTTTTCAAAACGTGTTTTTCAGCCCGAAATAAACGCTTTTTCTCAGCCCTTGGAATCGCAGTGTAACTGCCTGGCTCAGAAGAGCACACTGACTCAGCCCTTAACCCCAGTGATCAGAAATTGTCAAAACTTGTTTTTCAGCAGAAATAAACACGTTTTGGCAACTTTGGTCACCCCCATGTAAGTTATAGGGCAGGAACAGCACAGTTTTCAAAACGTGTTTTTCAGCCCGAAATAAACGCGTTTTCTCAGCCCTTAGAATCGCAGTGTAACTGCTTGGCTCAGAAGAGCACACAGAGTCAGCCCTTAACCCCAGTGATCAGAAATTGTCAAAACATGTTTTTCAGCAGAAATAAACACGTTTTGGCAATTTTGGTCACCCCCATGTAAGTTATAGGGCAGGAACAGCACAGTTTTCAAAACGTGTTTTTCAGCCCGAAATAAACGCTTTTTTTCAGCACTTGGAATCACAGTGTAACTGCTTGGCTCAGAAGAGCACACTGAGTCAGCCCTTAACCCCAGTGATCAGAAATTGTCAAAACGTGTTTTTCAGCAGAAATAAACACGTTTTGGCAACTTTGGTCACCCCCATGTAAGTTATAGGGCAGGAACAACACAGTTTTCAAAACGTGTTTTTCAGCCCGAAATAAACGCGTTTTCTCAGCCCTTGGAATCGCAGTGTAACTGCCTGGCTCAGAAGAGCACACTGACTCAGCCCTTAACCCCAGTGTGCAGAAATTGTCAAAACGTGTTTTTCAGCAGAAATAAACACGTTTTGGCAACTTTGGTCAACCCCATGTAAGTTATAGGGCAGGAACAGCACAGTTTTCAAAACGTGTTTTTCAGCCCGAAATAAACGCTTTTCTTCAGCACTTGGAATAACAGTGTAACTGCTTGGCTCAGAGAAGCACACAGAGTCAGCCCTTAACCCCAGTGATCAGAAATTGTCAAAACGTGTTTTTCAGCAGAAATAAACACGTTTTGGCAACTTTGGTCACCCCCATGTAAGTTATAGGGCAGGAACAACACAGTTTTCAAAACGTGTTTTTCAGCCCGAAATAAACGCGTTTTCTCAGCCCTTGGAATCGCAGTGTAACTGCCTGGCTCAGAAGAGCACACTGACTCAGCCCTTAACCCCAGTGTGCAGAAATTGTCAAAACGTGTTTTTCAGCAGAAATAAACACGTTTTGGCAACTTTGGTCAACCCCATGTAAGTTATAGGGCAGGAACAGCACAGTTTTCAAAACGTGTTTTTCAGCCCGAAATAAACACTTTTTTTCAGCACTTGGAATCACAGTGTAACTGCTTGGCTCAGAAGAGCACACTGAGTCAGCCCTTAACCCCAGTGATCAGAAATTGTCAAAACGTGTTTTTCAGCAGAAATAAACACGTTTTGGCAACTTTGGTCACCCCCATGTAAGTTATAGGGCAGGAACAACACAGTTTTCAAAACGTGTTTTTCTGCCCGAAATAAACGCGTTTTCTCAGCCCTTGGAATCGCAGTGTAACTGCCTGGCTCAGAAGAGCACACTGACTCAGCCCTTAACCCCAGTGTGCAGAAATTGTCAAAACGTGTTTTTCAGCAGAAATAAACACGTTTTGGCAACTTTGGTCACCCCCATGTAAGTTATAGGGCAGGAACAGCACAGTTTTCAAAACGTGTTTTTCAGCCCGAAATAAACGCTTTTTTTCAGCACTTGGAATCACAGTGTAACTGCTTGGCTCAGAAGAGCACACTGAGTCAGCCCTACACCCCAGTGATCAGAAATTGTCAAAACGTGTTTTTCAGCAGAAATAAACACGTTTTGGCAACTTTGGTCACCCCCATGTAAGTTATAGGGCAGGAACAGCACAGTTTTCAAAACGTGTTTTTCAGCCCGAAATAAACGCGTTTTCTCAGCCCTTAGAATCGTAGTGTAACTGCCTGGCTCAGAAGAGCACACTGACTCAGCCCTTAACCCCAGTGTGCAGAAATTGTCAAAACGTGTTTTTCAGCAGAAATAAACACGTTTTGGCAACTTTGGTCACCCCCATGTAAGTTATAGGGCAGGAACAGCACAGTTTTCAAAACGTGTTTTTCAGCCCGAAATAAACGCTTTTTCTCAGCCCTTGGAATCGCAGTGTAACTGCCTGGCTCAGAAGAGCACACTGAGTCAGCCCTTAACCCCAGTGATCAGAAATTGTCAAAACGTGTTTTTCAGCAGAAATAAACACGTTTTGGCAACTTTGGTCTCCCCCATGTAAGTTATATGGCTGGAACAGCACAGTTTTCAAAACGTGTTTTTCAGCCCGAAATAAACGCTTTTTCTCAGCCCTTAGAATCGCAGTGTAACTGCTTGGCTCAGAAGAGCACACAGAATCAGCCCTTAACCCCAGTGTGCAGAAATTGTCAAAACGTGTTTTTCAGCAGAAATAAACACGTTTTGGCAACTTTGGTCAACCCCATGTAAGTTATAGGGCAGGAACAGCACAGTTTTCAAAACGTGTTTTTCAGCCCGAAATAAACGCTTTTTTTCAGCACTTGGAATCACAGTGTAACTGCTTGGCTCAGAAGAGCACACTGAGTCAGCCCTACACCCCAGTGATCAGAAATTGTCAAAACGTGTTTTTCAGCAGAAATAAACACGTTTTGGCAACTTTGGTCACCCCCATGTAAATTATAGGGCAGGAACAGCACAGTTTTCAAAACGTGTTTTTCAGCCCGAAATAAACGCGTTTTCTCAGCCCTTAGAATCGTAGTGTAACTGCCTGGCTCAGAAGAGCACACAGAGTCAGCCCTTAACCCCAGTGATCAGAAATTGTCAAAACATGTTTTTCAGCAGAAATAAACACGTTTTGGCAACTTTGGTCACCCCCATGTAAGTTATAGGGCAGGAACAGCACAGTTTTCAAAACGTGTTTTTCAGCCCGAAATAAACGCGTTTTCTCAGCCCTTAGAATCGCAGTGTAACTGCTTGGCTCAGAAGAGCACACAGAGTCAGCCCTTAACCCCAGTGATCAGAAATTGTCAAAACATGTTTTTCAGCAGAAATAAACACGTTTTGGCAACTTTGGTCACCCCCATGTAAGTTATAGGGCAGGAACAGCACAGTTTTCAAAACGTGTTTTTCAGCCCGAAATAAACGCTTTTTTTCAGCACTTGGAATCACAGTGTAACTGCTTGGCTCAGAAGAGCACACTGAGTCAGCCCTTAACCCCAGTGATCAGAAATTGTCAAAACGTGTTTTTCAGCAGAAATAAACACGTTTTGGCAACTTTGGTCACCCCCATGTAAGTTATAGGGCAGGAACAACACAGTTTTCAAAACGTGTTTTTCTGCCCGAAATAAACGCGTTTTCTCAGCCCTTGGAATCGCAGTGTAACTGCCTGGCTCAGAAGAGCACACTGACTCAGCCCTTAACCCCAGTGTGCAGAAATTGTCAAAACGTGTTTTTCAGCAGAAATAAACACGTTTTGGCAACTTTGGTCAACCCCATGTAAGTTATAGGGCAGGAACAGCACAGTTTTCAAAACGTGTTTTTCAGCCCGAAATAAACGCTTTTTTTCAGCACTTGGAATCACAGTGTAACTGCTTGGCTCAGAAGAGCACACTGAGTCAGCCCTACACCCCAGTGATCAGAAATTGTCAAAACGTGTTTTTCAGCAGAAATAAACACGTTTTGGCAACTTTGGTCACCCCCATGTAAGTTATAGGGCAGGAACAGCACAGTTTTCAAAACGTGTTTTTCAGCCCGAAATAAACGCGTTTTCTCAGCCCTTAGAATCGCAGTGTAACTGCCTGGCTCAGAAGAGCACACTGACTCAGCCCTTAACCCCAGTGTGCAGAAATTGTCAAAACGTGTTTTTCAGCAGAAATAAACACGTTTTGGCAACTTTGGTCACCCCCATGTAAGTTATAGGGCAGGAACAGCACAGTTTTCAAAACGTGTTTTTCAGCCCGAAATAAACGCTTTTTCTCAGCCCTTGGAATCGCAGTGTAACTGCCTGGCTCCGAAGAGCACACTGAGTCAGCCCTTAACCCCAGTGATCAGAAATTGTCAAAACGTGTTTTTCAGCAGAAATAAACACGTTTTGGCAACTTTGGTCTCCCCCATGTAAGTTATATGGCTGGAACAGCACAGTTTTCAAAACGTGTTTTTCAGCCCGAAATAAACGCTTTTTCTCAGCCCTTGGAATCGCAGTGTAACTGCCTGGCTCAGAAGAGCACACTGACTCAGCCCTTAACCCCAGTGATCAGAAATTGTCAAAACTTGTTTTTCAGCAGAAATAAACACGTTTTGGCAACTTTGGTCACCCCCATGTAAGTTATAGGGCAGGAACAGCACAGTTTTCAAAACGTGTTTTTCAGCCCGAAATAAACGCGTTTTCTCAGCCCTTAGAATCGCAGTGTAAGTGCTTGGCTCAGAAGAGCACACAGAGTCAGCCCTTAACCCCAGTGATCAGAAATTGTCAAAACATGTTTTTCAGCAGAAATAAACACGTTTTGGCAACTTTGGTCACCCCCATGTAAGTTATAGGGCAGGAACAGCACAGTTTTCAAAACGTGTTTTTCAGCCCGAAATAAACGCTTTTTTTCAGCACTTGGAATCACAGTGTAACTGCTTGGCTCAGAAGAGCACACTGAGTCAGCCCTTAACCCCAGTGATCAGAAATTGTCAAAACGTGTTTTTCAGCAGAAATAAACACGTTTTGGCAACTTTGGTCACCCCCATGTAAGTTATAGGGCAGGAACAACACAGTTTTCAAAACGTGTTTTTCTGCCCGAAATAAACGCGTTTTCTCAGCCCTTGGAATCGCAGTGTAACTGCCTGGCTCAGAAGAGCACACTGACTCAGCCCTTAACCCCAGTGTGCAGAAATTGTCAAAACGTGTTTTTCAGCAGAAATAAACACGTTTTGGCAACTTTGGTCAACCCCATGTAAGTTATAGGGCAGGAACAGCACAGTTTTCAAAACATGTTTTTCAGCCCGAAATAAACGCTTTTTTTCAGCACTTGGAATCACAGTGTAACTGCTTGGCTCAGAAGAGCACACTGAGTCAGCCCTTAACCCCAGTGATCAGAAATTGTCAAAACGTGTTTTTCAGCAGAAATAAACACGTTTTGGCAACTTTGGTCACCCCCATGTAAGTTATAGGGCAGGAACAGCACAGTTTTCAAAACGTGTTTTTCAGCCCGAAATAAACGCGTTTTCTCAGCCCTTCGAATCGTAGTGTAACTGCCTGGCTCAGAAGAGCACACTGACTCAGCCCTTAACCCCAGTGTGCAGAAATTGTCAAAACGTGTTTTTCAGCAGAAATAAACACGTTTTGGCAACTTTGGTCACCCCCATGTAAGTTATAGGGCAGGAACAGCACAGTTTTCAAAACGTGTTTTTCAGCCCGAAATAAACGCTTTTTCTCAGCCCTTGGAATCGCAGTGTAACTGCCTGGCTCCGAAGAGCACACTGAGTCAGCCCTTAACCCCAGTGATCAGAAATTGTCAAAACGTGTTTTTCAGCAGAAATAAACACGTTTTGGCAACTTTGGTCTCCCCCATGTAAGTTATATGGCTGGAACAGCACAGTTTTCAAAACGTGTTTTTCAGCCCGAAATAAACGCTTTTTCTCAGCCCTTGGAATCGCAGTGTAACTGCCTGGCTCAGAAGAGCACACTGACTCAGCCCTTAACCCCAGTGATCAGAAATTGTCAAAACTTGTTTTTCAGCAGAAATAAACACGTTTTGGCAACTTTGGTCACCCCCATGTAAGTTATAGGGCAGGAACAGCACAGTTTTCAAAACGTGTTTTTCAGCCCGAAATAAACGCGTTTTCTCAGCCCTTAGAATCGCAGTGTAACGGCTTGGCTCAGAAGAGCACACAGAGTCAGCCCTTAACCCCAGTGATCAGAAATTGTCAAAACATGTTTTTCAGCAGAAATAAACACGTTTTGGCAATTTTGGTCACCCCCATGTAAGTTATAGGGCAGGAACAGCACAGTTTTCAAAACGTGTTTTTCAGCCCGAAATAAACGCTTTTTTTCAGCACTTGGAATCACAGTGTAACTGCTTGGCTCAGAAGAGTACACTGAGTCAGCCCTTAACCCCAGTGATCAGAAATTGTCAAAACGTGTTTTTCAGCAGAAATAAACACGTTTTGGCAACTTTGGTCACCCCCATGTAAGTTATAGGGCAGGAACAGCACAGTTTTCAAAACGTGTTTTTCAGCCCGAAATAAACGCTTTTTCTCAGCCCTTGGAATCGCAGTGTAACTGACTGGCTCCGAAGAGCACACTGAGTCAGCCCTTAACCCCAGTGATCAGAAATTGTCAAAACGTGTTTTTCAGCAGAAATAAACACGTTTTGGCAACTTTGGTCTCCCCCATGTAAGTTATATGGCTGGAACAGCACAGTTTTCAAAACGTGTTTTTCATCCCGAAATAAACGCTTTTTCTCAGCCCTTGGAATCGCAGTGTAACTGCCTGGCTCAGAAGAGCACACTGACTCAGCCCTTAACCCCAGTGATCAGAAATTGTCAAAACTTGTTTTTCAGCAGAAATAAACACGTTTTGGCAACTTTGGTCACCCCCATGTAAGTTATAGGGCAGGAACAGCACAGTTTTCAAAACGTGTTTTTCAGCCCGAAATAAACGCTTTTTCTCAGCCCTTAGAATCGCAGTGTAACTGCTTGGCTCAGAAGAGCACACAGAGTCAGCCCTTAACCCCAGTGATCAGAAATTGTCAAAACATGTTTTTCAGCAGAAATAAACACGTTTTGGCAACTTTGGTCACCCCCATGTAAGTTATAGGGCAGGAACAGCACAGTTTTCAAAACGTGTTTTTCAGCCCGAAATAAACGCTTTTTTTCAGCACTTGGAATCACAGTGTAACTGCTTGGCTCAGAAGAGCACACTGAGTCAGCCCTTAACCCCAGTGATCAGAAATTGTCAAAACATGTTTTTCAGCAGAAATAAACACGTTTTGGCAACTTTGGTCACCCCCATGTAAGTTATAGGGCAGGAACAGCACAGTTTTCAAAACGTGTTTTTCAGCCCGAAATAAACGCTTTTTTTCAGCACTTGGAATCACAGTGTAACTGCTTGGCTCAGAAGAGCACACTGAGTCAGCCCTTAACCCCAGTGATCAGAAATTGTCAAAACGTGTTTTTCAGCAGAAATAAACACGTTTTGGCAACTTTGGTCACCCCCATGTAAGTTATAGGGCAGGAACAACACAGTTTTCAAAACGTGTTTTTCTGCCCGAAATAAACGCGTTTTCTCAGCCCTTGGAATCGCAGTGTAACTGCCTGGCTCAGAAGAGCACACTGACTCAGCCCTTAACCCCAGTGTGCAGAAATTGTCAAAACGTGTTTTTCAGCAGAAATAAACACGTTTTGGCAACTTTGGTCAACCCCATGTAAGTTATAGGGCAGGAACAGCACAGTTTTCAAAACGTGTTTTTCAGCCCGAAATAAACGCTTTTTTTCAGCACTTGGAATCACAGTGTAACTGCTTGGCTCAGAAGAGCACACTGAGTCAGCCCTTAACCCCAGTGATCAGAAATTGTCAAAACGTGTTTTTCAGCAGAAATAAACACGTTTTGGCAACTTTGGTCACCCCCATGTAAGTTATAGGGCAGGAACAGCACAGTTTTCAAAACGTGTTTTTCAGCCCGAAATAAACGCGTTTTCTCAGCCCTTAGAATCGCAGTGTAACTGCCTGGCTCAGAAGAGCACACTGACTCAGCCCTTAACCCCAGTGTGCAGAAATTGTCAAAACGTGTTTTTCAGCAGAAATAAACACGTTTTGGCAACTTTGGTCACCCCCATGTAAGTTATAGGGCAGGAACAGCACAGTTTTCAAAACGTGTTTTTCAGCCCGAAATAAACGCTTTTTTTCAGCACTTGGAATCACAGTGTAACTGCTTGGCTCAGAAGAGCACACTGAGTCAGCCCTACACCCCAGTGATCAGAAATTGTCAAAACGTGTTTTTCAGCAGAAATAAACACGTTTTGGCAACTTTGGTCACCCCCATGTAAGTTATAGGGCAGGAACAGCACAGTTTTCAAAACGTGTTTTTCAGCCCGAAATAAACGCTTTTTTTCAGCACTTGGAATCACAGTGTAACTGCTTGGCTCAGAAGAGCACACTGAGTCAGCCCTTAACCCCAGTGATCAGAAATTGTCAAAACGTGTTTTTCAGCAGAAATAAACACGTTTTGGCAACTTTGGTCACCCCCATGTAAGTTATAGGGCAGGAACAACACAGTTTTCAAAACGTGTTTTTCAGCCCGAAATAAACGCGTTTTCTCAGCCCTTGGAATCGCAGTGTAACTGCCTGGCTCAGAAGAGCACACTGACTCAGCCCTTAACCCCAGTGTGCAGAAATTGTCAAAACGTGTTTTTCAGCAGAAATAAACACGTTTTGGCAACTTTGGTCAACCCCATGTAAGTTATAGGGCAGGAACAGCACAGTTTTCAAAACGTGTTTTTCAGCCCGAAATAAACGCTTTTTTTCAGCACTTGGAATCACAGTGTAACTGCTTGGCTCAGAAGAGCACACTGAGTCAGCCCTTAACCCCAGTGATCAGAAATTGTCAAAACGTGTTTTTCAGCAGAAATAAACACGTTTTGGCAACTTTGGTCACCCCCATGTAAGTTATAGGGCAGGAACAGCACAGTTTTCAAAACGTGTTTTTCAGCCCGAAATAAACGCTTTTTCTCAGCCCTTGGAATCGCAGTGTAACTGCCTGGCTCCGAAGAGCACACTGAGTCAGCCCTTAACCCCAGTGATCAGAAATTGTCAAAACGTGTTTTTCAGCAGAAATAAACACGTTTTGGCAACTTTGGTCTCCCCCATGTAAGTTATATGGCTGGAACAGCACAGTTTTCAAAACGTGTTTTTCAGCCCGAAATAAACGCTTTTTCTCAGCCCTTGGAATCGCAGTGTAACTGCCTGGCTCAGAAGAGCACACTGACTCAGCCCTTAACCCCAGTGTGCAGAAATTGTCAAAACGTGTTTTTCAGCAGAAATAAACACGTTTTGGCAACTTTGGTCAACCCCATGTAAGTTATAGGGCAGGAACAGCACAGTTTTCAAAACGTGTTTTTCAGCCCGAAATAAACGCTTTTTTTCAGCACTTGGAATCACAGTGTAACTGCTTGGCTCAGAAGAGCACACTGAGTCAGCCCTACACCCCAGTGATCAGAAATTGTCAAAACGTGTTTTTCAGCAGAAATAAACACGTTTTGGCAACTTTGGTCACCCCGATGTAAGTTATAGGGCAGGAACAGCACAGTTTTCAAAACGTGTTTTTCAGCCCGAAATAAACGCGTTTTCTCAGCCCTTAGAATCGCAGTGTAACTGCCTGGCTCAGAAGAGCACACTGACTCAGCCCTTAACCCCAGTGTGCAGAAATTGTCAAAACGTGTTTTTCAGCAGAAATAAACACGTTTTGGCAACTTTGGTCACCCCCATGTAAGTTATAGGGCAGGAACAGCACAGTTTTCAAAACGTGTTTTTCAGCCCGAAATAAACGCTTTTTCTCAGCCCTTGGAATCGCAGTGTAACTGCCTGGCTCCGAAGAGCACACTGAGTCAGCCCTTAACCCCAGTGATCAGAAATTGTCAAAACGTGTTTTTCAGCAGAAATAAACACGTTTTGGCAACTTTGGTCTCCCCCATGTAAGTTATATGGCTGGAACAGCACAGTTTTCAAAACGTGTTTTTCAGCCCGAAATAAACGCTTTTTCTCAGCCCTTGGAATCGCAGTGTAACTGCCTGGCTCAGAAGAGCACACTGACTCAGCCCTTAACCCCAGTGATCAGAAATTGTCAAAACTTGTTTTTCAGCAGAAATAAACACGTTTTGGCAACTTTGGTCACCCCCATGTAAGTTATAGGGCAGGAACAGCACAGTTTTCAAAACGTGTTTTTCAGCCCGAAATAAACGCGTTTTCTCAGCCCTTAGAATCGCAGTGTAAGTGCTTGGCTCAGAAGAGCACACAGAGTCAGCCCTTAACCCCAGTGATCAGAAATTGTCAAAACATGTTTTTCAGCAGAAATAAACACGTTTTGGCAACTTTGGTCACCCCCATGTAAGTTATAGGGCAGGAACAGCACAGTTTTCAAAACGTGTTTTTCAGCCCGAAATAAACGCTTTTTTTCAGCACTTGGAATCACAGTGTAACTGCTTGGCTCAGAAGAGCACACTGAGTCAGCCCTTAACCCCAGTGATCAGAAATTGTCAAAACGTGTTTTTCAGCAGAAATAAACACGTTTTGGCAACTTTGGTCACCCCCATGTAAGTTATAGGGCAGGAACAACACAGTTTTCAAAACGTGTTTTTCTGCCCGAAATAAACGCGTTTTCTCAGCCCTTGGAATCGCAGTGTAACTGCCTGGCTCAGAAGAGCACACTGACTCAGCCCTTAACCCCAGTGTGCAGAAATTGTCAAAACGTGTTTTTCAGCAGAAATAAACACGTTTTGGCAACTTTGGTCAACCCCATGTAAGTTATAGGGCAGGAACAGCACAGTTTTCAAAACGTGTTTTTCAGCCCGAAATAAACGCTTTTTTTCAGCACTTGGAATCACAGTGTAACTGCTTGGCTCAGAAGAGCACACTGAGTCAGCCCTTAACCCCAGTGATCAGAAATTGTCAAAACGTGTTTTTCAGCAGAAATAAACACGTTTTGGCAACTTTGGTCACCCCCATGTAAGTTATAGGGCAGGAACAGCACAGTTTTCAAAACGTGTTTTTCAGCCCGAAATAAACGCGTTTTCTCAGCCCTTCGAATCGTAGTGTAACTGCCTGGCTCAGAAGAGCACACTGACTCAGCCCTTAACCCCAGTGTGCAGAAATTGTCAAAACGTGTTTTTCAGCAGAAATAAACACGTTTTGGCAACTTTGGTCACCCCCATGTAAGTTATAGGGCAGGAACAGCACAGTTTTCAAAACGTGTTTTTCAGCCCGAAATAAACGCTTTTTCTCAGCCCTTGGAATCGCAGTGTAACTGCCTGGCTCCGAAGAGCACACTGAGTCAGCCCTTAACCCCAGTGATCAGAAATTGTCAAAACGTGTTTTTCAGCAGAAATAAACACGTTTTGGCAACTTTGGTCTCCCCCATGTAAGTTATATGGCTGGAACAGCACAGTTTTCAAAACGTGTTTTTCAGCCCGAAATAAACGCTTTTTCTCAGCCCTTGGAATCGCAGTGTAACTGCCTGGCTCAGAAGAGCACACTGACTCAGCCCTTAACCCCAGTGATCAGAAATTGTCAAAACTTGTTTTTCAGCAGAAATAAACACGTTTTGGCAACTTTGGTCAACCCCATGTAAGTTATAGGGCAGGAACAGCACAGTTTTCAAAACGTGTTTTTCAGCCCGAAATAAACGCTTTTTTTCAGCACTTGGAATCACAGTGTAACTGCTTGGCTCAGAAGAGCACACTGAGTCAGCCCTACACCCCAGTGATCAGAAATTGTCAAAACGTGTTTTTCAGCAGAAATAAACACGTTTTGGCAACTTTGGTCACCCCCATGTAAGTTATAGGGCAGGAACAGCACAGTTTTCAAAACGTGTTTTTCAGCCCGAAATAAACGCTTTTTCTCAGCCCTTGGAATCGCAGTGTAACTGCCTGGCTCCGAAGAGCACACTGAGTCAGCCCTTAACCCCAGTGATCAGAAATTGTCAAAACGTGTTTTTCAGCAGAAATAAACACGTTTTGGCAACTTTGGTCTCCCCCATGTAAGTTATATGGCTGGAACAGCACAGTTTTCAAAACGTGTTTTTCAGCCCGAAATAAACGCTTTTTCTCAGCCCTTGGAATCGCAGTGTAACTGCCTGGCTCAGAAGAGCACACTGACTCAGCCCTTAACCCCAGTGATCAGAAATTGTCAAAACTTGTTTTTCAGCAGAAATAAACACGTTTTGGCAACTTTGGTCACCCCCATGTACAGATGCAGCCATTCAAAGTGCGCGTCACAGACACGTACCGCAGGTGACGTCGCTCAGTATGACGCAAGATGACGCGTGGCACCGCAGTAAGTGATTGGTTGACCAACAGGGGCACTCGTGGTTCGTTGGTCTGTCGTAGAAAGACTTACAGTAAAAACGTCTTTGCTGTGCCCGTTGTAGATATTGAATTTTACCACTGAAGGGAAATCTTAGTAGCTGAGCATAAAAAGAATAGGAGCATACTGTAACGCGTGTGAAAGCCATAAACGATATTAATTTTGGAACATAAACATACAGTATATAGCTGGTCTTGGTACTTTAAAGAAAAAAATACACACCGGTATTCCATTTCTCCCTAAACATTGTAAGCTTCGAAGTCTTTAACTAACGTGATACCGGAGTCAACAAGCATACTTTTAGAATTTGATTAAAAGGGAATATAATATGGAATCGCGTGTCTCAAGAATTTAATAACGGTATGATTATATCCGTGTACTGCGGCAGGGCTGTGTAGGGCTGTTTTGCCTGCCTGCTCCAGCGAGCTGACTGTAGCCGACTGGTCTAGGTGCGTGCCTGCCAACGGGCAGGCTGTGTGCTCGAATCCAGCTGGACCTTCTAGTTTTATTTATTTATTTTTTAATCGCGTAACATAAACATATTACCGTATGCAAACTGTACTGTATACAGTATGTATATGTATATTTAATGTCTTAACTGTGCCCGTTTAATTGAATTTAAAAAAATTATTTAACACGAACATTAAGCTGTTTACATCTTCCGCCTGAGAACAGTCACCCGTTGCTACCCAACGCAGAATGGTGATTGGCTGACACCATCTGACACCCCTCTGATTGGAGAAAAAAGACGTGCTGGTTTGCTATACATACTGTAACAGGAAGAGGATTTCTTTCTATTCAAAACGTGTATTTTAAAAGTTTAAGTAAAAACCTTACAGCGTACACAGATTTCTAAACTGATCAGGATCGTTATCTTTGTCTTATGCATAATAATATTCACCGCTCTGTGCAGCAAATTAATAATAAACTTTATTTTATATAGCGTTTTAAACGAATAAGTAATTAGATTGCTCATAAACCTAATCACTTGCTTTTTCTTTTTATTTAGGCTCAGATTTCAACTATAGATCGTATTATTAATAACCATAATAACAACCAACCAACAAAAACAACCATATAAACATAATACCAACCAAAAACATAGATAACAACCACAATACAAAATCAAATATATCAAACCATTTTACTCTCGCAAAGTCCTCCAATTATCATAATCCCGCCCCTTATGCAAAACCAAACCTTCCTCCCATCCCAGTTTATCCTGTTTATCATAAACAAAATCCACCTCAATTTTCAACATAAAGCATTACACAAAATCAATACCTCAACACTCCATACTCAACAACGATAATTCACAAACAGCCAGAACATGTAACTACACATTCCCAAACAGACCTAATTTCCATAGCCCCGCCCCTTATGCAAAACCAACATCCCTCCCCTGTTCTCTCTCTCCCCTGGCGGTTGTAATTGTTTTTATTTTCAAATAAATTTTAGCAAAGTCATGCATTTTAAAAATCTTAAGATTTTTATATTTATGTCTTTATTTAGTGGTTTCATTAGTGACAAAGGCTAAACTTTCTTGGAAAAATGTCTTTTATGTAAACCATGTTTGCTATTTATTCATTCAGGGCTAAAATATGTTCATTGTATTCTAATGAAAGAAGGGTTCCTTTCGCCGTAGTCGGGAGCCTAGCCTTTAACTAGTAAGTACTGTACTTACTGGGTTTTTGAGGGGGGGGGGGAGTGTCTTTCGCTGGAAATCTCGCCTCCTACTTTGAAAATACCCGTGAGACGGTTCAATTCGTCACAGCCAGCACTCCTGCAGAGAGGGGGGTTGTACTTGGAGTGTATACAGTACACGCGTTATGCTCTTCGTTAATGTCTAAGCCGGAACATATCATTATATCTCATTTTGTATTTCTTAAAAAAAATCGTTTTCCCAGCCTAACAGTATTGTTTTTAACCTGTAAATTTGCTGGACAGAGAGGTGAACATTATTACACAGAAGACAAAGATAGCGATTTACGTTGCATTGTGTATCGTGCTGCTTTAATACAGTTTTAAATAATTGGAAGTCTAAACAGTATCAGCTTTATTTATGGGTTTTAAATAAAGGTGATTTAAACGCGATTTAAATCAATATAAATGTTTATATTGTAACGCATAGGTGACTATTCATTGTTATTAAAATGACTTAAATTCGATCATGTTGTGATATTTAGAAATATACATTTGTTTGGTGCGAGTGAAGTTTTATTTAATCTCTGAGCCATACTGATTCTTCTGGAAGCGAGTTTCCGCCAGGGAGTAAAAAAAAAACACACTATGGTATTCTCTCCAATGCAGTGCAGTTAAAAACATACCTCTGATGCTGCTCCTAAATGAATATCGTTTATGACCATCAGAGGCTTTATGCTCCTTTTCTTTTTTCCAGTGGATTGAACAGGGAGAGGCATTTCATGATGTACTTTTCACTGATGAAACAACAGTGGCTCTGGAACAGTTTTCAACCATGTTGTTTTATAAAAAGGGGAGATATGTACACGTTACTGAAGCTAAAAGTTTAGCCTTTGTCACTAATGTAAACACTAAATAAAGACGTATAGAAATCCCTACGTTACAGACTGTATATGGCTGGTATTGGTAGTTTAAAGAAAAAATACACACCAGTATTCCACTTTCTCCCTAAACATTTTAAGCATCAGAGTCTTACATGTGGTTATTTATTGCATAATTTAATTTTGAAAGCCACTGAGACATCAGGTACTACTGTTGTATTTATGAAAAAGAAACAAAACAAAAAACATACTAACAACTGTGCCATCCTACTCCTTAGTTAATACATTTTATTATTCATAAACAGTTAACATTGTTAGCAAAATATTTTGAATTATATTTATCCCTATTTTTTCTTTAGTTTTGTATTTAACTTATTATATGATAGTCAGACTTAATGTATATTTGAACAATGAAATGAAAATATATTTTTACAAGATTTTACATTAAGCACTTAAAATTAATATGGTTAATAAAAGTAAACTGTAACATGCTGTAACAAGATCGGTTAAACTGCGAAGAAAATGCTTTCAGAGAAAATGTTTCAGGTGTGAAGAACATAGATCTCTAATGCAATTTCAACCAAACCTGTTCCCACACACCCTGCCCCCACTACCATTAGAATATACACAAACATTCGCGTTTCATTCTGAGCAGAAGACCCTCACACCTGAAGAGTGCTGGCTGTGACGAATTAAACCGGTCTAACTGGCTTCAATCACAGACCATGTGACATGGGACTCAGTAAACTAACAGCGCCACTGGATTTGATAATACCTAACCAAAATCCGCAATATGGAAACAGAACCTGTGTGATTGTTGATAGATGATGTACTCGTAACATTTTTTCAAGACGAACTACAACATTTAAAAAATGACTTGTATGTACTTGATCTCTAATCAATCCACGGGTCCCAGCACAAAACGAAAGTAAAATGCATACCGTTTCGCGCTTCTTATTAGTTGCTCAAAAGTAATTTGACCGTATGAAATGCATAATATAAACCTAGAAACATATACGTGAGCAGTACTTAAGCACTGTAGTATCGGTGTTAAGACATACCTCTCAAATACTGTAAATCAAGTTAAAAATATCTCAAGACCGATTCTGGTCGTAATGAAACCATGTTTCGTGTATGTTTTCTTTTTCATCTTGAAATAACTCATTTCTAAATACCTTTTTCACTGTTAACATCTTGCAGCAACTTTGCGAGCAAAATATACACTCTGACAGTTCATCCTGCTACCAACATTAAATAAAACAAATCTTAAGATTTCTATATTTATGTCTTTATTTAGTGGTTTCATTAGTGACAAAGGCTAAACTTTCTTGGAAAAATGTATTTTATGTGTTGCAGAAAAAACTGACTTGCTTTAACAAAATATGTTTACAAATCCTTTCACCTGGCATTTTCGTAGTTAGAAATTATGGAACGCTCTGTTAAAAGCAAGGGAGTTTTTATGTCCGTTGCAGTTCTTTTGCAACATGAATATAATTATATCGTTATTAATTTCTTGAGATACGCGATTCCATATTATATTCCCTTTTAATCAAATTCTAAAAGTATGCTTGTTGACTCCGGTATCACGTTAGTTAAAGACTTCGAAGCTTACAATGTTTAGGGAGAAATGGAATACTGGTGTGTATGTTTTCTTTAAAGTACCGAGACCAGCCATATACTGTATGTTTATGTTAAGATTTCCCTTCAGTGGTAAAATTAGATATGAATATTCAATACTTAAACGGGCACAGTTAAGACATTAAATATACATATACATACTGTATACAGTACAGTTTGCATACGGTAATATGTTACGCGATTAAAAAATAAATAAAACTGGAAGGTCCAGCACCTTCCACCTGGATTCGAGCACACAACCTGCCCGTTGGCAGGCACGCACCTAGACCAGTCGGCTACAGTCAGCTCGCATGAGCAGGCAGGCGAAACAGCCCTACACAGCCCTGCCGCAGTACACGGATATAATCATACCGTTATTAAATTCTTGAGACACGCGATTCCATATTATATTCCCTTTTAATCAAATTCTAAAAGTATGCTTGTTGACTCCGGTATAACGTGAGAAATGGAATACCGGTGTGTATTTTTCCTTGTGATATTTTAAGCTCTAGTTGAATGATAGGTGTCGCATTTTAAATCATTTTCGTAGTTAGAAATTATGAAACGCCCTGTTAAAAGCAAGGAAGTTTTTATGCCCGTTGAAGTAAAACAAAATGCCTGACAAAGTATGGCTTGGACAGATTCCAAGTGCTTGTACAAATGTGCTAAAGAAATTATACTTTGAGTATACAGCTTGTCCAAAGTCATCCATTATTAATACTATTAGTAATATCTTCGGTAAAGGCTTTGATGCATAAATATTTCTGATAAAGGTAGGTTGTGTACTTTTGTCCAACTGAGCAATCTTGCTTTCATAAAATATACCAACATTTTAATGACTGAAGATTAACATGCTGTAATACACTGTTCAAAATTAAAGGCTCAAATGCTGTACATGAGAGGTTAAGCTCCCCCTGGCGGTTTTACAAGGTGACGCCGGATAGTTTCCGGCAGAGCGTCAAATGACGCGCGATTAACCGCGTGACACTGCGTGATACCGCGACACGCCCACCGGGGTATGCCGCAAAATAACGCACCCATTTTGAATGGCTGCATCTGTAAGTTATAGGGCAGGAACAGCACAGTTTTCAAAACGTGTTTTTCAGCCCGAAATAAACGCGTTTTCTCAGCCCTTAGAATCGCAGTGTAACTGCTTGGCTCAGAAGAGCACACAGAGTCAGCCCTTAACCCCAGTGATCAGAAATTGTCAAAACATGTTTTTCAGCAGAAATAAACACGTTTTGGCAATTTTGGTCACCCCCATGTAAGTTATAGGGCAGGAACAGCACAGTTTTCAAAACGTGTTTTTCAGCCCGAAATAAACGCTTTTTTTCAGCACTTGGAATCACAGTGTAACTGCTTGGCTCAGAAGAGCACACTGAGTCAGCCCTTAACCCCAGTGATCAGAAATTGTCAAAACGTGTTTTTCAGCAGAAATAAACACGTTTTGGCAACTTTGGTCACCCCCATGTAAGTTATAGGGCAGGAACAACACAGTTTTCAAAACGTGTTTTTCAGCCCGAAATAAACGCGTTTTCTCAGCCCTTGGAATCGCAGTGTAACTGCCTGGCTCAGAAGAGCACACTGACTCAGCCCTTAACCCCAGTGTGCAGAAATTGTCAAAACGTGTTTTTCAGCAGAAATAAACACGTTTTGGCAACTTTGGTCAACCCCATGTAAGTTATAGGGCAGGAACAGCACAGTTTTCAAAACGTGTTTTTCAGCCCGAAATAAACGCTTTTCTTCAGCACTTGGAATAACAGTGTAACTGCTTGGCTCAGAGAAGCACACAGAGTCAGCCCTTAACCCCAGTGATCAGAAATTGTCAAAACGTGTTTTTCAGCAGAAATAAACACGTTTTGGCAACTTTGGTCACCCCCATGTAAGTTATAGGGCAGGAACAACACAGTTTTCAAAACGTGTTTTTCAGCCCGAAATAAACGCGTTTTCTCAGCCCTTGGAATCGCAGTGTAACTGCCTGGCTCAGAAGAGCACACTGACTCAGCCCTTAACCCCAGTGTGCAGAAATTGTCAAAACGTGTTTTTCAGCAGAAATAAACACGTTTTGGCAACTTTGGTCAACCCCATGTAAGTTATAGGGCAGGAACAGCACAGTTTTCAAAACGTGTTTTTCAGCCCGAAATAAACGCTTTTTTTCAGCACTTGGAATCACAGTGTAACTGCTTGGCTCAGAAGAGCACACTGAGTCAGCCCTACACCCCAGTGATCAGAAATTGTCAAAACGTGTTTTTCAGCAGAAATAAACACGTTTTGGCAACTTTGGTCACCCCCATGTAAATTATAGGGCAGGAACAGCACAGTTTTCAAAACGTGTTTTTCAGCCCGAAATAAACGCGTTTTCTCAGCCCTTAGAATCGTAGTGTAACTGCCTGGCTCAGAAGAGCACACAGAGTCAGCCCTTAACCCCAGTGATCAGAAATTGTCAAAACATGTTTTTCAGCAGAAATAAACACGTTTTGGCAACTTTGGTCACCCCCATGTAAGTTATAGGGCAGGAACAGCACAGTTTTCAAAACGTGTTTTTCAGCCCGAAATAAACGCTTTTCTTCAGCACTTGGAATAACAGTGTAACTGCTTGGCTCAGAGAAGCACACAGAGTCAGCCCTTAACCCCAGTGATCAGAAATTGTCAAAACGTGTTTTTCAGCAGAAATAAACACGTTTTGGCAACTTTGGTCACCCCCATGTAAGTTATAGGGCAGGAACAACACAGTTTTCAAAACGTGTTTTTCAGCCCGAAATAAACGCGTTTTCTCAGCCCTTGGAATCGCAGTGTAACTGCCTGGCTCAGAAGAGCACACTGACTCAGCCCTTAACCCCAGTGTGCAGAAATTGTCAAAACGTGTTTTTCAGCAGAAATAAACACGTTTTGGCAACTTTGGTCAACCCCATGTAAGTTATAGGGCAGGAACAGCACAGTTTTCAAAACGTGTTTTTCAGCCCGAAATAAACGCTTTTTTTCAGCACTTGGAATCACAGTGTAACTGCTTGGCTCAGAAGAGCACACTGAGTCAGCCCTACACCCCAGTGATCAGAAATTGTCAAAACGTGTTTTTCAGCAGAAATAAACACGTTTTGGCAACTTTGGTCACCCCCATGTAAATTATAGGGCAGGAACAGCACAGTTTTCAAAACGTGTTTTTCAGCCCGAAATAAACGCGTTTTCTCAGCCCTTAGAATCGTAGTGTAACTGCCTGGCTCAGAAGAGCACACAGAGTCAGCCCTTAACCCCAGTGATCAGAAATTGTCAAAACATGTTTTTCAGCAGAAATAAACACGTTTTGGCAACTTTGGTCACCCCCATGTAAGTTATAGGGCAGGAACAGCACAGTTTTCAAAACGTGTTTTTCAGCCCGAAATAAACGCGTTTTCTCAGCCCTTAGAATCGCAGTGTAACTGCTTGGCTCAGAAGAGCACACAGAGTCAGCCCTTAACCCCAGTGATCAGAAATTGTCAAAACATGTTTTTCAGCAGAAATAAACACGTTTTGGCAACTTTGGTCACCCCCATGTAAGTTATAGGGCAGGAACAGCACAGTTTTCAAAACGTGTTTTTCAGCCCGAAATAAACACTTTTTTTCAGCACTTGGAATCACAGTGTAACTGCTTGGCTCAGAAGAGCACACTGAGTCAGCCCTTAACCCCAGTGATCAGAAATTGTCAAAACGTGTTTTTCAGCAGAAATAAACACGTTTTGGCAACTTTGGTCACCCCCATGTTAGTTATAGGGCAGGAACAACACAGTTTTCAAAACGTGTTTTTCTGCCCGAAATAAACGCGTTTTCTCAGCCCTTGGAATCGCAGTGTAACTGCCTGGCTCAGAAGAGCACACTGACTCAGCCCTTAACCCCAGTGTGCAGAAATTGTCAAAACGTGTTTTTCAGCAGAAATAAACACGTTTTGGCAACTTTGGTCACCCCCATGTAAGTTATAGGGCAGGAACAGCACAGTTTTCAAAACGTGTTTTTCAGCCCGAAATAAACGCTTTTTTTCAGCACTTGGAATCACAGTGTAACTGCTTGGCTCAGAAGAGCACACTGAGTCAGCCCTACACCCCAGTGATCAGAAATTGTCAAAACGTGTTTTTCAGCAGAAATAAACACGTTTTGGCAACTTTGGTCACCCCCATGTAAGTTATAGGGCAGGAACAGCACAGTTTTCAAAACGTGTTTTTCAGCCCGAAATAAACGCGTTTTCTCAGCCCTTAGAATCGTAGTGTAACTGCCTGGCTCAGAAGAGCACACTGACTCAGCCCTTAACCCCAGTGTGCAGAAATTGTCAAAACGTGTTTTTCAGCAGAAATAAACACGTTTTGGCAACTTTGGTCACCCCCATGTAAGTTATAGGGCAGGAACAGCACAGTTTTCAAAACGTGTTTTTCAGCCCGAAATAAACGCTTTTTCTCAGCCCTTGGAATCGCAGTGTAACTGCCTGGCTCAGAAGAGCACACTGAGTCAGCCCTTAACCCCAGTGATCAGAAATTGTCAAAACGTGTTTTTCAGCAGAAATAAACACGTTTTGGCAACTTTGGTCTCCCCCATGTAAGTTATATGGCTGGAACAGCACAGTTTTCAAAACGTGTTTTTCAGCCCGAAATAAACGCTTTTTCTCAGCCCTTAGAATCGCAGTGTAACTGCTTGGCTCAGAAGAGCACACAGAATCAGCCCTTAACCCCAGTGTGCAGAAATTGTCAAAACGTGTTTTTCAGCAGAAATAAACACGTTTTGGCAACTTTGGTCAACCCCATGTAAGTTATAGGGCAGGAACAGCACAGTTTTCAAAACGTGTTTTTCAGCCCGAAATAAACGCTTTTTTTCAGCACTTGGAATCACAGTGTAACTGCTTGGCTCAGAAGAGCACACTGAGTCAGCCCTACACCCCAGTGATCAGAAATTGTCAAAACGTGTTTTTCAGCAGAAATAAACACGTTTTGGCAACTTTGGTCACCCCCATGTAAATTATAGGGCAGGAACAGCACAGTTTTCAAAACGTGTTTTTCAGCCCGAAATAAACGCGTTTTCTCAGCCCTTAGAATCGTAGTGTAACTGCCTGGCTCAGAAGAGCACACAGAGTCAGCCCTTAACCCCAGTGATCAGAAATTGTCAAAACATGTTTTTCAGCAGAAATAAACACGTTTTGGCAACTTTGGTCACCCCCATGTAAGTTATAGGGCAGGAACAGCACAGTTTTCAAAACGTGTTTTTCAGCCCGAAATAAACGCGTTTTCTCAGCCCTTGGAATCGCAGTGTAACTGCTTGGCTCAGAAGAGCACACAGAGTCAGCCCTTAACCCCAGTGATCAGAAATTGTCAAAACGTGTTTTTCAGCAGAAATAAACACGTTTTGGCAACTTTGGTCACCCCCATGTAAGTTATAGGGCAGGAACAGCACAGTTTTCAAAACGTGTTTTTCAGCCCGAAATAAACGCTTTTTTTCAGCACTTGGAATCACAGTGTAACTGCTTGGCTCAGAAGAGCACACTGAGTCAGCCCTTAACCCCAGTGATCAGAAATTGTCAAAACGTGTTTTTCAGCAGAAATAAACACGTTTTGGCAACTTTGGTCACCCCCATGTAAGTTATAGGGCAGGAACAACACAGTTTTCAAAACGTGTTTTTCTGCCCGAAATAAACGCGTTTTCTCAGCCCTTGGAATCGCAGTGTAACTGCCTGGCTCAGAAGAGCACACTGACTCAGCCCTTAACCCCAGTGTGCAGAAATTGTCAAAACGTGTTTTTCAGCAGAAATAAACACGTTTTGGCAACTTTGGTCAACCCCATGTAAGTTATAGGGCAGGAACAGCACAGTTTTCAAAACGTGTTTTTCAGCCCGAAATAAACGCTTTTTTTCAGCACTTGGAATCACAGTGTAACTGCTTGGCTCAGAAGAGCACACTGAGTCAGCCCTACACCCCAGTGATCAGAAATTGTCAAAACGTGTTTTTCAGCAGAAATAAACACGTTTTGGCAACTTTGGTCACCCCCATGTAAGTTATAGGGCAGGAACAGCACAGTTTTCAAAACGTGTTTTTCAGCCCGAAATAAACGCGTTTTCTCAGCCCTTAGAATCGCAGTGTAACTGCCTGGCTCAGAAGAGCACACTGACTCAGCCCTTAACCCCAGTGTGCAGAAATTGTCAAAACGTGTTTTTCAGCAGAAATAAACACGTTTTGGCAACTTTGGTCACCCCCATGTAAGTTATAGGGCAGGAACAGCACAGTTTTCAAAACGTGTTTTTCAGCCCGAAATAAACGCTTTTTCTCAGCCCTTGGAATCGCAGTGTAACTGCCTGGCTCCGAAGAGCACACTGAGTCAGCCCTTAACCCCAGTGATCAGAAATTGTCAAAACGTGTTTTTCAGCAGAAATAAACACGTTTTGGCAACTTTGGTCTCCCCCATGTAAGTTATATGGCTGGAACAGCACAGTTTTCAAAACGTGTTTTTCAGCCCGAAATAAACGCTTTTTCTCAGCCCTTGGAATCGCAGTGTAACTGCCTGGCTCAGAAGAGCACACTGACTCAGCCCTTAACCCCAGTGATCAGAAATTGTCAAAACTTGTTTTTCAGCAGAAATAAACACGTTTTGGCAACTTTGGTCACCCCCATGTAAGTTATAGGGCAGGAACAGCACAGTTTTCAAAACGTGTTTTTCAGCCCGAAATAAACGCGTTTTCTC
Organism: Atractosteus spatula; assembly: GCF_055471065.1. Lineage (NCBI taxonomy): Eukaryota > Metazoa > Chordata > Actinopteri > Semionotiformes > Lepisosteidae > Atractosteus > Atractosteus spatula. The sequence continues at coordinate 27,522,943 of NC_142707.1, forward strand.
AGCCCTTAGAATCGCAGTGTAAGTGCTTGGCTCAGAAGAGCACACAGAGTCAGCCCTTAACCCCAGTGATCAGAAATTGTCAAAACATGTTTTTCAGCAGAAATAAACACGTTTTGGCAACTTTGGTCACCCCCATGTAAGTTATAGGGCAGGAACAGCACAGTTTTCAAAACGTGTTTTTCAGCCCGAAATAAACGCTTTTTTTCAGCACTTGGAATCACAGTGTAACTGCTTGGCTCAGAAGAGCACACTGAGTCAGCCCTTAACCCCAGTGATCAGAAATTGTCAAAACGTGTTTTTCAGCAGAAATAAACACGTTTTGGCAACTTTGGTCACCCCCATGTAAGTTATAGGGCAGGAACAACACAGTTTTCAAAACGTGTTTTTCTGCCCGAAATAAACGCGTTTTCTCAGCCCTTGGAATCGCAGTGTAACTGCCTGGCTCAGAAGAGCACACTGACTCAGCCCTTAACCCCAGTGTGCAGAAATTGTCAAAACGTGTTTTTCAGCAGAAATAAACACGTTTTGGCAACTTTGGTCACCCCCATGTAAGTTATAGGGCAGGAACAGCACAGTTTTCAAAACGTGTTTTTCAGCCCGAAATAAACGCTTTTTCTCAGCCCTTGGAATCGCAGTGTAACTGCCTGGCTCAGAAGAGCACACTGAGTCAGCCCTTAACCCCAGTGATCAGAAATTGTCAAAACGTGTTTTTCAGCAGAAATAAACACGTTTTGGCAACTTTGGTCTCCCCCATGTAAGTTATATGGCTGGAACAGCACAGTTTTCAAAACGTGTTTTTCAGCCCGAAATAAACGCTTTTTCTCAGCCCTTAGAATCGCAGTGTAACTGCTTGGCTCAGAAGAGCACACAGAATCAGCCCTTAACCCCAGTGTGCAGAAATTGTCAAAACGTGTTTTTCAGCAGAAATAAACACGTTTTGGCAACTTTGGTCAACCCCATGTAAGTTATAGGGCAGGAACAGCACAGTTTTCAAAACGTGTTTTTCAGCCCGAAATAAACGCTTTTTTTCAGCACTTGGAATCACAGTGTAACTGCTTGGCTCAGAAGAGCACACTGAGTCAGCCCTACACCCCAGTGATCAGAAATTGTCAAAACGTGTTTTTCAGCAGAAATAAACACGTTTTGGCAACTTTGGTCACCCCCATGTAAATTATAGGGCAGGAACAGCACAGTTTTCAAAACGTGTTTTTCAGCCCGAAATAAACGCGTTTTCTCAGCCCTTAGAATCGTAGTGTAACTGCTTGGCTCAGAAGAGCACACAGAGTCAGCCCTTAACCCCAGTGATCAGAAATTGTCAAAACATGTTTTTCAGCAGAAATAAACACGTTTTGGCAACTTTGGTCACCCCCATGTAAGTTATAGGGCAGGAACAGCACAGTTTTCAAAACGTGTTTTTCAGCCCGAAATAAACGCGTTTTCTCAGCCCTTAGAATCGCAGTGTAACTGCTTGGCTCAGAAGAGCACACAGAGTCAGCCCTTAACCCCAGTGATCAGAAATTGTCAAAACATGTTTTTCAGCAGAAATAAACACGTTTTGGCAACTTTGGTCACCCCCATGTAAGTTATAGGGCAGGAACAGCACAGTTTTCAAAACGTGTTTTTCAGCCCGAAATAAACGCTTTTTTTCAGCACTTGGAATCACAGTGTAACTGCTTGGCTCAGAAGAGCACACTGAGTCAGCCCTTAACCCCAGTGATCAGAAATTGTCAAAACGTGTTTTTCAGCAGAAATAAACACGTTTTGGCAACTTTGGTCACCCCCATGTAAGTTATAGGGCAGGAACAACACAGTTTTCAAAACGTGTTTTTCTGCCCGAAATAAACGCGTTTTCTCAGCCCTTGGAATCGCAGTGTAACTGCCTGGCTCAGAAGAGCACACTGACTCAGCCCTTAACCCCAGTGTGCAGAAATTGTCAAAACGTGTTTTTCAGCAGAAATAAACACGTTTTGGCAACTTTGGTCAACCCCATGTAAGTTATAGGGCAGGAACAGCACAGTTTTCAAAACGTGTTTTTCAGCCCGAAATAAACGCTTTTTTTCAGCACTTGGAATCACAGTGTAACTGCTTGGCTCAGAAGAGCACACTGAGTCAGCCCTACACCCCAGTGATCAGAAATTGTCAAAACGTGTTTTTCAGCAGAAATAAACACGTTTTGGCAACTTTGGTCACCCCCATGTAAGTTATAGGGCAGGAACAGCACAGTTTTCAAAACGTGTTTTTCAGCCCGAAATAAACGCGTTTTCTCAGCCCTTAGAATCGCAGTGTAACTGCCTGGCTCAGAAGAGCACACTGACTCAGCCCTTAACCCCAGTGTGCAGAAATTGTCAAAACGTGTTTTTCAGCAGAAATAAACACGTTTTGGCAACTTTGGTCACCCCCATGTAAGTTATAGGGCAGGAACAGCACAGTTTTCAAAACGTGTTTTTCAGCCCGAAATAAACGCTTTTTCTCAGCCCTTGGAATCGCAGTGTAACTGCCTGGCTCCGAAGAGCACACTGAGTCAGCCCTTAACCCCAGTGATCAGAAATTGTCAAAACGTGTTTTTCAGCAGAAATAAACACGTTTTGGCAACTTTGGTCTCCCCCATGTAAGTTATATGGCTGGAACAGCACAGTTTTCAAAACGTGTTTTTCAGCCCGAAATAAACGCTTTTTCTCAGCCCTTGGAATCGCAGTGTAACTGCCTGGCTCAGAAGAGCACACTGACTCAGCCCTTAACCCCAGTGATCAGAAATTGTCAAAACTTGTTTTTCAGCAGAAATAAACACGTTTTGGCAACTTTGGTCACCCCCATGTAAGTTATAGGGCAGGAACAGCACAGTTTTCAAAACGTGTTTTTCAGCCCGAAATAAACGCGTTTTCTCAGCCCTTAGAATCGCAGTGTAAGTGCTTGGCTCAGAAGAGCACACAGAGTCAGCCCTTAACCCCAGTGATCAGAAATTGTCAAAACATGTTTTTCAGCAGAAATAAACACGTTTTGGCAACTTTGGTCACCCCCATGTAAGTTATAGGGCAGGAACAGCACAGTTTTCAAAACGTGTTTTTCAGCCCGAAATAAACGCTTTTTTTCAGCACTTGGAATCACAGTGTAACTGCTTGGCTCAGAAGAGCACACTGAGTCAGCCCTTAACCCCAGTGATCAGAAATTGTCAAAACGTGTTTTTCAGCAGAAATAAACACGTTTTGGCAACTTTGGTCACCCCCATGTAAGTTATAGGGCAGGAACAACACAGTTTTCAAAACGTGTTTTTCTGCCCGAAATAAACGCGTTTTCTCAGCCCTTGGAATCGCAGTGTAACTGCCTGGCTCAGAAGAGCACACTGACTCAGCCCTTAACCCCAGTGTGCAGAAATTGTCAAAACGTGTTTTTCAGCAGAAATAAACACGTTTTGGCAACTTTGGTCAACCCCATGTAAGTTATAGGGCAGGAACAGCACAGTTTTCAAAACGTGTTTTTCAGCCCGAAATAAACGCTTTTTTTCAGCACTTGGAATCACAGTGTAACTGCTTGGCTCAGAAGAGCACACTGAGTCAGCCCTTAACCCCAGTGATCAGAAATTGTCAAAACGTGTTTTTCAGCAGAAATAAACACGTTTTGGCAACTTTGGTCACCCCCATGTAAGTTATAGGGCAGGAACAGCACAGTTTTCAAAACGTGTTTTTCAGCCCGAAATAAACGCGTTTTCTCAGCCCTTCGAATCGTAGTGTAACTGCCTGGCTCAGAAGAGCACACTGACTCAGCCCTTAACCCCAGTGTGCAGAAATTGTCAAAACGTGTTTTTCAGCAGAAATAAACACGTTTTGGCAACTTTGGTCACCCCCATGTAAGTTATAGGGCAGGAACAGCACAGTTTTCAAAACGTGTTTTTCAGCCCGAAATAAACGCTTTTTCTCAGCCCTTGGAATCGCAGTGTAACTGCCTGGCTCCGAAGAGCACACTGAGTCAGCCCTTAACCCCAGTGATCAGAAATTGTCAAAACGTGTTTTTCAGCAGAAATAAACACGTTTTGGCAACTTTGGTCTCCCCCATGTAAGTTATATGGCTGGAACAGCACAGTTTTCAAAACGTGTTTTTCAGCCCGAAATAAACGCTTTTTCTCAGCCCTTGGAATCGCAGTGTAACTGCCTGGCTCAGAAGAGCACACTGACTCAGCCCTTAACCCCAGTGATCAGAAATTGTCAAAACTTGTTTTTCAGCAGAAATAAACACGTTTTGGCAACTTTGGTCACCCCCATGTAAGTTATAGGGCAGGAACAGCACAGTTTTCAAAACGTGTTTTTCAGCCCGAAATAAACGCGTTTTCTCAGCCCTTAGAATCGCAGTGTAACGGCTTGGCTCAGAAGAGCACACAGAGTCAGCCCTTAACCCCAGTGATCAGAAATTGTCAAAACATGTTTTTCAGCAGAAATAAACACGTTTTGGCAATTTTGGTCACCCCCATGTAAGTTATAGGGCAGGAACAGCACAGTTTTCAAAACGTGTTTTTCAGCCCGAAATAAACGCTTTTTTTCAGCACTTGGAATCACAGTGTAACTGCTTGGCTCAGAAGAGTACACTGAGTCAGCCCTTAACCCCAGTGATCAGAAATTGTCAAAACGTGTTTTTCAGCAGAAATAAACACGTTTTGGCAACTTTGGTCACCCCCATGTAAGTTATAGGGCAGGAACAGCACAGTTTTCAAAACGTGTTTTTCAGCCCGAAATAAACGCTTTTTCTCAGCCCTTGGAATCGCAGTGTAACTGACTGGCTCCGAAGAGCACACTGAGTCAGCCCTTAACCCCAGTGATCAGAAATTGTCAAAACGTGTTTTTCAGCAGAAATAAACACGTTTTGGCAACTTTGGTCTCCCCCATGTAAGTTATATGGCTGGAACAGCACAGTTTTCAAAACGTGTTTTTCAGCCCGAAATAAACGCTTTTTCTCAGCCCTTGGAATCGCAGTGTAACTGCCTGGCTCAGAAGAGCACACTGACTCAGCCCTTAACCCCAGTGATCAGAAATTGTCAAAACTTGTTTTTCAGCAGAAATAAACACGTTTTGGCAACTTTGGTCACCCCCATGTAAGTTATAGGGCAGGAACAGCACAGTTTTCAAAACGTGTTTTTCAGCCCGAAATAAACGCTTTTTTTCAGCACTTGGAATCACAGTGTAACTGCTTGGCTCAGAAGAGCACACTGAGTCAGCCCTTAACCCCAGTGATCAGAAATTGTCAAAACGTGTTTTTCAGCAGAAATAAACACGTTTTGGCAACTTTGGTCACCCCCATGTAAGTTATAGGGCAGGAACAGCACAGTTTTCAAAACGTGTTTTTCAGCCCGAAATAAACGCTTTTTTTCAGCACTTGGAATCACAGTGTAACTGCTTGGCTCAGAAGAGTACACTGAGTCAGCCCTTAACCCCAGTGATCAGAAATTGTCAAAACGTGTTTTTCAGCAGAAATAAACACGTTTTGGCAACTTTGGTCACCCCCATGTAAGTTATAGGGCAGAAACAGCACAGTTTTCAAAACGTGTTTTTCAGCCCGAAATAAACGCTTTTTCTCAGCCCTTGGAATCGCAGTGTAACTGACTGGCTCCGAAGAGCACACTGAGTCAGCCCTTAACCCCAGTGATCAGAAATTGTCAAAACGTGTTTTTCAGCAGAAATAAACACGTTTTGGCAACTTTGGTCTCCCCCATGTAAGTTATATGGCTGGAACAGCACAGTTTTCAAAACGTGTTTTTCAGCCCGAAATAAACGCTTTTTCTCAGCCCTTGGAATCGCAGTGTAACTGCCTGGCTCAGAAGAGCACACTGACTCAGCCCTTTACCCCAGTGATCAGAAATTGTCAAAACTTGTTTTTCAGCAGAAATAAACACGTTTTGGCAACTTTGGTCACCCCCATGTAAGTTATAGGGCAGGAACAGCACAGTTTTCAAAACGTGTTTTTCAGCCCGAAATAAACGCTTTTTCTCAGCCCTTAGAATCGCAGTGTAACTGCTTGGCTCAGAAGAGCACACAGAGTCAGCCCTTAACCCCAGTGATCAGAAATTGTCAAAACATGTTTTTCAGCAGAAATAAACACGTTTTGGCAACTTTGGTCACCCCCATGTAAGTTATAGGGCAGGAACAGCACAGTTTTCAAAACGTGTTTTTCAGCCCGAAATAAACGCTTTTTTTCAGCACTTGGAATCACAGTGTAACTGCTTGGCTCAGAAGAGCACACTGAGTCAGCCCTTAACCCCAGTGATCAGAAATTGTCAAAACGTGTTTTTCAGCAGAAATAAACACGTTTTGGCAACTTTGGTCACCCCCATGTAAGTTATAGGGCAGGAACAACACAGTTTTCAAAACGTGTTTTTCTGCCCGAAATAAACGCGTTTTCTCAGCCCTTGGAATCGCAGTGTAACTGCCTGGCTCAGAAGAGCACACTGACTCAGCCCTTAACCCCAGTGTGCAGAAATTGTCAAAACGTGTTTTTCAGCAGAAATAAACACGTTTTGGCAACTTTGGTCAACCCCATGTAAGTTATAGGGCAGGAACAGCACAGTTTTCAAAACGTGTTTTTCAGCCCGAAATAAACGCTTTTTTTCAGCACTTGGAATCACAGTGTAACTGCTTGGCTCAGAAGAGCACACTGAGTCAGCCCTTAACCCCAGTGATCAGAAATTGTCAAAACGTGTTTTTCAGCAGAAATAAACACGTTTTGGCAACTTTGGTCACCCCCATGTAAGTTATAGGGCAGGAACAGCACAGTTTTCAAAACGTGTTTTTCAGCCCGAAATAAACGCGTTTTCTCAGCCCTTAGAATCGCAGTGTAACTGCCTGGCTCAGAAGAGCACACTGACTCAGCCCTTAACCCCAGTGTGCAGAAATTGTCAAAACGTGTTTTTCAGCAGAAATAAACACGTTTTGGCAACTTTGGTCACCCCCATGTAAGTTATAGGGCAGGAACAGCACAGTTTTCAAAACGTGTTTTTCAGCCCGAAATAAACGCTTTTTTTCAGCACTTGGAATCACAGTGTAACTGCTTGGCTCAGAAGAGTACACTGAGTCAGCCCTTAACCCCAGTGATCAGAAATTGTCAAAACGTGTTTTTCAGCAGAAATAAACACGTTTTGGCAACTTTGGTCACCCCCATGTAAGTTATAGGGCAGGAACAGCACAGTTTTCAAAACGTGTTTTTCAGCCCGAAATAAACGCTTTTTCTCAGCCCTTGGAATCGCAGTGTAACTGACTGGCTCCGAAGAGCACACTGAGTCAGCCCTTAACCCCAGTGATCAGAAATTGTCAAAACGTGTTTTTCAGCAGAAATAAACACGTTTTGGCAACTTTGGTCTCCCCCATGTAAGTTATATGGCTGGAACAGCACAGTTTTCAAAACGTGTTTTTCAGCCCGAAATAAACGCTTTTTCTCAGCCCTTGGAATCGCAGTGTAACTGCCTGGCTCAGAAGAGCACACTGACTCAGCCCTTTACCCCAGTGATCAGAAATTGTCAAAACTTGTTTTTCAGCAGAAATAAACACGTTTTGGCAACTTTGGTCACCCCCATGTAAGTTATAGGGCAGGAACAGCACAGTTTTCAAAACGTGTTTTTCAGCCCGAAATAAACGCTTTTTCTCAGCCCTTAGAATCGCAGTGTAACTGCTTGGCTCAGAAGAGCACACAGAGTCAGCCCTTAACCCCAGTGATCAGAAATTGTCAAAACATGTTTTTCAGCAGAAATAAACACGTTTTGGCAACTTTGGTCACCCCCATGTAAGTTATAGGGCAGGAACAGCACAGTTTTCAAAACGTGTTTTTCAGCCCGAAATAAACGCTTTTTTTCAGCACTTGGAATCACAGTGTAACTGCTTGGCTCAGAAGAGCACACTGAGTCAGCCCTTAACCCCAGTGATCAGAAATTGTCAAAACGTGTTTTTCAGCAGAAATAAACACGTTTTGGCAACTTTGGTCACCCCCATGTAAGTTATAGGGCAGGAACAACACAGTTTTCAAAACGTGTTTTTCTGCCCGAAATAAACGCGTTTTCTCAGCCCTTGGAATCGCAGTGTAACTGCCTGGCTCAGAAGAGCACACTGACTCAGCCCTTAACCCCAGTGTGCAGAAATTGTCAAAACGTGTTTTTCAGCAGAAATAAACACGTTTTGGCAACTTTGGTCAACCCCATGTAAGTTATAGGGCAGGAACAGCACAGTTTTCAAAACGTGTTTTTCAGCCCGAAATAAACGCTTTTTTTCAGCACTTGGAATCACAGTGTAACTGCTTGGCTCAGAAGAGCACACTGAGTCAGCCCTTAACCCCAGTGATCAGAAATTGTCAAAACGTGTTTTTCAGCAGAAATAAACACGTTTTGGCAACTTTGGTCACCCCCATGTAAGTTATAGGGCAGGAACAGCACAGTTTTCAAAACGTGTTTTTCAGCCCGAAATAAACGCGTTTTCTCAGCCCTTAGAATCGCAGTGTAACTGCCTGGCTCAGAAGAGCACACTGACTCAGCCCTTAACCCCAGTGTGCAGAAATTGTCAAAACGTGTTTTTCAGCAGAAATAAACACGTTTTGGCAACTTTGGTCACCCCCATGTAAGTTATAGGGCAGGAACAGCACAGTTTTCAAAACGTGTTTTTCAGCCCGAAATAAACGCTTTTTTTCAGCACTTGGAATCACAGTGTAACTGCTTGGCTCAGAAGAGCACACTGAGTCAGCCCTACACCCCAGTGATCAGAAATTGTCAAAACGTGTTTTTCAGCAGAAATAAACACGTTTTGGCAACTTTGGTCACCCCCATGTAAGTTATAGGGCAGGAACAGCACAGTTTTCAAAACGTGTTTTTCAGCCCGAAATAAACGCTTTTTTTCAGCACTTGGAATCACAGTGTAACTGCTTGGCTCAGAAGAGCACACTGAGTCAGCCCTTAACCCCAGTGATCAGAAATTGTCAAAACGTGTTTTTCAGCAGAAATAAACACGTTTTGGCAACTTTGGTCACCCCCATGTAAGTTATAGGGCAGGAACAACACAGTTTTCAAAACGTGTTTTTCAGCCCGAAATAAACGCGTTTTCTCAGCCCTTGGAATCGCAGTGTAACTGCCTGGCTCAGAAGAGCACACTGACTCAGCCCTTAACCCCAGTGTGCAGAAATTGTCAAAACGTGTTTTTCAGCAGAAATAAACACGTTTTGGCAACTTTGGTCAACCCCATGTAAGTTATAGGGCAGGAACAGCACAGTTTTCAAAACGTGTTTTTCAGCCCGAAATAAACGCTTTTTTTCAGCACTTGGAATCACAGTGTAACTGCTTGGCTCAGAAGAGCACACTGAGTCAGCCCTTAACCCCAGTGATCAGAAATTGTCAAAACGTGTTTTTCAGCAGAAATAAACACGTTTTGGCAACTTTGGTCACCCCCATGTAAGTTATAGGGCAGGAACAGCACAGTTTTCAAAACGTGTTTTTCAGCCCGAAATAAACGCGTTTTCTCAGCCCTTAGAATCGCAGTGTAACTGCCTGGCTCAGAAGAGCACACTGACTCAGCCCTTAACCCCAGTGATCAGAAATTGTCAAAACGTGTTTTTCAGCAGAAATAAACACGTTTTGGCAACTTTGGTCACCCCCATGTAAGTTATAGGGCAGGAACAGCACAGTTTTCAAAACGTGTTTTTCAGCCCGAAATAAACGCTTTTTCTCAGCCCTTGGAATCGCAGTGTAACTGCCTGGCTCCGAAGAGCACACTGAGTCAGCCCTTAACCCCAGTGATCAGAAATTGTCAAAACGTGTTTTTCAGCAGAAATAAACACGTTTTGGCAACTTTGGTCTCCCCCATGTAAGTTATATGGCTGGAACAGCACAGTTTTCAAAACGTGTTTTTCAGCCCGAAATAAACGCTTTTTCTCAGCCCTTGGAATCGCAGTGTAACTGCCTGGCTCAGAAGAGCACACTGACTCAGCCCTTAACCCCAGTGATCAGAAATTGTCAAAACTTGTTTTTCAGCAGAAATAAACACGTTTTGGCAACTTTGGTCACCCCCATGTAAGTTATAGGGCAGGAACAGCACAGTTTTCAAAACGTGTTTTTCAGCCCGAAATAAACGCGTTTTCTCAGCCCTTAGAATCGCAGTGTAACGGCTTGGCTCAGAAGAGCACACAGAGTCAGCCCTTAACCCCAGTGATCAGAAATTGTCAAAACATGTTTTTCAGCAGAAATAAACACGTTTTGGCAATTTTGGTCACCCCCATGTAAGTTATAGGGCAGGAACAGCACAGTTTTCAAAACGTGTTTTTCAGCCCGAAATAAACGCTTTTTTTCAGCACTTGGAATCACAGTGTAACTGCTTGGCTCAGAAGAGTACACTGAGTCAGCCCTTAACCCCAGTGATCAGAAATTGTCAAAACGTGTTTTTCAGCAGAAATAAACACGTTTTGGCAACTTTGGTCACCCCCATGTAAGTTATAGGGCAGGAACAGCACAGTTTTCAAAACGTGTTTTTCAGCCCGAAATAAACGCTTTTTCTCAGCCCTTGGAATCGCAGTGTAACTGACTGGCTCCGAAGAGCACACTGAGTCAGCCCTTAACCCCAGTGATCAGAAATTGTCAAAACGTGTTTTTCAGCAGAAATAAACACGTTTTGGCAACTTTGGTCTCCCCCATGTAAGTTATATGGCTGGAACAGCACAGTTTTCAAAACGTGTTTTTCAGCCCGAAATAAACGCTTTTTCTCAGCCCTTGGAATCGCAGTGTAACTGCCTGGCTCAGAAGAGCACACTGACTCAGCCCTTAACCCCAGTGATCAGAAATTGTCAAAACTTGTTTTTCAGCAGAAATAAACACGTTTTGGCAACTTTGGTCACCCCCATGTAAGTTATAGGGCAGGAACAGCACAGTTTTCAAAACGTGTTTTTCAGCCCGAAATAAACGCTTTTTTTCAGCACTTGGAATCACAGTGTAACTGCTTGGCTCAGAAGAGCACACTGAGTCAGCCCTTAACCCCAGTGATCAGAAATTGTCAAAACGTGTTTTTCAGCAGAAATAAACACGTTTTGGCAACTTTGGTCACCCCCATGTAAGTTATAGGGCAGGAACAGCACAGTTTTCAAAACGTGTTTTTCAGCCCGAAATAAACGCTTTTTTTCAGCACTTGGAATCACAGTGTAACTGCTTGGCTCAGAAGAGTACACTGAGTCAGCCCTTAACCCCAGTGATCAGAAATTGTCAAAACGTGTTTTTCAGCAGAAATAAACACGTTTTGGCAACTTTGGTCACCCCCATGTAAGTTATAGGGCAGGAACAGCACAGTTTTCAAAACGTGTTTTTCAGCCCGAAATAAACGCTTTTTCTCAGCCCTTGGAATCGCAGTGTAACTGACTGGCTCCGAAGAGCACACTGAGTCAGCCCTTAACCCCAGTGATCAGAAATTGTCAAAACGTGTTTTTCAGCAGAAATAAACACGTTTTGGCAACTTTGGTCTCCCCCATGTAAGTTATATGGCTGGAACAGCACAGTTTTCAAAACGTGTTTTTCAGCCCGAAATAAACGCTTTTTCTCAGCCCTTGGAATCGCAGTGTAACTGCCTGGCTCAGAAGAGCACACTGACTCAGCCCTTAACCCCAGTGATCAGAAATTGTCAAAACTTGTTTTTCAGCAGAAATAAACACGTTTTGGCAACTTTGGTCACCCCCATGTAAGTTATAGGGCAGGAACAGCACAGTTTTCAAAACGTGTTTTTCAGCCCGAAATAAACGCTTTTTCTCAGCCCTTAGAATCGCAGTGTAACTGCTTGGCTCAGAAGAGCACACAGAGTCAGCCCTTAACCCCAGTGATCAGAAATTGTCAAAACATGTTTTTCAGCAGAAATAAACACGTTTTGGCAACTTTGGTCACCCCCATGTAAGTTATAGGGCAGGAACAGCACAGTTTTCAAAACGTGTTTTTCAGCCCGAAATAAACGCTTTTTTTCAGCACTTGGAATCACAGTGTAACTGCTTGGCTCAGAAGAGCACACTGAGTCAGCCCTTAACCCCAGTGATCAGAAATTGTCAAAACGTGTTTTTCAGCAGAAATAAACACGTTTTGGCAACTTTGGTCACCCCCATGTAAGTTATAGGGCAGGAACAACACAGTTTTCAAAACGTGTTTTTCTGCCCGAAATAAACGCGTTTTCTCAGCCCTTGGAATCGCAGTGTAACTGCCTGGCTCAGAAGAGCACACTGACTCAGCCCTTAACCCCAGTGTGCAGAAATTGTCAAAACGTGTTTTTCAGCAGAAATAAACACGTTTTGGCAACTTTGGTCAACCCCATGTAAGTTATAGGGCAGGAACAGCACAGTTTTCAAAACGTGTTTTTCAGCCCGAAATAAACGCTTTTTTTCAGCACTTGGAATCACAGTGTAACTGCTTGGCTCAGAAGAGCACACTGAGTCAGCCCTTAACCCCAGTGATCAGAAATTGTCAAAACGTGTTTTTCAGCAGAAATAAACACGTTTTGGCAACTTTGGTCACCCCCATGTAAGTTATAGGGCAGGAACAGCACAGTTTTCAAAACGTGTTTTTCAGCCCGAAATAAACGCGTTTTCTCAGCCCTTAGAATCGCAGTGTAACTGCCTGGCTCAGAAGAGCACACTGACTCAGCCCTTAACCCCAGTGTGCAGAAATTGTCAAAACGTGTTTTTCAGCAGAAATAAACACGTTTTGGCAACTTTGGTCACCCCCATGTAAGTTATAGGGCAGGAACAGCACAGTTTTCAAAACGTGTTTTTCAGCCCGAAATAAACGCTTTTTTTCAGCACTTGGAATCACAGTGTAACTGCTTGGCTCAGAAGAGCACACTGAGTCAGCCCTACACCCCAGTGATCAGAAATTGTCAAAACGTGTTTTTCAGCAGAAATAAACACGTTTTGGCAACTTTGGTCACCCCCATGTAAGTTATAGGGCAGGAACAGCACAGTTTTCAAAACGTGTTTTTCAGCCCGAAATAAACGCTTTTTTTCAGCACTTGGAATCACAGTGTAACTGCTTGGCTCAGAAGAGCACACTGAGTCAGCCCTTAACCCCAGTGATCAGAAATTGTCAAAACGTGTTTTTCAGCAGAAATAAACACGTTTTGGCAACTTTGGTCACCCCCATGTAAGTTATAGGGCAGGAACAACACAGTTTTCAAAACGTGTTTTTCAGCCCGAAATAAACGCGTTTTCTCAGCCCTTGGAATCGCAGTGTAACTGCCTGGCTCAGAAGAGCACACTGACTCAGCCCTTAACCCCAGTGTGCAGAAATTGTCAAAACGTGTTTTTCAGCAGAAATAAACACGTTTTGGCAACTTTGGTCAACCCCATGTAAGTTATAGGGCAGGAACAGCACAGTTTTCAAAACGTGTTTTTCAGCCCGAAATAAACGCTTTTTTTCAGCACTTGGAATCACAGTGTAACTGCTTGGCTCAGAAGAGCACACTGAGTCAGCCCTTAACCCCAGTGATCAGAAATTGTCAAAACGTGTTTTTCAGCAGAAATAAACACGTTTTGGCAACTTTGGTCACCCCCATGTAAGTTATAGGGCAGGAACAGCACAGTTTTCAAAACGTGTTTTTCAGCCCGAAATAAACGCGTTTTCTCAGCCCTTAGAATCGCAGTGTAACTGCCTGGCTCAGAAGAGCACACTGACTCAGCCCTTAACCCCAGTGATCAGAAATTGTCAAAACGTGTTTTTCAGCAGAAATAAACACGTTTTGGCAACTTTGGTCACCCCCATGTAAGTTATAGGGCAGGAACAGCACAGTTTTCAAAACGTGTTTTTCAGCCCGAAATAAACGCTTTTTCTCAGCCCTTGGAATCGCAGTGTAACTGCCTGGCTCCGAAGAGCACACTGAGTCAGCCCTTAACCCCAGTGATCAGAAATTGTCAAAACGTGTTTTTCAGCAGAAATAAACACGTTTTGGCAACTTTTGTCTCCCCCATGTAAGTTATATGGCTGGAACAGCACAGTTTTCAAAACGTGTTTTTCAGCCCGAAATAAACGCTTTTTCTCAGCCCTTGGAATCGCAGTGTAACTGCCTGGCTCAGAAGAGCACACTGACTCAGCCCTTAACCCCAGTGTGCAGAAATTGTCAAAACGTGTTTTTCAGCAGAAATAAACACGTTTTGGCAACTTTGGTCAACCCCATGTAAGTTATAGGGCAGGAACAGCACAGTTTTCAAAACGTGTTTTTCAGCCCGAAATAAACGCTTTTTTTCAGCACTTGGAATCACAGTGTAACTGCTTGGCTCAGAAGAGCACACTGAGTCAGCCCTACACCCCAGTGATCAGAAATTGTCAAAACGTGTTTTTCAGCAGAAATAAACACGTTTTGGCAACTTTGGTCACCCCCATGTAAGTTATAGGGCAGGAACAGCACAGTTTTCAAAACGTGTTTTTCAGCCCGAAATAAACGCGTTTTCTCAGCCCTTAGAATCGCAGTGTAACTGCCTGGCTCAGAAGAGCACACTGACTCAGCCCTTAACCCCAGTGTGCAGAAATTGTCAAAACGTGTTTTTCAGCAGAAATAAACACGTTTTGGCAACTTTGGTCACCCCCATGTAAGTTATAGGGCAGGAACAGCACAGTTTTCAAAACGTGTTTTTCAGCCCGAAATATACGCTTTTTCTCAGCCCTTGGAATCGCAGTGTAACTGCCTGGCTCCGAAGAGCACACTGAGTCAGCCCTTAACCCCAGTGATCAGAAATTGTCAAAACGTGTTTTTCAGCAGAAATAAACACGTTTTGGCAACTTTGGTCTCCCCCATGTAAGTTATATGGCTGGAACAGCACAGTTTTCAAAACGTGTTTTTCAGCCCGAAATAAACGCTTTTTCTCAGCCCTTGGAATCGCAGTGTAACTGCCTGGCTCAGAAGAGCACACTGACTCAGCCCTTAACCCCAGTGATCAGAAATTGTCAAAACTTGTTTTTCAGCAGAAATAAACACGTTTTGGCAACTTTGGTCACCCCCATGTAAGTTATAGGGCAGGAACAGCACAGTTTTCAAAACGTGTTTTTCAGCCCGAAATAAACGCGTTTTCTCAGCCCTTAGAATCGCAGTGTAAGTGCTTGGCTCAGAAGAGCACACAGAGTCAGCCCTTAACCCCAGTGATCAGAAATTGTCAAAACATGTTTTTCAGCAGAAATAAACACGTTTTGGCAACTTTGGTCACCCCCATGTAAGTTATAGGGCAGGAACAGCACAGTTTTCAAAACGTGTTTTTCAGCCCGAAATAAACGCTTTTTTTCAGCACTTGGAATCACAGTGTAACTGCTTGGCTCAGAAGAGCACACTGAGTCAGCCCTTAACCCCAGTGATCAGAAATTGTCAAAACGTGTTTTTCAGCAGAAATAAACACGTTTTGGCAACTTTGGTCACCCCCATGTAAGTTATAGGGCAGGAACAACACAGTTTTCAAAACGTGTTTTTCAGCCCGAAATAAACGCGTTTTCTCAGCCCTTGGAATCGCAGTGTAACTGCCTGGCTCAGAAGAGCACACTGACTCAGCCCTTAACCCCAGTGTGCAGAAATTGTCAAAACGTGTTTTTCAGCAGAAATAAACACGTTTTGGCAACTTTGGTCACCCCCATGTAAGTTATAGGGCAGGAACAGCACAGTTTTCAAAACGTGTTTTTCAGCCCGAAATAAACGCGTTTTCTCAGCCCTTCGAATCGTAGTGTAACTGCCTGGCTCAGAAGAGCACACTGACTCAGCCCTTAACCCCAGTGTGCAGAAATTGTCAAAACGTGTTTTTCAGCAGAAATAAACACGTTTTGGCAACTTTGGTCACCCCCATGTAAGTTATAGGGCAGGAACAGCACAGTTTTCAAAACGTGTTTTTCAGCCCGAAATAAACGCTTTTTCTCAGCCCTTGGAATCGCAGTGTAACTGCCTGGCTCAGAAGAGCACACTGACTCAGCCCTTAACCCCAGTGATCAGAAATTGTCAAAACTTGTTTTTCAGCAGAAATAAACACGTTTTGGCAACTTTGGTCACCCCCATGTAAGTTATAGGGCAGGAACAGCACAGTTTTCAAAACGTGTTTTTCAGCCCGAAATAAACGCTTTTTCTCAGCCCTTAGAATCGCAGTGTAACTGCTTGGCTCAGAAGAGCACACAGAGTCAGCCCTTAACCCCAGTGATCAGAAATTGTCAAAACATGTTTTTCAGCAGAAATAAACACGTTTTGGCAACTTTGGTCACCCCCATGTAAGTTATAGGGCAGGAACAGCACAGTTTTCAAAACGTGTTTTTCAGCCCGAAATAAACGCTTTTTTTCAGCACTTGGAATCACAGTGTAACTGCTTGGCTCAGAAGAGCACACTGAGTCAGCCCTTAACCCCAGTGATCAGAAATTGTCAAAACGTGTTTTTCAGCAGAAATAAACACGTTTTGGCAACTTTGGTCACCCCCATGTAAGTTATAGGGCAGGAACAGCACAGTTTTCAAAACGTGTTTTTCAGCCCGAAATAAACGCTTTTTTTCAGCACTTGGAATCACAGTGTAACTGCTTGGCTCAGAAGAGTACACTGAGTCAGCCCTTAACCCCAGTGATCAGAAATTGTCAAAACGTGTTTTTCAGCAGAAATAAACACGTTTTGGCAACTTTGGTCACCCCCATGTAAGTTATAGGGCAGGAACAGCACAGTTTTCAAAACGTGTTTTTCAGCCCGAAATAAACGCTTTTTCTCAGCCCTTGGAATCGCAGTGTAACTGAGTGGCTCCGAAGAGCACACTGAGTCAGCCCTTAACCCCAGTGATCAGAAATTGTCAAAACGTGTTTTTCAGCAGAAATAAACACGTTTTGGCAACTTTGGTCTCCCCCATGTAAGTTATATGGCTGGAACAGCACAGTTTTCAAAACGTGTTTTTCAGCCCGAAATAAACGCTTTTTCTCAGCCCTTGGAATCGCAGTGTAACTGCCTGGCTCAGAAGAGCACACTGACTCAGCCCTTAACCCCAGTGATCAGAAATTGTCAAAACTTGTTTTTCAGCAGAAATAAACACGTTTTGGCAACTTTGGTCACCCCCATGTAAGTTATAGGGCAGGAACAGCACAGTTTTCAAAACGTGTTTTTCAGCCCGAAATAAACGCTTTTTCTCAGCCCTTAGAATCGCAGTGTAACTACTTGGCTCAGAAGAGCACACAGAGTCAGCCCTTAACCCCAGTGATCAGAAATTGTCAAAACATGTTTTTCAGCAGAAATAAACACGTTTTGGCAACTTTGGTCACCCCCATGTAAGTTATAGGGCAGGAACAGCACAGTTTTCAAAACGTGTTTTTCAGCCCGAAATAAACGCTTTTTTTCAGCACTTGGAATCACAGTGTAACTGCTTGGCTCAGAAGAGCACACTGAGTCAGCCCTTAACCCCAGTGATCAGAAATTGTCAAAACGTGTTTTTCAGCAGAAATAAACACGTTTTGGCAACTTTGGTCACCCCCATGTAAGTTATAGGGCAGGAACAACACAGTTTTCAAAACGTGTTTTTCTGCCCAAAATAAACGCGTTTTCTCAGCCCTTGGAATCGCAGTGTAACTGCCTGGCTCAGAAGAGCACACTGACTCAGCCCTTAACCCCAGTGTGCAGAAATTGTCAAAACGTGTTTTTCAGCAGAAATAAACACGTTTTGGCAACTTTGGTCAACCCCATGTAAGTTATAGGGCAGGAACAGCACAGTTTTCAAAACGTGTTTTTCAGCCCGAAATAAACGCTTTTTTTCAGCACTTGGAATCACAGTGTAACTGCTTGGCTCAGAAGAGCACACTGAGTCAGCCCTTAACCCCAGTGATCAGAAATTGTCAAAACGTGTTTTTCAGCAGAAATAAACACGTTTTGGCAACTTTGGTCACCCCCATGTAAGTTATAGGGCAGGAACAGCACAGTTTTCAAAACGTGTTTTTCAGCCCGAAATAAACGCGTTTTCTCAGCCCTTAGAATCGCAGTGTAACTGCCTGGCTCAGAAGAGCACACTGACTCAGCCCTTAACCCCAGTGTGCAGAAATTGTCAAAACGTGTTTTTCAGCAGAAATAAACACGTTTTGGCAACTTTGGTCACCCCCATGTAAGTTATAGGGCAGGAACAGCACAGTTTTCAAAACGTGTTTTTCAGCCCGAAATAAACGCTTTTTTTCAGCACTTGGAATCACAGTGTAACTGCTTGGCTCAGAAGAGCACACTGAGTCAGCCCTACACCCCAGTGATCAGAAATTGTCAAAACGTGTTTTTCAGCAGAAATAAACACGTTTTGGCAACTTTGGTCACCCCCATGTAAGTTATAGGGCAGGAACAGCACAGTTTTCAAAACGTGTTTTTCAGCCCGAAATAAACGCTTTTTTTCAGCACTTGGAATCACAGTGTAACTGCTTGGCTCAGAAGAGCACACTGAGTCAGCCCTTAACCCCAGTGATCAGAAATTGTCAAAACGTGTTTTTCAGCAGAAATAAACACGTTTTGGCAACTTTGGTCACCCCCATGTAAGTTATAGGGCAGGAACAACACAGTTTTCAAAACGTGTTTTTCAGCCCGAAATAAACGCGTTTTCTCAGCCCTTGGAATCGCAGTGTAACTGCCTGGCTCAGAAGAGCACACTGACTCAGCCCTTAACCCCAGTGTGCAGAAATTGTCAAAACGTGTTTTTCAGCAGAAATAAACACGTTTTGGCAACTTTGGTCAACCCCATGTAAGTTATAGGGCAGGAACAGCACAGTTTTCAAAACGTGTTTTTCAGCCCGAAATAAACGCTTTTTTTCAGCACTTGGAATCACAGTGTAACTGCTTGGCTCAGAAGAGCACACTGAGTCAGCCCTTAACCCCAGTGATCAGAAATTGTCAAAACGTGTTTTTCAGCAGAAATAAACACGTTTTGGCAACTTTGGTCACCCCCATGTAAGTTATAGGGCAGGAACAGCACAGTTTTCAAAACGTGTTTTTCAGCCCGAAATAAACGCGTTTTCTCAGCCCTTAGAATCGCAGTGTAACTGCCTGGCTCAGAAGAGCACACTGACTCAGCCCTTAACCCCAGTGATCAGAAATTGTCAAAACGTGTTTTTCAGCAGAAATAAACACGTTTTGGCAACTTTGGTCACCCCCATGTAAGTTATAGGGCAGGAACAGCACAGTTTTCAAAACGTGTTTTTCAGCCCGAAATAAACGCTTTTTCTCAGCCCTTGGAATCGCAGTGTAACTGCCTGGCTCCGAAGAGCACACTGAGTCAGCCCTTAACCCCAGTGATCAGAAATTGTCAAAACGTGTTTTTCAGCAGAAATAAACACGTTTTGGCAACTTTGGTCTCCCCCATGTAAGTTATATGGCTGGAACAGCACAGTTTTCAAAACGTGTTTTTCAGCCCGAAATAAACGCTTTTTCTCAGCCCTTGGAATCGCAGTGTAACTGCCTGGCTCAGAAGAGCACACTGACTCAGCCCTTAACCCCAGTGATCAGAAATTGTCAAAACTTGTTTTTCAGCAGAAATAAACACGTTTTGGCAACTTTGGTCACCCCCATGTAAGTTATAGGGCAGGAACAGCACAGTTTTCAAAACGTGTTTTTCAGCCCGAAATAAACGCTTTTTCTCAGCCCTTAGAATCGCAGTGTAACTGCTTGGCTCAGAAGAGCACACTGAGTCAGCCCTTAACCCCAGTGATCAGAAATTGTCAAAACGTGTTTTTCAGCAGAAATAAACACGTTTTGGCAACTTTGGTCACCCCCATGTAAGTTATAGGGCAGGAACAACACAGTTTTCAAAACGTGTTTTTCTGCCCGAAATAAACGCGTTTTCTCAGCCCTTGGAATCGCAGTGTAACTGCCTGGCTCAGAAGAGCACACTGACTCAGCCCTTAACCCCAGTGTGCAGAAATTGTCAAAACGTGTTTTTCAGCAGAAATAAACACGTTTTGGCAACTTTGGTCACCCCCATGTAAGTTATAGGGCAGGAACAGCACAGTTTTCAAAACGTGTTTTTCAGCCCGAAATAAACGCGTTTTCTCAGCCCTTAGAATCGCAGTGTAACTGCCTGGCTCAGAAGAGCACACTGACTCAGCCCTTAACCCCAGTGTGCAGAAATTGTCAAAACGTGTTTTTCAGCAGAAATAAACACGTTTTGGCAACTTTGGTCACCCCCATGTAAGTTATAGGGCAGGAACAGCACAGTTTTCAAAACGTGTTTTTCAGCCCGAAATAAACGCTTTTTTTCAGCCCTTAGAATCGCAGTGTAACTGCTTGGCTCAGAAGAGCACACAGAGTCAGCCCTTAACCCCAGTGATCAGAAATTGTCAAAACATGTTTTTCAGCAGAAATAAACACGTTTTGGCAACTTTGGTCACCCCCATGTAAGTTATAGGGCAGGAACAGCACTGTTTTCAAAACGTGTTTTTCAGCCCGAAATAAACGCTTTTTTTCAGCACTTGGAATCACAGTGTAACTGCTTGGCTCAGAAGAGCACACTGAGTCAGCCCTTAACCCCAGTGATCAGAAATTGTCAAAACGTGTTTTTCAGCAGAAATAAACACGTTTTGGCAACTTTGGTCACCCCCATGTAAGTTATAGGGCAGGAACAACACAGTTTTCAAAACGTGTTTTTCAGCCCGAAATAAACGCGTTTTCTCAGCCCTTGGAATCGCAGTGTAACTGCCTGGCTCAGAAGAGCACACTGACTCAGCCCTTAACCCCAGTGTGCAGAAATTGTCAAAACGTGTTTTTCAGCAGAAATAAACACGTTTTGGCAACTTTGGTCAACCCCATGTAAGTTATAGGGCAGGAACAGCACAGTTTTCAAAACGTGTTTTTCAGCCCGAAATAAACGCTTTTTTCAGCACTTGGAATCACAGTGTAACTGCTTGGCTCAAGAGAGCACACTGAGTCAGCCCTTAACCCCAGTGATCAGAAATTGTCAAAACGTGTTTTTCAGCAGAAATAAACACGTTTTGGCAACTTTGGTCACCCCCATGTAAGTTATAGGGCATGAACAGCACAGTTTTCAAAACGTGTTTTTCAGCCCGAAATAAACGCGTTTTCTCAGCCCTTAGAATCGCAGTGTAACTGCCTGGCTCAGAAGAGCACACTGAGTCAGCCCTACACCCCAGTGATCAGAAATTGTCAAAACGTGTTTTTCAGCAGAAATAAACACGTTTTGGCAACTTTGGTCACCCCCATGTAAGTTATAGGGCAGGAACAGCACAGTTTTCAAAACGTGTTTTTCAGCCCGAAATAAACGCTTTTTTTCAGCACTTGGAATCACAGTGTAACTGCTTGGCTCAGAAGAGCACACTGAGTCAGCCCTTAACCCCAGTGATCAGAAATTGTCAAAACGTGTTTTTCAGCAGAAATAAACACGTTTTGGCAACTTTGGTCACCCCCATGTAAGTTAAAGGGCAGGAACAGCACAGTTTTCAAAACGTGTTTTTCAGCCCGAAATAAACGCGTTTTCTCAGCCCTTAGAATCGCAGTGTAACTGCCTGGCTCAGAAGAGCACACTGACTCAGCCCTTAACCCCAGTGTGCAGAAATTGTCAAAACGTGTTTTTCAGCAGAAATAAACATGTTTTGGCAACTTTGGTCACCCCAATGTAAGTTATAGGGCAGGAACAGCACAGTTTTCAAAACGTGTTTTTCAGCCCGAAATAAACGCTTTTTTTCAGCACTTGGAATCACAGTGTAACTGCTTGGCTCAGAAGAGCACACTGAGTCAGCCCTACACCCCAGTGATCAGAAATTGTCAAAACGTGTTTTTCAGCAGAAATAAACACGTTTTGGCAACTTTGGTCACCCCCATGTAAGTTATAGGGCAGGAACAACACAGTTTTCAAAACGTGTTTTTCAGCCCGAAATAAACGCGTTTTCTCAGCCCTTGGAATCGCAGTGTAACTGCCTGGCTCAGAAGAGCACACTGACTCAGCCCTTAACCCCAGTGTGCAGAAATTGTCAAAACGTGTTTTTCAGCAGAAATAAACACGTTTTGGCAACTTTGGTCAACCCCATGTAAGTTATAGGGCAGGAACAGCACAGTTTTCAAAACGTGTTTTTCAGCCCGAAATAAACGCTTTTTTTCAGCACTTGGAATCACAGTGTAACTGCTTGGCTCAGAAGAGCACACTGAGTCAGCCCTACACCCCAGTGATCAGAAATTGTCAAAACGTGTTTTTCAGCAGAAATAAACACGTTTTGGCAACTTTGGTCACCCCCATGTAAATTATAGGGCAGGAACAGCACAGTTTTCAAAACGTGTTTTTCAGCCCGAAATAAACGCGTTTTCTCAGCCCTTAGAATCGTAGTGTAACTGCTTGGCTCAGAAGAGCACACAGAGTCAGCCCTTAACCCCAGTGATCAGAAATTGTCAAAACATGTTTTTCAGCAGAAATAAACACGTTTTGGCAACTTTGGTCACCCCCATGTAAGTTATAGGGCAGGAACAGCACAGTTTTCAAAACGTGTTTTTCAGCCCGAAATAAACACTTTTTTTCAGCACTTGGAATCACAGTGTAACTGCTTGGCTCAGAAGAGCACACTGAGTCAGCCCTTAACCCCAGTGATCAGAAATTGTCAAAACGTGTTTTTCAGCAGAAATAAACACGTTTTGGCAACTTTGGTCACCCCCATGTAAGTTATAGGGCAGGAACAACACAGTTTTCAAAACGTGTTTTTCTGCCCGAAATAAACGCGTTTTCTCAGCCCTTGGAATCGCAGTGTAACTGCCTGGCTCAGAAGAGCACACTGACTCAGCCCTTAACCCCAGTGTGCAGAAATTGTCAAAACGTGTTTTTCAGCAGAAATAAACACGTTTTGGCAACTTTGGTCACCCCCATGTAAGTTATAGGGCAGGAACAGCACAGTTTTCAAAACGTGTTTTTCAGCCCGAAATAAACGCTTTTTTTCAGCACTTGGAATCACAGTGTAACTGCTTGGCTCAGAAGAGCACACTGAGTCAGCCCTACACCCCAGTGATCAGAAATTGTCAAAACGTGTTTTTCAGCAGAAATAAACACGTTTTGGCAACTTTGGTCACCCCCATGTAAGTTATAGGGCAGGAACAGCACAGTTTTCAAAACGTGTTTTTCAGCCCGAAATAAACGCGTTTTCTCAGCCCGTAGAATCGTAGTGTAACTGCCTGGCTCAGAAGAGCACACTGACTCAGCCCTTAACCCCAGTGTGCAGAAATTGTCAAAACGTGTTTTTCAGCAGAAATAAACACGTTTTGGCAACTTTGGTCACCCCCATGTAAGTTATAGGGCAGGAACAGCACAGTTTTCAAAACGTGTTTTTCAGCCCGAAATAAACGCTTTTTCTCATCCCTTGGAATCGCAGTGTAACTGCCTGGCTCAGAAGAGCACACTGAGTCAGCCCTTAACCCCAGTGATCAGAAATTGTCAAAACGTGTTTTTCAGCAGAAATAAACACGTTTTGGCAACTTTGGTCTCCCCCATGTAAGTTATATGGCTGGAACAGCACAGTTTTCAAAACGTGTTTTTCAGCCCGAAATAAACGCTTTTTCTCAGCCCTTGGAATCGCAGTGTAACTGCCTGGCTCAGAAGAGCACACTGACTCAGCCCTTAACCCCAGTGATCAGAAATTGTCAAAACTTGTTTTTCAGCAGAAATAAACACGTTTTGGCAACTTTGGTCACCCCCATGTAAGTTATAGGGCAGGAACAGCACAGTTTTCAAAACGTGTTTTTCAGCCCGAAATAAACGCGTTTTCTCAGCCCTTAGAATCGCAGTGTAACTGCTTGGCTCAGAAGAGCACACAGAATCAGCCCTTAACCCCAGTGATCAGAAATTGTCAAAACGTGTTTTTCAGCAGAAATAAACACGTTTTGGCAACTTTGGTCACCCCCATGTAAGTTATAGGGCAGGAACAACACAGTTTTCAAAACGTGTTTTTCAGCCCGAAATAAACGCGTTTTCTCAGCCCTTGGAATCGCAGTGTAACTGCCTGGCTCAGAAGAGCACACTGACTCAGCCCTTAACCCCAGTGTGCAGAAATTGTCAAAACGTGTTTTTCAGCAGAAATAAACACGTTTTGGCAACTTTGGTCAACCCCATGTAAGTTATAGGGCAGGAACAGCACAGTTTTCAAAACGTGTTTTTCAGCCCGAAATAAACGCGTTTTCTCAGCCCTTAGAATCGTAGTGTAACTGCCTGGCTCAGAAGAGCACACTGAGTCAGCCCTACACCCCAGTGATCAGAAATTGTCAAAACGTGTTTTTCAGCAGAAATAAACACGTTTTGGCAACTTTGGTCACCCCCATGTAAATTATAGGGCAGGAACAGCACAGTTTTCAAAACGTGTTTTTCAGCCCGAAATAAACGCGTTTTCTCAGCCCTTAGAATCGTAGTGTAACTGCCTGGCTCAGAAGAGCACACAGAGTCAGCCCTTAACCCCAGTGATCAGAAATTGTCAAAACATGTTTTTCAGCAGAAATAAACACGTTTTGGCAACTTTGGTCACCCCCATGTAAGTTATAGGGCAGGAACAGCACAGTTTTCAAAACGTGTTTTTCAGCCCGAAATAAACGCGTTTTCTCAGCCCTTAGAATCGCAGTGTAACTGCTTGGCTCAGAAGAGCACACAGAGTCAGCCCTTAACCCCAGTGATCAGAAATTGTCAAAACATGTTTTTCAGCAGAAATAAACACGTTTTGGCAACTTTGGTCACCCCCATGTAAGTTATAGGGCAGGAACAGCACAGTTTTCAAAACGTGTTTTTCAGCCCGAAATAAACGCTTTTTTTCAGCACTTGGAATCACAGTGTAACTGCTTGGCTCAGAAGAGCACACTGAGTCAGCCCTTAACCCCAGTGATCAGAAATTGTCAAAACGTGTTTTTCAGCAGAAATAAACACGTTTTGGCAACTTTGGTCACCCCCATGTAAGTTATAGGGCAGGAACAACACAGTTTTCAAAACGTGTTTTTCTGCCCGAAATAAACGCGTTTTCTCAGCCCTTGGAATCGCATTGTAACTGCCTGGCTCAGAAGAGCACACTGACTCAGCCCTTAACCCCAGTGTGCAGAAATTGTCAAAACGTGTTTTTCAGCAGAAATAAACACGTTTTGGCAACTTTGGTCAACCCCATGTAAGTTATAGGGCAGGAACAGCACAGTTTTCAAAACGTGTTTTTCAGCCCGAAATAAACGCTTTTTTTCAGCACTTGGAATCACAGTGTAACTGCTTGGCTCAGAAGAGCACACTGAGTCAGCCCTACACCCCAGTGATCAGAAATTGTCAAAACGTGTTTTTCAGCAGAAATAAACACGTTTTGGCAACTTTGGTCACCCCCATGTAAGTTATAGGGCAGGAACAGCACAGTTTTCAAAACGTGTTTTTCAGCCCGAAATAAACGCGTTTTCTCAGCCCTTAGAATCGCAGTGTAACTGCCTGGCTCAGAAGAGCACACTGACTCAGCCCTTAACCCCAGTGTGCAGAAATTGTCAAAACGTGTTTTTCAGCAGAAATAAACACGTTTTGGCAACTTTGGTCACCCCCATGTAAGTTATAGGGCAGGAACAGCACAGTTTTCAAAACGTGTTTTTCAGCCCGAAATAAACGCTTTTTCTCAGCCCTTGGAATCGCAGTGTAACTGCCTGGCTCCGAAGAGCACACTGAGTCAGCCCTTAACCCCAGTGATCAGAAATTGTCAAAACGTGTTTTTCAGCAGAAATAAACACGTTTTGGCAACTTTGGTCTCCCCCATGTAAGTTATATGGCTGGAACAGCACAGTTTTCAAAACGTGTTTTTCAGCCCGAAATAAACGCTTTTTCTCAGCCCTTGGAATCGCAGTGTAACTGCCTGGCTCAGAAGAGCACACTGACTCAGCCCTTAACCCCAGTGATCAGAAATTGTCAAAACTTGTTTTTCAGCAGAAATAAACACGTTTTGGCAACTTTGGTCACCCCCATGTAAGTTATAGGGCAGGAACAGCACAGTTTTCAAAACGTGTTTTTCAGCCCGAAATAAACGCGTTTTCTCAGCCCTTAGAATCGCAGTGTAAGTGCTTGGCTCAGAAGAGCACACAGAGTCAGCCCTTAACCCCAGTGATCAGAAATTGTCAAAACATGTTTTTCAGCAGAAATAAACACGTTTTGGCAACTTTGGTCACCCCCATGTAAGTTATAGGGCAGGAACAGCACAGTTTTCAAAAAGTGTTTTTCAGCCCGAAATAAACGCTTTTTTTCAGCACTTGGAATCACAGTGTAACTGCTTGGCTCAGAAGAGCACACTGAGTCAGCCCTTAACCCCAGTGATCAGAAATTGTCAAAACGTGTTTTTCAGCAGAAATAAACACGTTTTGGCAACTTTGGTCACCCCCATGTAAGTTATAGGGCAGGAACAACACAGTTTTCAAAACGTGTTTTTCTGCCCGAAATAAACGCGTTTTCTCAGCCCTTGGAATCGCAGTGTAACTGCCTGGCTCAGAAGAGCACACTGACTCAGCCCTTAACCCCAGTGTGCAGAAATTGTCAAAACGTGTTTTTCAGCAGAAATAAACACGTTTTGGCAACTTTGGTCAACCCCATGTAAGTTATAGGGCAGGAACAGCACAGTTTTCAAAACGTGTTTTTCAGCCCGAAATAAACGCTTTTTTTCAGCACTTGGAATCACAGTGTAACTGCTTGGCTCAGAAGAGCACACTGAGTCAGCCCTTAACCCCAGTGATCAGAAATTGTCAAAACGTGTTTTTCAGCAGAAATAAACACGTTTTGGCAACTTTGGTCACCCCCATGTAAGTTATAGGGCAGGAACAGCACAGTTTTCAAAACGTGTTTTTCAGCCCGAAATAAACGCGTTTTCTCAGCCCTTCGAATCGTAGTGTAACTGCCTGGCTCAGAAGAGCACACTGACTCAGCCCTTAACCCCAGTGTGCAGAAATTGTCAAAACGTGTTTTTCAGCAGAAATAAACACGTTTTGGCAACTTTGGTCACCCCCATGTAAGTTATAGGGCAGGAACAGCACAGTTTTCAAAACGTGTTTTTCAGCCCGAAATAAACGCTTTTTCTCAGCCCTTGGAATCGCAGTGTAACTGCCTGGCTCCGAAGAGCACACTGAGTCAGCCCTTAACCCCAGTGATCAGAAATTGTCAAAACGTGTTTTTCAGCAGAAATAAACACGTTTTGGCAACTTTGGTCTCCCCCATGTAAGTTATATGGCTGGAACAGCACAGTTTTCAAAACGTGTTTTTCAGCCCGAAATAAACGCTTTTTCTCAGCCCTTGGAATCGCAGTGTAACTGCCTGGCTCAGAAGAGCACACTGACTCAGCCCTTAACCCCAGTGATCAGAAATTGTCAAAACTTGTTTTTCAGCAGAAATAAACACGTTTTGGCAACTTTGGTCACCCCCATGTAAGTTATAGGGCAGGAACAGCACAGTTTTCAAAACGTGTTTTTCAGCCCGAAATAAACGCGTTTTCTCAGCCCTTAGAATCGCAGTGTAACGGCTTGGCTCAGAAGAGCACACAGAGTCAGCCCTTAACCCCAGTGATCAGAAATTGTCAAAACATGTTTTTCAGCAGAAATAAACACGTTTTGGCAATTTTGGTCACCCCCATGTAAGTTATAGGGCAGGAACAGCACAGTTTTCAAAACGTGTTTTTCAGCCCGAAATAAACGCTTTTTTTCAGCACTTGGAATCACAGTGTAACTGCTTGGCTCAGAAGAGTACACTGAGTCAGCCCTTAACCCCAGTGATCAGAAATTGTCAAAACGTGTTTTTCAGCAGAAATAAACACGTTTTGGCAACTTTGGTCACCCCCATGTAAGTTATAGGGCAGGAACAGCACAGTTTTCAAAACGTGTTTTTCAGCCCGAAATAAACGCTTTTTCTCAGCCCTTGGAATCGCAGTGTAACTGACTGGCTCCGAAGAGCACACTGAGTCAGCCCTTAACCCCAGTGATCAGAAATTGTCAAAACGTGTTTTTCAGCAGAAATAAACACGTTTTGACAACTTTGGTCTCCCCCATGTAAGTTATATGGCTGGAACAGCACAGTTTTCAAAACGTGTTTTTCAGCCCGAAATAAACGCTTTTTCTCAGCCCTTGGAATCGCAGTGTAACTGCCTGGCTCAGAAGAGCACACTGACTCAGCCCTTAACCCCAGTGATCAGAAATTGTCAAAACTTGTTTTTCAGCAGAAATAAACACGTTTTGGCAACTTTGGTCACCCCCATGTAAGTTATAGGGCAGGAACAGCACAGTTTTCAAAACGTGTTTTTCAGCCCGAAATAAACGCTTTTTCTCAGCCCTTAGAATCGCAGTGTAACTGCTTGGCTCAGAAGAGCACACAGAGTCAGCCCTTAACCCCAGTGATCAGAAATTGTCAAAACATGTTTTTCAGCAGAAATAAACACGTTTTGGCAACTTTGGTCACCCCCATGTAAGTTATAGGGCAGGAACAGCACAGTTTTCAAAACGTGTTTTTCAGCCCGAAATAAACGCTTTTTTTCAGCACTTGGAATCACAGTGTAACTGCTTGGCTCAGAAGAGCACACTGAGTCAGCCCTTAACCCCAGTGATCAGAAATTGTCAAAACGTGTTTTTCAGCAGAAATAAACACGTTTTGGCAACTTTGGTCACCCCCATGTAAGTTATAGGGCAGGAACAGCACAGTTTTCAAAACGTGTTTTTCAGCCCGAAATAAACGCTTTTTTTCAGCACTTGGAATCACAGTGTAACTGCTTGGCTCAGAAGAGTACACTGAGTCAGCCCTTAACCCCAGTGATCAGAAATTGTCAAAACGTGTTTTTCAGCAGAAATAAACACGTTTTGGCAACTTTGGTCACCCCCATGTAAGTTATAGGGCAGGAACAGCACAGTTTTCAAAACGTGTTTTTCAGCCCGAAATAAACGCTTTTTCTCAGCCCTTGGAATCGCAGTGTAACTGACTGGCTCCGAAGAGCACACTGAGTCAGCCCTTAACCCCAGTGATCAGAAATTGTCAAAACGTGTTTTTCAGCAGAAATAAACACGTTTTGGCAACTTTGGTCTCCCCCATGTAAGTTATATGGCTGGAACAGCACAGTTTTCAAAACGTGTTTTTCAGCCCGAAATAAACGCTTTTTCTCAGCCCTTGGAATCGCAGTGTAACTGCCTGGCTCAGAAGAGCACACTGACTCAGCCCTTAACCCCAGTGATCAGAAATTGTCAAAACTTGTTTTTCAGCAGAAATAAACACGTTTTGGCAACTTTGGTCACCCCCATGTAAGTTATAGGGCAGGAACAGCACAGTTTTCAAAACGTGTTTTTCAGCCCGAAATAAACGCTTTTTCTCAGCCCTTAGAATCGCAGTGTAACTGCTTGGCTCAGAAGAGCACACAGAGTCAGCCCTTAACCCCAGTGATCAGAAATTGTCAAAACATGTTTTTCAGCAGAAATAAACACGTTTTGGCAACTTTGGTCACCCCCATGTAAGTTATAGGGCAGGAACAGCACAGTTTTCAAAACGTGTTTTTCAGCCCGAAATAAACGCTTTTTTTCAGCACTTGGAATCACAGTGTAACTGCTTGGCTCAGAAGAGCACACTGAGTCAGCCCTTAACCCCAGTGATCAGAAATTGTCAAAACGTGTTTTTCAGCAGAAATAAACACGTTTTGGCAACTTTGGTCACCCCCATGTAAGTTATAGGGCAGGAACAACACAGTTTTCAAAACGTGTTTTTCTGCCCGAAATAAACGCGTTTTCTCAGCCCTTGGAATCGCAGTGTAACTGCCTGGCTCAGAAGAGCACACTGACTCAGCCCTTAACCCCAGTGTGCAGAAATTGTCAAAACGTGTTTTTCAGCAGAAATAAACACGTTTTGGCAACTTTGGTCAACCCCATGTAAGTTATAGGGCAGGAACAGCACAGTTTTCAAAACGTGTTTTTCAGCCCGAAATAAACGCTTTTTTTCAGCACTTGGAATCACAGTGTAACTGCTTGGCTCAGAAGAGCACACTGAGTCAGCCCTTAACCCCAGTGATCAGAAATTGTCAAAACGTGTTTTTCAGCAGAAATAAACACGTTTTGGCAACTTTGGTCACCCCCATGTAAGTTATAGGGCAGGAACAGCACAGTTTTCAAAACGTGTTTTTCAGCCCGAAATAAACGCGTTTTCTCAGCCCTTAGAATCGCAGTGTAACTGCCTGGCTCAGAAGAGCACACTGACTCAGCCCTTAACCCCAGTGTGCAGAAATTGTCAAAACGTGTTTTTCAGCAGAAATAAACACG
Source organism: Atractosteus spatula (assembly GCF_055471065.1). Taxonomy (NCBI): domain Eukaryota; kingdom Metazoa; phylum Chordata; class Actinopteri; order Semionotiformes; family Lepisosteidae; genus Atractosteus; species Atractosteus spatula. Next base: position 27,553,129 of record NC_142707.1, read on the forward strand.
TTTTGGCAACTTTGGTCACCCCCATGTAAGTTATAGGGCAGGAACAGCACAGTTTTCAAAACGTGTTTTTCAGCCCGAAATAAACGCTTTTTTTCAGCACTTGGAATCACAGTGTAACTGCTTGGCTCAGAAGAGCACACTGAGTCAGCCCTACACCCCAGTGATCAGAAATTGTCAAAACGTGTTTTTCAGCAGAAATAAACACGTTTTGGCAACTTTGGTCACCCCCATGTAAGTTATAGGGCAGGAACAACACAGTTTTCAAAACGTGTTTTTCAGCCCGAAATAAACGCGTTTTCTCAGCCCTTGGAATCGCAGTGTAACTGCCTGGCTCAGAAGAGCACACTGACTCAGCCCTTAACCCCAGTGTGCAGAAATTGTCAAAACGTGTTTTTCAGCAGAAATAAACACGTTTTGGCAACTTTGGTCAACCCCATGTAAGTTATAGGGCAGGAACAGCACAGTTTTCAAAACGTGTTTTTCAGCCCGAAATAAACGCTTTTTTTCAGCACTTGGAATCACAGTGTAACTGCTTGGCTCAGAAGAGCACACTGAGTCAGCCCTTAACCCCAGTGATCAGAAATTGTCAAAACGTGTTTTTCAGCAGAAATAAACACGTTTTGGCAACTTTGGTCACCCCCATGTAAGTTATAGGGCAGGAACAGCACAGTTTTCAAAACGTGTTTTTCAGCCCGAAATAAACGCTTTTTCTCAGCCCTTGGAATCGCAGTGTAACTGCCTGGCTCCGAAGAGCACACTGAGTCAGCCCTTAACCCCAGTGATCAGAAATTGTCAAAACGTGTTTTTCAGCAGAAATAAACACGTTTTGGCAACTTTGGTCTCCCCCATGTAAGTTATATGGCTGGAACAGCACAGTTTTCAAAACGTGTTTTTCAGCCCGAAATAAACGCTTTTTCTCAGCCCTTGGAATCGCAGTGTAACTGCCTGGCTCAGAAGAGCACACTGACTCAGCCCTTAACCCCAGTGTGCAGAAATTGTCAAAACGTGTTTTTCAGCAGAAATAAACACGTTTTGGCAACTTTGGTCAACCCCATGTAAGTTATAGGGCAGGAACAGCACAGTTTTCAAAACGTGTTTTTCAGCCCGAAATAAACGCTTTTTTTCAGCACTTGGAATCACAGTGTAACTGCTTGGCTCAGAAGAGCACACTGAGTCAGCCCTACACCCCAGTGATCAGAAATTGTCAAAACGTGTTTTTCAGCAGAAATAAACACGTTTTGGCAACTTTGGTCACCCCCATGTAAGTTATAGGGCAGGAACAGCACAGTTTTCAAAACGTGTTTTTCAGCCCGAAATAAACGCGTTTTCTCAGCCCTTAGAATCGCAGTGTAAGTGCTTGGCTCAGAAGAGCACACAGAGTCAGCCCTTAACCCCAGTGATCAGAAATTGTCAAAACATGTTTTTCAGCAGAAATAAACACGTTTTGGCAACTTTGGTCACCCCCATGTAAGTTATAGGGCAGGAACAGCACAGTTTTCAAAACGTGTTTTTCAGCCCGAAATAAACGCTTTTTTTCAGCACTTGGAATCACAGTGTAACTGCTTGGCTCAGAAGAGCACACTGAGTCAGCCCTTAACCCCAGTGATCAGAAATTGTCAAAACGTGTTTTTCAGCAGAAATAAACACGTTTTGGCAACTTTGGTCACCCCCATGTAAGTTATAGGGCAGGAACAACACAGTTTTCAAAACGTGTTTTTCTGCCCGAAATAAACGCGTTTTCTCAGCCCTTGGAATCGCAGTGTAACTGCCTGGCTCAGAAGAGCACACTGACTCAGCCCTTAACCCCAGTGTGCAGAAATTGTCAAAACGTGTTTTTCAGCAGAAATAAACACGTTTTGGCAACTTTGGTCAACCCCATGTAAGTTATAGGGCAGGAACAGCACAGTTTTCAAAACGTGTTTTTCAGCCCGAAATAAACGCTTTTTTTCAGCACTTGGAATCACAGTGTAACTGCTTGGCTCAGAAGAGCACACTGAGTCAGCCCTTAACCCCAGTGATCAGAAATTGTCAAAACGTGTTTTTCAGCAGAAATAAACACGTTTTGGCAACTTTGGTCACCCCCATGTAAGTTATAGGGCAGGAACAGCACAGTTTTCAAAACGTGTTTTTCAGCCCGAAATAAACGCGTTTTCTCAGCCCTTCGAATCGTAGTGTAACTGCCTGGCTCAGAAGAGCACACTGACTCAGCCCTTAACCCCAGTGTGCAGAAATTGTCAAAACGTGTTTTTCAGCAGAAATAAACACGTTTTGGCAACTTTGGTCACCCCCATGTAAGTTATAGGGCAGGAACAGCACAGTTTTCAAAACGTGTTTTTCAGCCCGAAATAAACGCTTTTTCTCAGCCCTTGGAATCGCAGTGTAACTGCCTGGCTCCGAAGAGCACACTGAGTCAGCCCTTAACCCCAGTGATCAGAAATTGTCAAAACGTGTTTTTCAGCAGAAATAAACACGTTTTGGCAACTTTGGTCTCCCCCATGTAAGTTATATGGCTGGAACAGCACAGTTTTCAAAACGTGTTTTTCAGCCCGAAATAAACGCTTTTTCTCAGCCCTTGGAATCGCAGTGTAACTGCCTGGCTCAGAAGAGCACACTGACTCAGCCCTTAACCCCAGTGATCAGAAATTGTCAAAACTTGTTTTTCAGCAGAAATAAACACGTTTTGGCAACTTTGGTCACCCCCATGTAAGTTATAGGGCAGGAACAGCACAGTTTTCAAAACGTGTTTTTCAGCCCGAAATAAACGCGTTTTCTCAGCCCTTAGAATCGCAGTGTAACTGCTTGGCTCAGAAGAGCACACAGAGTCAGCCCTTAACCCCAGTGATCAGAAATTGTCAAAACATGTTTTTCAGCAGAAATAAACACGTTTTGGCAATTTTGGTCACCCCCATGTAAGTTATAGGGCAGGAACAGCACAGTTTTCAAAACGTGTTTTTCAGCCCGAAATAAACGCTTTTTTTCAGCACTTGGAATCACAGTGTAACTGCTTGGCTCAGAAGAGTACACTGAGTCAGCCCTTAACCCCAGTGATCAGAAATTGTCAAAACGTGTTTTTCAGCAGAAATAAACACGTTTTGGCAACTTTGGTCACCCCCATGTAAGTTATAGGGCAGGAACAGCACAGTTTTCAAAACGTGTTTTTCAGCCCGAAATAAACGCTTTTTCTCAGCCCTTGGAATCGCAGTGTAACTGACTGGCTCCGAAGAGCACACTGAGTCAGCCCTTAACCCCAGTGATCAGAAATTGTCAAAACGTGTTTTTCAGCAGAAATAAACACGTTTTGGCAACTTTGGTCTCCCCCATGTAAGTTATATGGCTGGAACAGCACAGTTTTCAAAACGTGTTTTTCAGCCCGAAATAAACGCTTTTTCTCAGCCCTTGGAATCGCAGTGTAACTGCCTGGCTCAGAAGAGCACACTGACTCAGTCCTTAACCCCAGTGATCAGAAATTGTCAAAACTTGTTTTTCAGCAGAAATAAACACGTTTTGGCAACTTTGGTCACCCCCATGTAAGTTATAGGGCAGGAACAGCACAGTTTTCAAAACGTGTTTTTCAGCCCGAAATAAACGCTTTTTCTCAGCCCTTAGAATCGCAGTGTAACTGCTTGGCTCAGAAGAGCACACAGAGTCAGCCCTTAACCCCAGTGATCAGAAATTGTCAAAACATGTTTTTCAGCAGAAATAAACACGTTTTGGCAACTTTGGTCACCCCCATGTAAGTTATAGGGCAGGAACAGCACAGTTTTCAAAACGTGTTTTTCAGCCCGAAATAAACGCTTTTTTTCAGCACTTGGAATCACAGTGTAACTGCTTGGCTCAGAAGAGCACACTGAGTCAGCCCTTAACCCCAGTGATCAGAAATTGTCAAAACGTGTTTTTCAGCAGAAATAAACACGTTTTGGCAACTTTGGTCACCCCCATGTAAGTTATAGGGCAGGAACAGCACAGTTTTCAAAACGTGTTTTTCAGCCCGAAATAAACGCTTTTTTTCAGCACTTGGAATCACAGTGTAACTGCTTGGCTCAGAAGAGTACACTGAGTCAGCCCTTAACCCCAGTGATCAGAAATTGTCAAAACGTGTTTTTCAGCAGAAATAAACACGTTTTGGCAACTTTGGTCACCCCCATGTAAGTTATAGGGCAGGAACAGCACAGTTTTCAAAACGTGTTTTTCAGCCCGAAATAAACGCTTTTTCTCAGCCCTTGGAATCGCAGTGTAACTGACTGGCTCCGAAGAGCACACTGAGTCAGCCCTTAACCCCAGTGATCAGAAATTGTCAAAACGTGTTTTTCAGCAGAAATAAACACGTTTTGGCAACTTTGGTCTCCCCCATGTAAGTTATATGGCTGGAACAGCACAGTTTTCAAAACGTGTTTTTCAGCCCGAAATAAACGCTTTTTCTCAGCCCTTGGAATCGCAGTGTAACTGCCTGGCTCAGAAGAGCACACTGACTCAGCCCTTAACCCCAGTGATCAGAAATTGTCAAAACTTGTTTTTCAGCAGAAATAAACACGTTTTGGCAACTTTGGTCACCCCCATGTAAGTTATAGGGCAGGAACAGCACAGTTTTCAAAACGTGTTTTTCAGCCCGAAATAAACGCTTTTTCTCAGCCCTTAGAATCGCAGTGTAACTACTTGGCTCAGAAGAGCACACAGAGTCAGCCCTTAACCCCAGTGATCAGAAATTGTCAAAACATGTTTTTCAGCAGAAATAAACACGTTTTGGCAACTTTGGTCACCCCCATGTAAGTTATAGGGCAGGAACAGCACAGTTTTCAAAACGTGTTTTTCAGCCCGAAATAAACGCTTTTTTTCAGCACTTGGAATCACAGTGTAACTGCTTGGCTCAGAAGAGCACACTGAGTCAGCCCTTAACCCCAGTGATCAGAAATTGTCAAAACGTGTTTTTCAGCAGAAATAAACACGTTTTGGCAACTTTGGTCACCCCCATGTAAGTTATAGGGCAGGAACAACACAGTTTTCAAAACGTGTTTTTCTGCCCGAAATAAACGCGTTTTCTCAGCCCTTGGAATCGCAGTGTAACTGCCTGGCTCAGAAGAGCACACTGACTCAGCCCTTAACCCCAGTGTGCAGAAATTGTCAAAACGTGTTTTTCAGCAGAAATAAACACGTTTTGGCAACTTTGGTCAACCCCATGTAAGTTATAGGGCAGGAACAGCACAGTTTTCAAAACGTGTTTTTCAGCCCGAAATAAACGCTTTTTTTCAGCACTTGGAATCACAGTGTAACTGCTTGGCTCAGAAGAGCACACTGAGTCAGCCCTTAACCCCAGTGATCAGAAATTGTCAAAACGTGTTTTTCAGCAGAAATAAACACGTTTTGGCAACTTTGGTCACCCCCATTTAAGTTATAGGGCAGGAACAGCACAGTTTTCAAAACGTGTTTTTCAGCCCGAAATAAACGCGTTTTCTCAACCCTTAGAATCGCAGTGTAACTGCCTGGCTCAGAAGAGCACACTGACTCAGCCCTTAACCCCAGTGTGCAGAAATTGTCAAAACGTGTTTTTCAGCAGAAATAAACACGTTTTGGCAACTTTGGTCACCCCCATGTAAGTTATAGGGCAGGAACAGCACAGTTTTCAAAACGTGTTTTTCAGCCCGAAATAAACGCTTTTTTTCAGCACTTGGAATCACAGTGTAACTGCTTGGCTCAGAAGAGCACACTGAGTCAGCCCTACACCCCAGTGATCAGAAATTGTCAAAACGTGTTTTTCAGCAGAAATAAACATGTTTTGGCAACTTTGGTCACCCCCATGTAAGTTATAGGGCAGGAACAGCACAGTTTTCAAAACGTGTTTTTCAGCCCGAAATAAACGCTTTTTTTCAGCACTTGGAATCACAGTGTAACTGCTTGGCTCAGAAGAGCACACTGAGTCAGCCCTTAACCCCAGTGATCAGAAATTGTCAAAACGTGTTTTTCAGCAGAAATAAACACGTTTTGGCAACTTTGGTCACCCCCATGTAAGTTATAGGGCAGGAACAACACAGTTTTCAAAACGTGTTTTTCAGCCCGAAATAAACGCGTTTTCTCAGCCCTTGGAATCGCAGTGTAACTGCCTGGCTCAGAAGAGCACACTGACTCAGCCCTTAACCCCAGTGTGCAGAAATTGTCAAAACGTGTTTTTCAGCAGAAATAAACACGTTTTGGCAACTTTGGTCAACCCCATGTAAGTTATAGGGCAGGAACAGCACAGTTTTCAAAACGTGTTTTTCAGCCCGAAATAAACGCTTTTTTTCAGCACTTGGAATCACAGTGTAACTGCTTGGCTCAGAAGAGCACACTGAGTCAGCCCTTAACCCCAGTGATCAGAAATTGTCAAAACGTGTTTTTCAGCAGAAATAAACACGTTTTGGCAACTTTGGTCACCCCCATGTAAGTTATAGGGCAGGAACAGCACAGTTTTCAAAACGTGTTTTTCAGCCCGAAATAAACGCTTTTTCTCAGCCCTTGGAATCGCAGTGTAACTGCCTGGCTCCGAAGAGCACACTGAGTCAGCCCTTAACCCCAGTGATCAGAAATTGTCAAAACGTGTTTTTCAGCAGAAATAAACACGTTTTGGCAACTTTGGTCTCCCCCATGTAAGTTATATGGCTGGAACAGCACAGTTTTCAAAACGTGTTTTTCAGCCCGAAATAAACGCTTTTTCTCAGCCCTTGGAATCGCAGTGTAACTGCCTGGCTCAGAAGAGCACACTGACTCAGCCCTTAACCCCAGTGATCAGAAATTGTCAAAACTTGTTTTTCAGCAGAAATAAACACGTTTTGGCAACTTTGGTCACCCCCATGTAAGTTATAGGGCAGGAACAGCACAGTTTTCAAAACGTGTTTTTCAGCCCGAAATAAACGCTTTTTCTCAGCCCTTAGAATCGCAGTGTAACTGCTTGGCTCAGAAGAGCACACAGAGTCAGCCCTTAACCCCAGTGATCAGAAATTGTCAAAACATGTTTTTCAGCAGAAATAAACACGTTTTGGCAACTTTGGTCACCCCCATGTAAGTTATAGGGCAGGAACAGCACAGTTTTCAAAACGTGTTTTTCAGCCCGAAATAAACGCTTTTTATCAGCACTTGGAATCACAGTGTAACTGCTTGGCTCAGAAGAGCACACTGAGTCAGCCCTTAACCCCAGTGATCAGAAATTGTCAAAACGTGTTTTTCAGCAGAAATAAACACGTTTTGGCAACTTTGGTCACCCCCATGTAAGTTATAGGGCAGGAACAACACAGTTTTCAAAACGTGTTTTTCTGCCCGAAATAAACGCGTTTTCTCAGCCCTTGGAATCGCAGTGTAACTGCCTGGCTCAGAAGAGCACACTGACTCAGCCCTTAACCCCAGTGTGCAGAAATTGTCAAAACGTGTTTTTCAGCAGAAATAAACACGTTTTGGCAACTTTGGTCACCCCCATGTAAGTTATAGGGCAGGAACAGCACAGTTTTCAAAACGTGTTTTTCAGCCCGAAATAAACGCGTTTTCTCAGCCCTTAGAATCGCAGTGTAACTGCCTGGCTCAGAAGAGCACACTGACTCAGCCCTTAACCCCAGTGTGCAGAAATTGTCAAAACGTGTTTTTCAGCAGAAATAAACACGTTTTGGCAACTTTGGTCACCCCCATGTAAGTTATAGGGCAGGAACAGCACAGTTTTCAAAACGTGTTTTTCAGCCCGAAATAAACGCTTTTTTTCAGCACTTGGAATCACAGTGTAACTGCTTGGCTCAGAAGAGCACACTGAGTCAGCCCTACACCCCAGTGATCAGAAATTGTCAAAACGTGTTTTTCAGCAGAAATAAACACGTTTTGGCAACTTTGGTCACCCCCATGTAAGTTATAGGGCAGGAACAGCACAGTTTTCAAAACGTGTTTTTCAGCCCGAAATAAACGCTTTTTTTCAGCACTTGGAATCACAGTGTAACTGCTTGGCTCAGAAGAGCACACTGAGTCAGCCCTTAACCCCAGTGATCAGAAATTGTCAAAACGTGTTTTTCAGCAGAAATAAACACGTTTTGGCAACTTTGGTCACCCCCATGTAAGTTATAGGGCAGGAACAACACAGTTTTCAAAACGTGTTTTTCAGCCCGAAATAAACGCGTTTTCTCAGCCCTTGGAATCGCAGTGTAACTGCCTGGCTCAGAAGAGCACACTGACTCAGCCCTTAACCCCAGTGTGCAGAAATTGTCAAAACGTGTTTTTCAGCAGAAATAAACACGTTTTGGCAACTTTGGTCAACCCCATGTAAGTTATAGGGCAGGAACAGCACAGTTTTCAAAACGTGTTTTTCAGCCCGAAATAAACGCTTTTTTTCAGCACTTGGAATCACAGTGTAACTGCTTGGCTCAGAAGAGCACACTGAGTCAGCCCTTAACCCCAGTGATCAGAAATTGTCAAAACGTGTTTTTCAGCAGAAATAAACACGTTTTGGCAACTTTGGTCACCCCCATGTAAGTTATAGGGCAGGAACAGCACAGTTTTCAAAACGTGTTTTTCAGCCCGAAATAAACGCGTTTTCTCAGCCCTTAGAATCGCAGTGTAACTGCCTGGCTCAGAAGAGCACACTGACTCAGCCCTTAACCCCAGTGTGCAGAAATTGTCAAAACGTGTTTTTCAGCAGAAATAAACACGTTTTGGCAACTTTGATCACCCCCATGTAAGTTATAGGGCAGGAACAGCACAGTTTTCAAAACGTGTTTTTCAGCCCGAAATAAACGCTTTTTCTCAGCCCTTGGAATCGCAGTGTAACTGCCTGGCTCCGAAGAGCACACTGAGTCAGCCCTTAACCCCAGTGATCAGAAATTGTCAAAACGTGTTTTTCAGCAGAAATAAACACGTTTTGGCAACTTTGGTCTCCCCCATGTAAGTTATATGGCTGGAACAGCACAGTTTTCAAAACGTGTTTTTCAGCCCGAAATAAACGCTTTTTCTCAGCCCTTGGAATCGCAGTGTAACTGCCTGGCTCAGAAGAGCACACTGACTCAGCCCTTAACCCCAGTGATCAGAAATTGTCAAAACTTGTTTTTCAGCAGAAATAAACACGTTTTGGCAACTTTGGTCACCCCCATGTAAGTTATAGGGCAGGAACAGCACAGTTTTCAAAACGTGTTTTTCAGCCCGAAATAAACGCGTTTTCTCAGCCCTTAGAATCGCAGTGTAACTGCTTGGCTCAGAAGAGCACACAGAGTCAGCCCTTAACCCCAGTGATCAGAAATTGTCAAAACATGTTTTTCAGCAGAAATAAACACGTTTTGGCAACTTTGGTCACCCCCATGTAAGTTATAGGGCAGGAACAGCACTGTTTTCAAAACGTGTTTTTCAGCCCGAAATAAACGCTTTTTTTCAGCACTTGGAATCACAGTGTAACTGCTTGGCTCAGAAGAGCACACTGAGTCAGCCCTTAACCCCAGTGATCAGAAATTGTCAAAACGTGTTTTTCAGCAGAAATAAACACGTTTTGGCAACTTTGGTCACCCCCATGTAAGTTATAGGGCAGGAACAACACAGTTTTCAAAACGTGTTTTTCAGCCCGAAATAAACGCGTTTTCTCAGCCCTTGGAATCGCAGTGTAACTGCCTGGCTCAGAAGAGCACACTGACTCAGCCCTTAACCCCAGTGTGCAGAAATTGTCAAAACGTGTTTTTCAGCAGAAATAAACACGTTTTGGCAACTTTGGTCAACCCCATGTAAGTTATAGGGCAGGAACAGCACAGTTTTCAAAACGTGTTTTTCAGCCCGAAATAAACGCTTTTTTCAGCACTTGGAATCACAGTGTAACTGCTTGGCTCAAGAGAGCACACTGAGTCAGCCCTTAACCCCAGTGATCAGAAATTGTCAAAACGTGTTTTTCAGCAGAAATAAACACGTTTTGGCAACTTTGGTCACCCCCATGTAAGTTATAGGGCATGAACAGCACAGTTTTCAAAACGTGTTTTTCAGCCCGAAATAAACGCGTTTTCTCAGCCCTTAGAATCGCAGTGTAACTGCCTGGCTCAGAAGAGCACACTGAGTCAGCCCTACACCCCAGTGATCAGAAATTGTCAAAACGTGTTTTTCAGCAGAAATAAACACGTTTTGGCAACTTTGGTCACCCCCATGTAAGTTATAGGGCAGGAACAGCACAGTTTTCAAAACGTGTTTTTCAGCCCGAAATAAACGCTTTTTTTCAGCACTTGGAATCACAGTGTAACTGCTTGGCTCAGAAGAGCACACTGAGTCAGCCCTTAACCCCAGTGATCAGAAATTGTCAAAACGTGTTTTTCAGCAGAAATAAACACGTTTTGGCAACTTTGGTCACCCCCATGTAAGTTAAAGGGCAGGAACAGCACAGTTTTCAAAACGTGTTTTTCAGCCCGAAATAAACGCGTTTTCTCAGCCCTTAGAATCGCAGTGTAACTGCCTGGCTCAGAAGAGCACACTGACTCAGCCCTTAACCCCAGTGTGCAGAAATTGTCAAAACGTGTTTTTCAGCAGAAATAAACACGTTTTGGCAACTTTGGTCACCCCAATGTAAGTTATAGGGCAGGAACAGCACAGTTTTCAAAACGTGTTTTTCAGCCCGAAATAAACGCTTTTTTTCAGCACTTGGAATCACAGTGTAACTGCTTGGCTCAGAAGAGCACACTGAGTCAGCCCTACACCCCAGTGATCAGAAATTGTCAAAACGTGTTTTTCAGCAGAAATAAACACGTTTTGGCAACTTTGGTCAACCCCATGTAAGTTATAGGGCAGGAACAGCACAGTTTTCAAAACGTGTTTTTCAGCCCGAAATAAACGCGTTTTCTCAGCCCTTAGAATCGTAGTGTAACTGCCTGGCTCAGAAGAGCACACTGACTCAGCCCTTAACCCCAGTGTGCAGAAATTGTCAAAACGTGTTTTTCAGCAGAAATAAACACGTTTTGGCAACTTTGGTCACCCCCATGTAAGTTATAGGGCAGGAACAGCACAGTTTTCAAAACGTGTTTTTCAGCCCGAAATAAACGCTTTTTCTCAGCCCTTGGAATCGCAGTGTAACTGCCTGGCTCCGAAGAGCACACTGAGTCAGCCCTTAACCCCAGTGATCAGAAATTGTCAAAACGTGTTTTTCAGCAGAAATAAACACGTTTTGGCAACTTTGGTCTCCCCCATGTAAGTTATATGGCTGGAACAGCACAGTTTTCAAAACGTGTTTTTCAGCCCGAAATAAACGCTTTTTCTCAGCCCTTGGAATCGCAGTGTAACTGCCTGGCTCAGAAGAGCACACTGACTCAGCCCTTAACCCCAGTGATCAGAAATTGTCAAAACTTGTTTTTCAGCAGAAATAAACACGTTTTGGCAACTTTGGTCACCCCCATGTAAGTTATAGGGCAGGAACAGCACAGTTTTCAAAACGTGTTTTTCAGCCCGAAATAAACGCGTTTTCTCAGCCCTTAGAATCGCAGTGTAACTGCTTGGCTCAGAAGAGCACACAGAGTCAGCCCTTAACCCCAGTGATCAGAAATTGTCAAAACATGTTTTTCAGCAGAAATAAACACGTTTTGGCAACTTTGGTCACCCCCATGTAAGTTATAGGGCAGGAACAGCACAGTTTTCAAAACGTGTTTTTCAGCCCGAAATAAACGCGTTTTCTCAGCCCTTAGAATCGCAGTGTAACTGCTTGGCTCAGAAGAGCACACAGAGTCAGCCCTTAACCCCAGTGATCAGAAATTGTCAAAACATGTTTTTCAGCAGAAATAAACACGTTTTGGCAACTTTGGTCACCCCCATGTAAGTTATAGGGCAGGAACAGCACAGTTTTCAAAACGTGTTTTTCAGCCCGAAATAAACGCTTTTTTTCAGCACTTGGAATCACAGTGTAACTGCTTGGCTCAGAAGAGCACACTGAGTCAGCCCTTAACCCCAGTGATCAGAAATTGTCAAAACGTGTTTTTCAGCAGAAATAAACACGTTTTGGCAACTTTGGTCACCCCCATGTAAGTTATAGGGCAGGAACAACACAGTTTTCAAAACGTGTTTTTCAGCCCGAAATAAACGCGTTTTCTCAGCCCTTGGAATCGCAGTGTAACTGCCTGGCTCAGAAGAGCACACTGACTCAGCCCTTAACCCCAGTGTGCAGAAATTGTCAAAACGTGTTTTTCAGCAGAAATAAACACGTTTTGGCAACTTTGGTCAACCCCATGTAAGTTATAGGGCAGGAACAGTACAGTTTTCAAAACGTGTTTTTCAGCCCGAAATAAACGCTTTTTTTCAGCACTTGGAATCACAGTGTAACTGCTTGGCTCAGAAGAGCACACTGAGTCAGCCCTACACCCCAGTGATCAGAAATTGTCAAAACGTGTTTTTCAGCAGAAATAAACACGTTTTGGCAACTTTGGTCACCCCCATGTAAGTTATAGGGCAGGAACAGCACAGTTTTCAAAACGTGTTTTTCAGCCCGAAATAAACGCGTTTTCTCAGCCCTTAGAATCGTAGTGTAACTGCCTGGCTCAGAAGAGCACACAGAGTCAGCCCTTAACCCTAGTGATCAGAAATTGTCAAAACATGTTTTTCAGCAGAAATAAACACGTTTTGGCAACTTTGGTCACCCCCATGTAAGTTATAGGGCAGGAACAGCACAGTTTTCAAAACGTGTTTTTCAGCCCGAAATAAACGCGTTTTCTCAGCCCTTAGAATCGCAGTGTAACTGCTTGGCTCAGAAGAGCACACAGAGTCAGCCCTTAACCCCAGTGATCAGAAATTGTCAAAACATGTTTTTCAGCAGAAATAAACACGTTTTGGCAACTTTGGTCACCCCCATGTAAGTTATAGGGCAGTAACAGCACAGTTTTCAAAACGTGTTTTTCAGCCCGAAATAAACGCTTTTTTTCAGCACTTGGAATCACAGTGTAACTGCTTGGCTCAGAAGAGCACACTGAGTCAGCCCTTAACCCCAGTGATCAGAAATTGTCAAAACGTGTTTTTCAGCAGAAATAAACACGTTTTGGCAACTTTGGTCACCCCCATGTAAGTTATAGGGCAGGAACAACACAGTTTTCAAAACGTGTTTTTCTGCCCGAAATAAACGCGTTTTCTCAGCCCTTGGAATCGCAGTGTAACTGCCTGGCTCAGAAGAGCACACTGACTCAGCCCTTAACCCCAGTGTGCAGAAATTGTCAAAACGTGTTTTTCAGCAGAAATAAACACGTTTTGGCAACTTTGGTCACCCCCATGTAAGTTATAGGGCAGGAACAACACAGTTTTCAAAACGTGTTTTTCAGCCCGAAATCAACGCTTTTTCTCAGCCCTTGGAATCGCAGTGTAACTGCCTGGCTCAGAAGAGCACACTGACTCAGCCCTTAACCCCAGTGATCAGAAATTGTCAAAACTTGTTTTTCAGCAGAAATAAACACGTTTTGGCAACTTTGGTCACCCCCATGTAAGTTATAGGGCAGGAACAGCACAGTTTTCAAAACGTGTTTTTCAGCCCGAAATAAACGCGTTTTCTCAGCCCTTAGAATCGCAGTGTAACTGCTTGGCTCAGAAGAGCACACAGAGTCAGCCCTTAACCCCAGTGATCAGAAATTGTCAAAACATGTTTTTCAGCAGAAATAAACACGTTTTGGCAACTTTGGTCACCCCCATGTAAGTTATAGGGCAGGAACAGCACAGTTTTCAAAACGTGTTTTTCAGCCCGAAATAAACGCTTTTTTTCAGCACTTGGAATCACAGTGTAACTGCTTGGCTCAGAAGAGCACACTGAGTCAGCCCTTAACCCCAGTGATCAGAAATTGTCAAAACGTGTTTTTCAGCAGAAATAAACACGTTTTGGCAACTTTGGTCACCCCCATGTAAGTTATAGGGCAGGAACAACACAGTTTTCAAAACGTGTTTTTCAGCCCGAAATAAACGCGTTTTCTCAGCCCTTGGAATCGCAGTGTAACTGCCTGGCTCAGAAGAGCACACTGACTCAGCCCTTAACCCCAGTGTGCAGAAATTGTCAAAACGTGTTTTTCAGCAGAAATAAACACGTTTTGGCAACTTTGGTCACCCCAATGTAAGTTATAGGGCAGGAACAGCACAGTTTTCAAAACGTGTTTTTCAGCCCGAAATAAACGCTTTTTTTCAGCACTTGGAATCGCAGTGTAAGTGCTTGGCTCAGAAGAGCACACAGAGTCAGCCCTTAACCCCAGTGATCAGAAATTGTCAAAACGTGTTTTTCAGCAGAAATAAACACGTTTTGGCAACTTTGGTCACCCCCATGTAAGTTATAGGGCAGGAACAGCACAGTTTTCAAAACGTGTTTTTCAGCCCGAAATAAACGCTTTTTTTCAGCACTTGGAATCACAGTGTAACTGCTTGGCTCAGAAGAGCACACTGAGTCAGCCCTTAACCCCAGTGATCAGAAATTGTCAAAACGTGTTTTTCAGCAGAAATAAACACGTTTTGGCAACTTTGGTCACCCCCATGTAAGTTATAGGGCAGGAACAACACAGTTTTCAAAACGTGTTTTTCTGCCCGAAATAAACGCGTTTTCTCAGCCCTTGGAATCGCAGTGTAACTGCCTGGCTCAGAAGAGCACACTGACTCAGCCCTTAACCCCAGTGTGCAGAAATTGTCAAAACGTGTTTTTCAGCAGAAATAAACACGTTTTGGCAACTTTGGTCAACCCCATGTAAGTTATAGGGCAGGAACAGCACAGTTTTCAAAACGTGTTTTTCAGCCCGAAATAAACGCTTTTTTTCAGCACTTGGAATCACAGTGTAACTGCTTGGCTCAGAAGAGCACACTGAGTCAGCCCTTAACCCCAGTGATCAGAAATTGTCAAAACGTGTTTTTCAGCAGAAATAAACACGTTTTGGCAACTTTGGTCACCCCCATGTAAGTTATAGGGCAGGAACAGCACAGTTTTCAAAACGTGTTTTTCAGCCCGAAATAAACGCGTTTTCTCAGCCCTTCGAATCGTAGTGTAACTGCCTGGCTCAGAAGAGCACACTGACTCAGCCCTTAACCCCAGTGTGCAGAAATTGTCAAAACGTGTTTTTCAGCAGAAATAAACACGTTTTGGCAACTTTGGTCACCCCCATGTAAGTTATAGGGCAGGAACAGCACAGTTTTCAAAACGTGTTTTTCAGCCCGAAATAAATGCTTTTTCTCAGCCCTTGGAATCGCAGTGTAACTGCCTGGCTCCGAAGAGCACACTGAGTCAGCCCTTAACCCCAGTGATCAGAAATTGTCAAAACGTGTTTTTCAGCAGAAATAAACACGTTTTGGCAACTTTGGTCTCCCCCATGTAAGTTATATGGCTGGAACAGCACAGTTTTCAAAACGTGTTTTTCAGCCCGAAATAAACGCTTTTTCTCAGCCCTTGGAATCGCAGTGTAACTGCCTGGCTCAGAAGAGCACACTGACTCAGCCCTTAACCCCAGTGATCAGAAATTGTCAAAACTTGTTTTTCAGCAGAAATAAACACGTTTTGGCAACTTTGGTCACCCCCATGTAAGTTATAGGGCAGGAACAGCACAGTTTTCAAAACGTGTTTTTCAGCCCGAAATAAACGCGTTTTCTCAGCCCTTAGAATCGCAGTGTAACGGCTTGGCTCAGAAGAGCACACAGAGTCAGCCCTTAACCCCAGTGATCAGAAATTGTCAAAACATGTTTTTCAGCAGAAATAAACACGTTTTGGCAATTTTGGTCACCCCCATGTAAGTTATAGGGCAGGAACAGCACAGTTTTCAAAACGTGTTTTTCAGCCCGAAATAAACGCTTTTTTTCAGCACTTGGAATCACAGTGTAACTGCTTGGCTCAGAAGAGTACACTGAGTCAGCCCTTAACCCCAGTGATCAGAAATTGTCAAAACGTGTTTTTCAGCAGAAATAAACACGTTTTGGCAACTTTGGTCACCCCCATGTAAGTTATAGGGCAGGAACAGCACAGTTTTCAAAACGTGTTTTTCAGCCCGAAATAAACGCTTTTTCTCAGCCCTTGGAATCGCAGTGTAACTGACTGGCTCCGAAGAGCACACTGAGTCAGCCCTTAACCCCAGTGATCAGAAATTGTCAAAACGTGTTTTTCAGCAGAAATAAACACGTTTTGGCAACTTTGGTCTCCCCCATGTAAGTTATATGGCTGGAACAGCACAGTTTTCAAAACGTGTTTTTCAGCCCGAAATAAACGCTTTTTCTCAGCCCTTGGAATCGCAGTGTAACTGCCTGGCTCAGAAGAGCACACTGACTCAGCCCTTAACCCCAGTGATCAGAAATTGTCAAAACTTGTTTTTCAGCAGAAATAAACACGTTTTGGCAACTTTGGTCACCCCCATGTAAGTTATAGGGCAGGAACAGCACAGTTTTCAAAACGTGTTTTTCAGCCCGAAATAAACGCTTTTTCTCAGCCCTTAGAATCGCAGTGTAACTGCTTGGCTCAGAAGAGCACACAGAGTCAGCCCTTAACCCCAGTGATCAGAAATTGTCAAAACATGTTTTTCAGCAGAAATAAACACGTTTTGGCAACTTTGGTCACCCCCATGTAAGTTATAGGGCAGGAACAGCACAGTTTTCAAAACGTGTTTTTCAGCCCGAAATAAACGCTTTTTTTCAGCACTTGGAATCACAGTGTAACTGCTTGGCTCAGAAGAGCACACTGAGTCAGCCCTTAACCCCAGTGATCAGAAATTGTCAAAACGTGTTTTTCAGCAGAAATAAACACGTTTTGGCAACTTTGGTCACCCCCATGTAAGTTATAGGGCAGGAACAGCACAGTTTTCAAAACGTGTTTTTCAGCCCGAAATAAACGCTTTTTTTCAGCACTTGGAATCACAGTGTAACTGCTTGGCTCAGAAGAGTACACTGAGTCAGCCCTTAACCCCAGTGATCAGAAATTGTCAAAACGTGTTTTTCAGCAGAAATAAACACGTTTTGGCAACTTTGGTCACCCCCATGTAAGTTATAGGGCAGGAACAGCACAGTTTTCAAAACGTGTTTTTCAGCCCGAAATAAACGCTTTTTCTCAGCCCTTGGAATCGCAGTGTAACTGACTGGCTCCGAAGAGCACACTGAGTCAGCCCTTAACCCCAGTGATCAGAAATTGTCAAAACGTGTTTTTCAGCAGAAATAAACACGTTTTGGCAACTTTGGTCTCCCCCATGTAAGTTATATGGCTGGAACAGCACAGTTTTCAAAACGTGTTTTTCAGCCCGAAATAAACGCTTTTTCTCAGCCCTTGGAATCGCAGTGTAACTGCCTGGCTCAGAAGAGCACACTGACTCAGCCCTTAACCCCAGTGATCAGAAATTGTCAAAACTTGTTTTTCAGCAGAAATAAACACGTTTTGGCAACTTTGGTCACCCCCATGTAAGTTATAGGGCAGGAACAGCACAGTTTTCAAAACGTGTTTTTCAGCCCGAAATAAACGCTTTTTCTCAGCCCTTAGAATCGCAGTGTAACTGCTTGGCTCAGAAGAGCACACAGAGTCAGCCCTTAACCCCAGTGATCAGAAATTGTCAAAACATGTTTTTCAGCAGAAATAAACACGTTTTGGCAACTTTGGTCACCCCCATGTAAGTTATAGGGCAGGAACAGCACAGTTTTCAAAACGTGTTTTTCAGCCCGAAATAAACGCTTTTTTTCAGCACTTGGAATCACAGTGTAACTGCTTGGCTCAGAAGAGCACACTGAGTCAGCCCTTAACCCCAGTGATCAGAAATTGTCAAAACGTGTTTTTCAGCAGAAATAAACACGTTTTGGCAACTTTGGTCACCCCCATGTAAGTTATAGGGCAGGAACAACACAGTTTTCAAAACGTGTTTTTCTGCCCGAAATAAACGCGTTTTCTCAGCCCTTGGAATCGCAGTGTAACTGCCTGGCTCAGAAGAGCACACTGACTCAGCCCTTAACCCCAGTGTGCAGAAATTGTCAAAACGTGTTTTTCAGCAGAAATAAACACGTTTTGGCAACTTTGGTCAACCCCATGTAAGTTATAGGGCAGGAACAGCACAGTTTTCAAAACGTGTTTTTCAGCCCGAAATAAACGCTTTTTTTCAGCACTTGGAATCACAGTGTAACTGCTTGGCTCAGAAGAGCACACTGAGTCAGCCCTTAACCCCAGTGATCAGAAATTGTCAAAACGTGTTTTTCAGCAGAAATAAACACGTTTTGGCAACTTTGGTCACCCCCATGTAAGTTATAGGGCAGGAACAGCACAGTTTTCAAAACGTGTTTTTCAGCCCGAAATAAACGCGTTTTCTCAGCCCTTAGAATCGCAGTGTAACTGCCTGGCTCAGAAGAGCACACTGACTCAGCCCTTAACCCCAGTGTGCAGAAATTGTCAAAACGTGTTTTTCAGCAGAAATAAACACGTTTTGGCAACTTTGGTCACCCCCATGTAAGTTATAGGGCAGGAACAGCACAGTTTTCAAAACGTGTTTTTCAGCCCGAAATAAACGCTTTTTTTCAGCACTTGGAATCACAGTGTAACTGCTTGGCTCAGAAGAGCACACTGAGTCAGCCCTACACCCCAGTGATCAGAAATTGTCAAAACGTGTTTTTCAGCAGAAATAAACACGTTTTGGCAACTTTGGTCACCCCCATGTAAGTTATAGGGCAGGAACAGCACAGTTTTCAAAACGTGTTTTTCAGCCCGAAATAAACGCTTTTTTTCAGCACTTGGAATCACAGTGTAACTGCTTGGCTCAGAAGAGCACACTGAGTCAGCCCTTAACCCCAGTGATCAGAAATTGTCAAAACGTGTTTTTCAGCAGAAATAAACACGTTTTGGCAACTTTGGTCACCCCCATGTAAGTTATAGGGCAGGAACAACACAGTTTTCAAAACGTGTTTTTCAGCCCGAAATAAACGCGTTTTCTCAGCCCTTGGAATCGCAGTGTAACTGCCTGGCTCAGAAGAGCACACTGACTCAGCCCTTAACCCCAGTGTGCAGAAATTGTCAAAACGTGTTTTTCAGCCCGAAATAAACGCGTTTTCTCAGCCCTTAGAATCGCAGTGTAACTGCCTGGCTCAGAAGAGCACACTGAGTCAGCCCTACACCCCAGTGATCAGAAATTGTCAAAACGTGTTTTTCAGCAGAAATAAACACGTTTTGGCAACTTTGGTCACCCCCATGTAAGTTATAGGGCAGGAACAGCACAGTTTTCAAAACGTGTTTTTCAGCCCGAAATAAACGCTTTTTTTCAGCACTTGGAATCACAGTGTAACTGCTTGGCTCAGAAGAGCACACTGAGTCAGCCCTTAACCCCAGTGATCAGAAATTGTCAAAACGTGTTTTTCAGCAGAAATAAACACGTTTTGGCAACTTTGGTCACCCCCATGTAAGTTAAAGGGCAGGAACAGCACAGTTTTCAAAACGTGTTTTTCAGCCCGAAATAAACGCGTTTTCTCAGCCCTTAGAATCGCAGTGTAACTGCCTGGCTCAGAAGAGCACACTGACTCAGCCCTTAACCCCAGTGTGCAGAAATTGTCAAAACGTGTTTTTCAGCAGAAATAAACACGTTTTGGCAACTTTGGTCACCCCAATGTAAGTTATAGGGCAGGAACAGCACAGTTTTCAAAACGTGTTTTTCAGCCCGAAATAAACGCTTTTTTTCAGCACTTGGAATCACAGTGTAACTGCTTGGCTCAGAAGAGCACACTGAGTCAGCCCTACACCCCAGTGATCAGAAATTGTCAAAACGTGTTTTTCAGCAGAAATAAACACGTTTTGGCAACTTTGGTCAACCCCATGTAAGTTATAGGGCAGGAACAGCACAGTTTTCAAAACGTGTTTTTCAGCCCGAAATAAACGCGTTTTCTCAGCCCTTAGAATCGTAGTGTAACTGCCTGGCTCAGAAGAGCACACTGACTCAGCCCTTAACCCCAGTGTGCAGAAATTGTCAAAACGTGTTTTTCAGCAGAAATAAACACGTTTTGGCAACTTTGGTCACCCCCATGTAAGTTATAGGGCAGGAACAGCACAGTTTTCAAAACGTGTTTTTCAGCCCGAAATAAACGCTTTTTCTCAGCCCTTGGAATCGCAGTGTAACTGCCTGGCTCCGAAGAGCACACTGAGTCAGCCCTTAACCCCAGTGATCAGAAATTGTCAAAACGTGTTTTTCAGCAGAAATAAACACGTTTTGGCAACTTTGGTCTCCCCCATGTAAGTTATATGGCTGGAACAGCACAGTTTTCAAAACGTGTTTTTCAGCCCGAAATAAACGCTTTTTCTCAGCCCTTGGAATCGCAGTGTAACTGCCTGGCTCAGAAGAGCACACTGACTCAGCCCTTAACCCCAGTGATCAGAAATTGTCAAAACTTGTTTTTCAGCAGAAATAAACACGTTTTGGCAACTTTGGTCACCCCCATGTAAGTTATAGGGCAGGAACAGCACAGTTTTCAAAACGTGTTTTTCAGCCCGAAATAAACGCGTTTTCTCAGCCCTTAGAATCGCAGTGTAACTGCTTGGCTCAGAAGAGCACACAGAGTCAGCCCTTAACCCCAGTGATCAGAAATTGTCAAAACATGTTTTTCAGCAGAAATAAACACGTTTTGGCAACTTTGGTCACCCCCATGTAAGTTATAGGGCAGGAACAGCACAGTTTTCAAAACGTGTTTTTCAGCCCGAAATAAACGCGTTTTCTCAGCCCTTAGAATCGCAGTGTAACTGCTTGGCTCAGAAGAGCACACAGAGTCAGCCCTTAACCCCAGTGATCAGAAATTGTCAAAACATGTTTTTCAGCAGAAATAAACACGTTTTGGCAACTTTGGTCACCCCCATGTAAGTTATAGGGCAGGAACAGCACAGTTTTCAAAACGTGTTTTTCAGCCCGAAATAAACGCTTTTTTTCAGCACTTGGAATCACAGTGTAACTGCTTGGCTCAGAAGAGCACACTGAGTCAGCCCTTAACCCCAGTGATCAGAAATTGTCAAAACGTGTTTTTCAGCAGAAATAAACACGTTTTGGCAACTTTGGTCACCCCCATGTAAGTTATAGGGCAGGAACAGCACAGTTTTCAAAATGTGTTTTTCAGCCCGAAATAAACTCTTTTTTTCAGCACTTGGAATCACAGTGTAACTGCATGGCTCAGAAGAGCACACTGAGTCAGCCCTTAACCCCTGTGATCAGAAATTGTCAAAACGTGTTTTTCAGCAGAAATAAACATGTTTTGGCAACTTTGGTCACCCCCATGTAAGTTATAGGGCAGGAACAGCACAGTTTTCAAAACGTGTTTTTCAGCCCGAAATAAACGCGTTTTCTCAGCCCTTAGAATCGTAGTGTAACTGCCTGGCTCAGAAGAGCACACTGACTCAGCCCTTAACCCCAGTGTGCAGAAATTGTCAAAACGTGTTTTTCAGCAGAAATAAACACGTTTTGGCAACTTTGGTCACCCCCATGTAAGTTATAGGGCAGGAACAGCACAGTTTTCAAAACGTGTTTTTCAGCCCGAAATAAACGCTTTTTTTCAGCACTTGGAATCACAGTGTAACTGCTTGGCTCAGAAGAGCACACTGAGTCAGCCCTTAACCCCAGTGATCAGAAATTGTCAAAACGTGTTTTTCAGCAGAAATAAACACGTTTTGGCAACTTTGGTCACCCCCATGTAAGTTATAGGGCAGGAACAACACAGTTTTCAAAACGTGTTTTTCAGCCCGAAATAAACGCGTTTTCTCAGCCCTTGGAATCGCAGTGTAACTGCCTGGCTCAGAAGAGCACACTGACTCAGCCCTTAACCCCAGTGTGCAGAAATTGTCAAAACGTGTTTTTCAGCAGAAATAAACACGTTTTGGCAACTTTGGTCAACCCCATGTAAGTTATAGGGCAGGAACAGTACAGTTTTCAAAACGTGTTTTTCAGCCCGAAATAAACGCTTTTTTTCAGCACTTGGAATCACAGTGTAACTGCTTGGCTCAGAAGAGCACACTGAGTCAGCCCTACACCCCAGTGATCAGAAATTGTCAAAACGTGTTTTTCAGCAGAAATAAACACGTTTTGGCAACTTTGGTCACCCCCATGTAAGTTATAGGGCAGGAACAGCACAGTTTTCAAAACGTGTTTTTCAGCCCGAAATAAACGCGTTTTCTCAGCCCTTAGAATCGTAGTGTAACTGCCTGGCTCAGAAGAGCACACAGAGTCAGCCCTTAACCCTAGTGATCAGAAATTGTCAAAACATGTTTTTCAGCAGAAATAAACACGTTTTGGCAACTTTGGTCACCCCCATGTAAGTTATAGGGCAGGAACAGCACAGTTTTCAAAACGTGTTTTTCAGCCCGAAATAAACGCTTTTTTTCAGCACTTGGAATCACAGTGTAACTGCTTGGCTCAGAAGAGTACACTGAGTCAGCCCTTAACCCCAGTGATCAGAAATTGTCAAAACGTGTTTTTCAGCAGAAATAAACACGTTTTGGCAACTTTGGTCACCCCCATGTAAGTTATAGGGCAGGAACAGCACAGTTTTCAAAACGTGTTTTTCAGCCCGAAATAAACGCTTTTTCTCAGCCCTTGGAATCGCAGTGTAACTGACTGGCTCCGAAGAGCACACTGAGTCAGCCCTTAACCCCAGTGATCAGAAATTGTCAAAACGTGTTTTTCAGCAGAAATAAACACGTTTTGGCAACTTTGGTCTCCCCCATGTAAGTTATATGGCTGGAACAGCACAGTTTTCAAAACGTGTTTTTCAGCCCGAAATAAACGCTTTTTCTCAGCCCTTGGAATCGCAGTGTAACTGCCTGGCTCAGAAGAGCACACTGACTCAGCCCTTAACCCCAGTGATCAGAAATTGTCAAAACTTGTTTTTCAGCAGAAATAAACACGTTTTGGCAACTTTGGTCACCCCCATGTAAGTTATAGGGCAGGAACAGCACAGTTTTCAAAACGTGTTTTTCAGCCCGAAATAAACGCTTTTTCTCAGCCCTTAGAATCGCAGTGTAACTGCTTGGCTCAGAAGAGCACACAGAGTCAGCCCTTAACCCCAGTGATCAGAAATTGTCAAAACATGTTTTTCAGCAGAAATAAACACGTTTTGGCAACTTTGGTCACCCCCATGTAAGTTATAGGGCAGGAACAGCACAGTTTTCAAAACGTGTTTTTCAGCCCGAAATAAACGCTTTTTTTCAGCACTTGGAATCACAGTGTAACTGCTTGGCTCAGAAGAGCACACTGAGTCAGCCCTTAACCCCAGTGATCAGAAATTGTCAAAACGTGTTTTTCAGCAGAAATAAACACGTTTTGGCAACTTTGGTCACCCCCATGTAAGTTATAGGGCAGGAACAGCACAGTTTTCAAAACGTGTTTTTCAGCCCGAAATAAACGCTTTTTTTCAGCACTTGGAATCACAGTGTAACTGCTTGGCTCAGAAGAGTACACTGAGTCAGCCCTTAACCCCAGTGATCAGAAATTGTCAAAACGTGTTTTTCAGCAGAAATAAACACGTTTTGGCAACTTTGGTCACCCCCATGTAAGTTATAGGGCAGGAACAGCACAGTTTTCAAAACGTGTTTTTCAGCCCGAAATAAACGCTTTTTCTCAGCCCTTGGAATCGCAGTGTAACTGACTGGCTCCGAAGAGCACACTGAGTCAGCCCTTAACCCCAGTGATCAGAAATTGTCAAAACGTGTTTTTCAGCAGAAATAAACACGTTTTGGCAACTTTGGTCTCCCCCATGTAAGTTATATGGCTGGAACAGCACAGTTTTCAAAACGTGTTTTTCAGCCCGAAATAAACGCTTTTTCTCAGCCCTTGGAATCGCAGTGTAACTGCCTGGCTCAGAAGAGCACACTGACTCAGCCCTTAACCCCAGTGATCAGAAATTGTCAAAACTTGTTTTTCAGCAGAAATAAACACGTTTTGGCAACTTTGGTCACCCCCATGTAAGTTATAGGGCAGGAACAGCACAGTTTTCAAAACGTGTTTTTCAGCCCGAAATAAACGCTTTTTCTCAGCCCTTAGAATCGCAGTGTAACTGCTTGGCTCAGAAGAGCACACAGAGTCAGCCCTTAACCCCAGTGATCAGAAATTGTCAAAACATGTTTTTCAGCAGAAATAAACACGTTTTGGCAACTTTGGTCACCCCCATGTAAGTTATAGGGCAGGAACAGCACAGTTTTCAAAACGTGTTTTTCAGCCCGAAATAAACGCTTTTTTTCAGCACTTGGAATCACAGTGTAACTGCTTGGCTCAGAAGAGCACACTGAGTCAGCCCTTAACCCCAGTGATCAGAAATTGTCAAAACGTGTTTTTCAGCAGAAATAAACACGTTTTGGCAACTTTGGTCACCCCCATGTAAGTTATAGGGCAGGAACAACACAGTTTTCAAAACGTGTTTTTCTGCCCGAAATAAACGCGTTTTCTCAGCCCTTGGAATCGCAGTGTAACTGCCTGGCTCAGAAGAGCACACTGACTCAGCCCTTAACCCCAGTGTGCAGAAATTGTCAAAACGTGTTTTTCAGCAGAAATAAACACGTTTTGGCAACTTTGGTCAACCCCATGTAAGTTATAGGGCAGGAACAGCACAGTTTTCAAAACGTGTTTTTCAGCCCGAAATAAACGCTTTTTTTCAGCACTTGGAATCACAGTGTAACTGCTTGGCTCAGAAGAGCACACTGAGTCAGCCCTTAACCCCAGTGATCAGAAATTGTCAAAACGTGTTTTTCAGCAGAAATAAACACGTTTTGGCAACTTTGGTCACCCCCATGTAAGTTATAGGGCAGGAACAGCACAGTTTTCAAAACGTGTTTTTCAGCCCGAAATAAACGCGTTTTCTCAGCCCTTAGAATCGCAGTGTAACTGCCTGGCTCAGAAGAGCACACTGACTCAGCCCTTAACCCCAGTGTGCAGAAATTGTCAAAACGTGTTTTTCAGCAGAAATAAACACGTTTTGGCAACTTTGGTCACCCCCATGTAAGTTATAGGGCAGGAACAGCACAGTTTTCAAAACGTGTTTTTCAGCCCGAAATAAACGCTTTTTTTCAGCACTTGGAATCACAGTGTAACTGCTTGGCTCAGAAGAGCACACTGAGTCAGCCCTACACCCCAGTGATCAGAAATTGTCAAAACGTGTTTTTCAGCAGAAATAAACACGTTTTGGCAACTTTGGTCACCCCCATGTAAGTTATAGGGCAGGAACAGCACAGTTTTCAAAACGTGTTTTTCAGCCCGAAATAAACGCTTTTTTTCAGCACTTGGAATCACAGTGTAACTGCTTGGCTCAGAAGAGCACACTGAGTCAGCCCTTAACCCCAGTGATCAGAAATTGTCAAAACGTGTTTTTCAGCAGAAATAAACACGTTTTGGCAACTTTGGTCACCCCCATGTAAGTTATAGGGCAGGAACAACACAGTTTTCAAAACGTGTTTTTCAGCCCGAAATAAACGCGTTTTCTCAGCCCTTGGAATCGCAGTGTAACTGCCTGGCTCAGAAGAGCACACTGACTCAGCCCTTAACCCCAGTGTGCAGAAATTGTCAAAACGTGTTTTTCAGCCCGAAATAAACGCGTTTTCTCAGCCCTTAGAATCGCAGTGTAACTGCCTGGCTCAGAAGAGCACACTGAGTCAGCCCTACACCCCAGTGATCAGAAATTGTCAAAACGTGTTTTTCAGCAGAAATAAACACGTTTTGGCAACTTTGGTCACCCCCATGTAAGTTATAGGGCAGGAACAGCACAGTTTTCAAAACGTGTTTTTCAGCCCGAAATAAACGCTTTTTTTCAGCACTTGGAATCACAGTGTAACTGCTTGGCTCAGAAGAGCACACTGAGTCAGCCCTTAACCCCAGTGATCAGAAATTGTCAAAACGTGTTTTTCAGCAGAAATAAACACGTTTTGGCAACTTTGGTCACCCCCATGTAAGTTAAAGGGCAGGAACAGCACAGTTTTCAAAACGTGTTTTTCAGCCCGAAATAAACGCGTTTTCTCAGCCCTTAGAATCGCAGTGTAACTGCCTGGCTCAGAAGAGCACACTGACTCAGCCCTTAACCCCAGTGTGCAGAAATTGTCAAAACGTGTTTTTCAGCAGAAATAAACACGTTTTGGCAACTTTGGTCACCCCCATGTAAGTTATAGGGCAGGAACAGCACAGTTTTCAAAACGTGTTTTTCAGCCCGAAATAAACGCTTTTTCTCAGCCCTTGGAATCGCAGTGTAACTGCCTGGCTCCGAAGAGCACACTGAGTCAGCCCTTAACCCCAGTGATCAGAAATTGTCAAAACGTGTTTTTCAGCAGAAATAAACACGTTTTGGCAACTTTGGTCTCCCCCATGTAAGTTATATGGCTGGAACAGCACAGTTTTCAAAACGTGTTTTTCAGCCCGAAATAAACGCTTTTTCTCAGCCCTTGGAATCGCAGTGTAACTGCCTGGCTCAGAAGAGCACACTGACTCAGCCCTTAACCCCAGTGATCAGAAATTGTCAAAACTTGTTTTTCAGCAGAAATAAACACGTTTTGGCAACTTTGGTCACCCCCATGTAAGTTATAGGGCAGGAACAGCACAGTTTTCAAAACGTGTTTTTCAGCCCGAAATAAACGCGTTTTCTCAGCCCTTAGAATCGCAGTGTAACTGCTTGGCTCAGAAGAGCACACAGAGTCAGCCCTTAACCCCAGTGATCAGAAATTGTCAAAACATGTTTTTCAGCAGAAATAAACACGTTTTGGCAACTTTGGTCACCCCCATGTAAGTTATAGGGCAGGAACAGCACAGTTTTCAAAACGTGTTTTTCAGCCCGAAATAAACGCGTTTTCTCAGCCCTTAGAATCGCAGTGTAACTGCTTGGCTCAGAAGAGCACACAGAGTCAGCCCTTAACCCCAGTGATCAGAAATTGTCAAAACATGTTTTTCAGCAGAAATAAACACGTTTTGGCAACTTTGGTCACCCCCATGTAAGTTATAGGGCAGGAACAGCACAGTTTTCAAAACGTGTTTTTCAGCCCGAAATAAACGCTTTTTTTCAGCACTTGGAATCACAGTGTAACTGCTTGGCTCAGAAGAGCACACTGAGTCAGCCCTTAACCCCAGTGATCAGAAATTGTCAAAACGTGTTTTTCAGCAGAAATAAACACGTTTTGGCAACTTTGGTCACCCCCATGTAAGTTATAGGGCAGGAACAACACAGTTTTCAAAACGTGTTTTTCAGCCCGAAATAAACGCGTTTTCTCAGCCCTTGGAATCGCAGTGTAACTGCCTGGCTCAGAAGAGCACACTGACTCAGCCCTTAACCCCAGTGTGCAGAAATTGTCAAAACGTGTTTTTCAGCAGAAATAAACACGTTTTGGCAACTTTGGTCAACCCCATGTAAGTTATAGGGCAGGAACAGTACAGTTTTCAAAACGTGTTTTTCAGCCCGAAATAAACGCTTTTTTTCAGCACTTGGAATCACAGTGTAACTGCTTGGCTCAGAAGAGCACACTGAGTCAGCCCTACACCCCAGTGATCAGAAATTGTCAAAACGTGTTTTTCAGCAGAAATAAACACGTTTTGGCAACTTTGGTCACCCCCATGTAAGTTATAGGGCAGGAACAGCACAGTTTTCAAAACGTGTTTTTCAGCCCGAAATAAACGCGTTTTCTCAGCCCTTAGAATCGTAGTGTAACTGCCTGGCTCAGAAGAGCACACAGAGTCAGCCCTTAACCCTAGTGATCAGAAATTGTCAAAACATGTTTTTCAGCAGAAATAAACACGTTTTGGCAACTTTGGTCACCCCCATGTAAGTTATAGGGCAGGAACAGCACAGTTTTCAAAACGTGTTTTTCAGCCCGAAATAAACGCGTTTTCTCAGCCCTTAGAATCGCAGTGTAACTGCTTGGCTCAGAAGAGCACACAGAGTCAGCCCTTAACCCCAGTGATCAGAAATTGTCAAAACATGTTTTTCAGCAGAAATAAACACGTTTTGGCAACTTTGGTCACCCCCATGTAAGTTATAGGGCAGGAACAGCACAGTTTTCAAAACGTGTTTTTCAGCCCGAAATAAACGCTTTTTTTCAGCACTTGGAATCACAGTGTAACTGCTTGGCTCAGAAGAGCACACTGAGTCAGCCCTTAACCCCAGTGATCAGAAATTGTCAAAACGTGTTTTTCAGCAGAAATAAACACGTTTTGGCAACTTTGGTCACCCCCATGTAAGTTATAGGGCAGGAACAACACAGTTTTCAAAACGTGTTTTTCTGCCCGAAATAAACGCGTTTTCTCAGCCCTTGGAATCGCAGTGTAACTGCCTGGCTCAGAAGAGCACACTGACTCAGCCCTTAACCCCAGTGTGCAGAAATTGTCAAAACGTGTTTTTCAGCAGAAATAAACACGTTTTGGCAACTTTGGTCACCCCCATGTAAGTTATAGGGCAGGAACAACACAGTTTTCAAAACGTGTTTTTCAGCCCGAAATCAACGCTTTTTCTCAGCCCTTGGAATCGCAGTGTAACTGCCTGGCTCAGAAGAGCACACTGACTCAGCCCTTAACCCCAGTGATCAGAAATTGTCAAAACTTGTTTTTCAGCAGAAATAAACACGTTTTGGCAACTTTGGTCACCCCCATGTAAGTTATAGGGCAGGAACAGCACAGTTTTCAAAACGTGTTTTTCAGCCCGAAATAAACGCGTTTTCTCAGCCCTTAGAATCGCAGTGTAACTGCTTGGCTCAGAAGAGCACACAGAGTCAGCCCTTAACCCCAGTGATCAGAAATTGTCAAAACATGTTTTTCAGCAGAAATAAACACGTTTTGGCAACTTTGGTCACCCCCATGTAAGTTATAGGGCAGGAACAGCACAGTTTTCAAAACGTGTTTTTCAGCCCGAAATAAACGCTTTTTTTCAGCACTTGGAATCACAGTGTAACTGCTTGGCTCAGAAGAGCACACTGAGTCAGCCCTTAACCCCAGTGATCAGAAATTGTCAAAACGTGTTTTTCAGCAGAAATAAACACGTTTTGGCAACTTTGGTCACCCCCATGTAAGTTATAGGGCAGGAACAACACAGTTTTCAAAACGTGTTTTTCAGCCCGAAATAAACGCGTTTTCTCAGCCCTTGGAATCGCAGTGTAACTGCCTGGCTCAGAAGAGCACACTGACTCAGCCCTTAACCCCAGTGTGCAGAAATTGTCAAAACGTGTTTTTCAGCAGAAATAAACACGTTTTGGCAACTTTGGTCACCCCAATGTAAGTTATAGGGCAGGAACAGCACAGTTTTCAAAACGTGTTTTTCAGCCCGAAATAAACGCTTTTTTTCAGCACTTGGAATCACAGTGTAACTGCTTGGCTCAGAAGAGCACACTGAGTCAGCCCTTAACCCCAGTGATCAGAAATTGTCAAAACGTGTTTTTCAGCAGAAATAAACACGTTTTGGCAACTTTGGTCACCCCCATGTAAGTTATAGGGCAGGAACAACACAGTTTTCAAAACGTGTTTTTCTGCCCGAAATAAACGCGTTTTCTCAGCCCTTGGAATCGCAGTGTAACTGCCTGGCTCAGAAGAGCACACTGACTCAGCCCTTAACCCCAGTGTGCAGAAATTGTCAAAACGTGTTTTTCAGCAGAAATAAACACGTTTTGGCAACTTTGGTCAACCCCATGTAAGTTATAGGGCAGGAACAGCACAGTTTTCAAAACGTGTTTTTCAGCCCGAAATAAACGCTTTTTTTCAGCACTTGGAATCACAGTGTAACTGCTTGGCTCAGAAGAGCACACTGAGTCAGCCCTTAACCCCAGTGATCAGAAATTGTCAAAACGTGTTTTTCAGCAGAAATAAACACGTTTTGGCAACTTTGGTCACCCCCATGTAAGTTATAGGGCAGGAACAGCACAGTTTTCAAAACGTGTTTTTCAGCCCGAAATAAACGCGTTTTCTCAGCCCTTCGAATCGTAGTGTAACTGCCTGGCTCAGAAGAGCACACTGACTCAGCCCTTAACCCCAGTGTGCAGAAATTGTCAAAACGTGTTTTTCAGCAGAAATAAACACGTTTTGGCAACTTTGGTCACCCCCATGTAAGTTATAGGGCAGGAACAGCACAGTTTTCAAAACGTGTTTTTCAGCCCGAAATAAATGCTTTTTCTCAGCCCTTGGAATCGCAGTGTAACTGCCTGGCTCCGAAGAGCACACTGAGTCAGCCCTTAACCCCAGTGATCAGAAATTGTCAAAACGTGTTTTTCAGCAGAAATAAACACGTTTTGGCAACTTTGGTCTCCCCCATGTAAGTTATATGGCTGGAACAGCACAGTTTTCAAAACGTGTTTTTCAGCCCGAAATAAACGCTTTTTCTCAGCCCTTGGAATCGCAGTGTAACTGCCTGGCTCAGAAGAGCACACTGACTCAGCCCTTAACCCCAGTGATCAGAAATTGTCAAAACTTGTTTTTCAGCAGAAATAAACACGTTTTGGCAACTTTGGTCACCCCCATGTAAGTTATAGGGCAGGAACAGCACAGTTTTCAAAACGTGTTTTTCAGCCCGAAATAAACGCGTTTTCTCAGCCCTTAGAATCGCAGTGTAACGGCTTGGCTCAGAAGAGCACACAGAGTCAGCCCTTAACCCCAGTGATCAGAAATTGTCAAAACATGTTTTTCAGCAGAAATAAACACGTTTTGGCAATTTTGGTCACCCCCATGTAAGTTATAGGGCAGGAACAGCACAGTTTTCAAAACGTGTTTTTCAGCCCGAAATAAACGCTTTTTTTCAGCACTTGGAATCACAGTGTAACTGCTTGGCTCAGAAGAGTACACTGAGTCAGCCCTTAACCCCAGTGATCAGAAATTGTCAAAACGTGTTTTTCAGCAGAAATAAACACGTTTTGGCAACTTTGGTCACCCCCATGTAAGTTATAGGGCAGGAACAGCACAGTTTTCAAAACGTGTTTTTCAGCCCGAAATAAACGCTTTTTCTCAGCCCTTGGAATCGCAGTGTAACTGACTGGCTCCGAAGAGCACACTGAGTCAGCCCTTAACCCCAGTGATCAGAAATTGTCAAAACGTGTTTTTCAGCAGAAATAAACACGTTTTGGCAACTTTGGTCTCCCCCATGTAAGTTATATGGCTGGAACAGCACAGTTTTCAAAACGTGTTTTTCAGCCCGAAATAAACGCTTTTTCTCAGCCCTTGGAATCGCAGTGTAACTGCCTGGCTCAGAAGAGCACACTGACTCAGCCCTTAACCCCAGTGATCAGAAATTGTCAAAACTTGTTTTTCAGCAGAAATAAACACGTTTTGGCAACTTTGGTCACCCCCATGTAAGTTATAGGGCAGGAACAGCACAGTTTTCAAAACGTGTTTTTCAGCCCGAAATAAACGCTTTTTCTCAGCCCTTAGAATCGCAGTGTAACTGCTTGGCTCAGAAGAGCACACAGAGTCAGCCCTTAACCCCAGTGATCAGAAATTGTCAAAACATGTTTTTCAGCAGAAATAAACACGTTTTGGCAACTTTGGTCACCCCCATGTAAGTTATAGGGCAGGAACAGCACAGTTTTCAAAACGTGTTTTTCAGCCCGAAATAAACGCTTTTTTTCAGCACTTGGAATCACAGTGTAACTGCTTGGCTCAGAAGAGCACACTGAGTCAGCCCTTAACCCCAGTGATCAGAAATTGTCAAAACGTGTTTTTCAGCAGAAATAAACACGTTTTGGCAACTTTGGTCACCCCCATGTAAGTTATAGGGCAGGAACAGCACAGTTTTCAAAACGTGTTTTTCAGCCCGAAATAAACGCTTTTTTTCAGCACTTGGAATCACAGTGTAACTGCTTGGCTCAGAAGAGTACACTGAGTCAGCCCTTAACCCCAGTGATCAGAAATTGTCAAAACGTGTTTTTCAGCAGAAATAAACACGTTTTGGCAACTTTGGTCACCCCCATGTAAGTTATAGGGCAGGAACAGCACAGTTTTCAAAACGTGTTTTTCAGCCCGAAATAAACGCTTTTTCTCAGCCCTTGGAATCGCAGTGTAACTGACTGGCTCCGAAGAGCACACTGAGTCAGCCCTTAACCCCAGTGATCAGAAATTGTCAAAACGTGTTTTTCAGCAGAAATAAACACGTTTTGGCAACTTTGGTCTCCCCCATGTAAGTTATATGGCTGGAACAGCACAGTTTTCAAAACGTGTTTTTCAGCCCGAAATAAACGCTTTTTCTCAGCCCTTGGAATCGCAGTGTAACTGCCTGGCTCAGAAGAGCACACTGACTCAGCCCTTAACCCCAGTGATCAGAAATTGTCAAAACTTGTTTTTCAGCAGAAATAAACACGTTTTGGCAACTTTGGTCACCCCCATGTAAGTTATAGGGCAGGAACAGCACAGTTTTCAAAACGTGTTTTTCAGCCCGAAATAAACGCTTTTTCTCAGCCCTTAGAATCGCAGTGTAACTGCTTGGCTCAGAAGAGCACACAGAGTCAGCCCTTAACCCCAGTGATCAGAAATTGTCAAAACATGTTTTTCAGCAGAAATAAACACGTTTTGGCAACTTTGGTCACCCCCATGTAAGTTATAGGGCAGGAACAGCACAGTTTTCAAAACGTGTTTTTCAGCCCGAAATAAACGCTTTTTTTCAGCACTTGGAATCACAGTGTAACTGCTTGGCTCAGAAGAGCACACTGAGTCAGCCCTTAACCCCAGTGATCAGAAATTGTCAAAACGTGTTTTTCAGCAGAAATAAACACGTTTTGGCAACTTTGGTCACCCCCATGTAAGTTATAGGGCAGGAACAACACAGTTTTCAAAACGTGTTTTTCTGCCCGAAATAAACGCGTTTTCTCAGTCCTTGGAATCGCAGTGTAACTGCCTGGCTCAGAAGAGCACACTGACTCAGCCCTTAACCCCAGTGTGCAGAAATTGTCAAAACGTGTTTTTCAGCAGAAATAAACACGTTTTGGCAACTTTGGTCAACCCCATGTAAGTTATAGGGCAGGAACAGCACAGTTTTCAAAACGTGTTTTTCAGCCCGAAATAAACGCTTTTTTTCAGCACTTGGAATCACAGTGTAACTGCTTGGCTCAGAAGAGCACACTGAGTCAGCCCTTAACCCCAGTGATCAGAAATTGTCAAAACGTGTTTTTCAGCAGAAATAAACACGTTTTGGCAACTTTGGTCACCCCCATGTAAGTTATAGGGCAGGAACAGCACAGTTTTCAAAACGTGTTTTTCAGCCCGAAATAAACGCGTTTTCTCAGCCCTTAGAATCGCAGTGTAACTGCCTGGCTCAGAAGAGCACACTGACTCAGCCCTTAACCCCAGTGTGCAGAAATTGTCAAAACGTGTTTTTCAGCAGAAATAAACACGTTTTGGCAACTTTGGTCACCCCCATGTAAGTTATAGGGCAGGAACAGCACAGTTTTCAAAACGTGTTTTTCAGCCCGAAATAAACGCTTTTTTTCAGCACTTGGAATCACAGTGTAACTGCTTGGCTCAGAAGAGCACACTGAGTCAGCCCTACACCCCAGTGATCAGAAATTGTCAAAACGTGTTTTTCAGCAGAAATAAACACGTTTTGGCAACTTTGGTCACCCCCATGTAAGTTATAGGGCAGGAACAGCACAGTTTTCAAAACGTGTTTTTCAGCCCGAAATAAACGCTTTTTTTCAGCACTTGGAATCACAGTGTAACTGCTTGGCTCAGAAGAGCACACTGAGTCAGCCCTTAACCCCAGTGATCAGAAATTGTCAAAACGTGTTTTTCAGCAGAAATAAACACGTTTTGGCAACTTTGGTCACCCCCATGTAAGTTATAGGGCAGGAACAACACAGTTTTCAAAACGTGTTTTTCAGCCCGAAATAAACGCGTTTTCTCAGCCCTTGGAATCGCAGTGTAACTGCCTGGCTCAGAAGAGCACACTGACTCAGCCCTTAACCCCAGTGTGCAGAAATTGTCAAAACGTGTTTTTCAGCAGAAATAAACACGTTTTGGCAACTTTGGTCAACCCCATGTAAGTTATAGGGCAGGAACAGCACAGTTTTCAAAACGTGTTTTTCAGCCCGAAATAAACGCTTTTTTTCAGCACTTGGAATCACAGTGTAACTGCTTGGCTCAGAAGAGCACACTGAGTCAGCCCTTAACCCCAGTGATCAGAAATTGTCAAAACGTGTTTTTCAGCAGAAATAAACACGTTTTGGCAACTTTGGTCACCCCCATGTAAGTTATAGGGCAGGAACAGCACAGTTTTCAAAACGTGTTTTTCAGCCCGAAATAAACGCGTTTTCTCAGCCCTTAGAATCGCAGTGTAACTGCCTGGCTCAGAAGAGCACACTGACTCAGCCCTTAACCCCAGTGATCAGAAATTGTCAAAACGTGTTTTTCAGCAGAAATAAACACGTTTTGGCAACTTTGGTCACCCCCATGTAAGTTATAGGGCAGGAACAGCACAGTTTTCAAAACGTGTTTTTCAGCCCGAAATAAACGCTTTTTCTCAGCCCTTGGAATCGCAGTGTAACTGCCTGGCTCCGAAGAGCACACTGAGTCAGCCCTTAACCCCAGTGATCAGAAATTGTCAAAACGTGTTTTTCAGCAGAAATAAACACGTTTTGGCAACTTTGGTCTCCCCCATGTAAGTTATATGGCTGGAACAGCACAGTTTTCAAAACGTGTTTTTCAGCCCGAAATAAACGCTTTTTCTCAGCCCTTGGAATCGCAGTGTAACTGCCTGGCTCAGAAGAGCACACTGACTCAGCCCTTAACCCCAGTGTGCAGAAATTGTCAAAACGTGTTTTTCAGCAGAAATAAACACGTTTTGGCAACTTTGGTCAACCCCATGTAAGTTATAGGGCAGGAACAGCACAGTTTTCAAAACGTGTTTTTCAGCCCGAAATAAACGCTTTTTTTCAGCACTTGGAATCACAGTGTAACTGCTTGGCTCAGAAGAGCACACTGAGTCAGCCCTACACCCCAGTGATCAGAAATTGTCAAAACGTGTTTTTCAGCAGAAATAAACACGTTTTGGCAACTTTGGTCACCCCCATGTAAGTTATAGGGCAGGAACAGCACAGTTTTCAAAACGTGTTTTTCAGCCCGAAATAAACGCGTTTTCTCAGCCCTTAGAATCGCAGTGTAACTGCCTGGCTCAGAAGAGCACACTGACTCAGCCCTTAACCCCAGTGTGCAGAAATTGTCAAAACGTGTTTTTCAGCAGAAATAAACACGTTTTGGCAACTTTGGTCAACCCCATGTAAGTTATAGGGCAGGAACAGCACAGTTTTCAAAACGTGTTTTTCAGCCCGAAATAAACGCTTTTTTTCAGCACTTGGAATCACAGTGTAACTGCTTGGCTCAGAAGAGCACACTGAGTCAGCCCTTAACCCCAGTGATCAGAAATTGTCAAAACGTGTTTTTCAGCAGAAATAAACACGTTTTGGCAACTTTGGTCACCCCCATGTAAGTTATAGGGCAGGAACAGCACAGTTTTCAAAACGTGTTTTTCAGCCCGAAATAAACGCGTTTTCTCAGCCCTTAGAATCGCAGTGTAACTGCCTGGCTCAGAAGAGCACACTGACTCAGCCCTTAACCCCAGTGATCAGAAATTGTCAAAACGTGTTTTTCAGCAGAAATAAACACGTTTTGGCAACTTTGGTCACCCCCATGTAAGTTATAGGGCAGGAACAGCACAGTTTTCAAAACGTGTTTTTCAGCCCGAAATAAACGCTTTTTCTCAGCCCTTGGAATCGCAGTGTAACTGCCTGGCTCCGAAGAGCACACTGAGTCAGCCCTTAACCCCAGTGATCAGAAATTGTCAAAACGTGTTTTTCAGCAGAAATAAACACGTTTTGGCAACTTTGGTCTCCCCCATGTAAGTTATATGGCTGGAACAGCACAGTTTTCAAAACGTGTTTTTCAGCCCGAAATAAACGCTTTTTCTCAGCCCTTGGAATCGCAGTGTAACTGCCTGGCTCAGAAGAGCACACTGACTCAGCCCTTAACCCCAGTGTGCAGAAATTGTCAAAACGTGTTTTTCAGCAGAAATAAACACGTTTTGGCAACTTTGGTCAACCCCATGTAAGTTATAGGGCAGGAACAGCACAGTTTTCAAAACGTGTTTTTCAGCCCGAAATAAACGCTTTTTTTCAGCACTTGGAATCACAGTGTAACTGCTTGGCTC
This sequence comes from Atractosteus spatula, assembly GCF_055471065.1. Lineage (NCBI taxonomy): Eukaryota > Metazoa > Chordata > Actinopteri > Semionotiformes > Lepisosteidae > Atractosteus > Atractosteus spatula. Next base: position 27,589,132 of record NC_142707.1, read on the forward strand.
AGAAGAGCACACTGAGTCAGCCCTACACCCCAGTGATCAGAAATTGTCAAAACGTGTTTTTCAGCAGAAATAAACACGTTTTGGCAACTTTGGTCACCCCCATGTAAGTTATAGGGCAGGAACAGCACAGTTTTCAAAACGTGTTTTTCAGCCCGAAATAAACGCGTTTTCTCAGCCCTTAGAATCGCAGTGTAACTGCCTGGCTCAGAAGAGCACACTGACTCAGCCCTTAACCCCAGTGTGCAGAAATTGTCAAAACGTGTTTTTCAGCAGAAATAAACACGTTTTGGCAACTTTGGTCACCCCCATGTAAGTTATAGGGCAGGAACAGCACAGTTTTCAAAACGTGTTTTTCAGCCCGAAATAAACGCTTTTTCTCAGCCCTTGGAATCGCAGTGTAACTGCCTGGCTCCGAAGAGCACACTGAGTCAGCCCTTAACCCCAGTGATCAGAAATTGTCAAAACGTGTTTTTCAGCAGAAATAAACACGTTTTGGCAACTTTGGTCTCCCCCATGTAAGTTATATGGCTGGAACAGCACAGTTTTCAAAACGTGTTTTTCAGCCCGAAATAAACGCTTTTTCTCAGCCCTTGGAATCGCAGTGTAACTGCCTGGCTCAGAAGAGCACACTGACTCAGCCCTTAACCCCAGTGATCAGAAATTGTCAAAACTTGTTTTTCAGCAGAAATAAACACGTTTTGGCAACTTTGGTCACCCCCATGTAAGTTATAGGGCAGGAACAGCACAGTTTTCAAAACGTGTTTTTCAGCCCGAAATAAACGCTTTTTCTCAGCCCTTGGAATCGCAGTGTAACTGCCTGGCTCCGAAGAGCACACTGAGTCAGCCCTTAACCCCAGTGATCAGAAATTGTCAAAACGTGTTTTTCAGCAGAAATAAACACGTTTTGGCAACTTTGGTCTCCCCCATGTAAGTTATATGGCTGGAACAGCACAGTTTTCAAAACGTGTTTTTCAGCCCGAAATAAACGCTTTTTATCAGCCCTTGGAATCGCAGTGTAACTGCCTGGCTCAGAAGAGCACACTGACTCAGCCCTTAACCCCAGTGATCAGAAATTGTCAAAACTTGTTTTTCAGCAGAAATAAACACGTTTTGGCAACTTTGGTCACCCCCATGTAAGTTATAGGGCAGGAACAGCACAGTTTTCAAAACGTGTTTTTCAGCCCGAAATAAACGCTTTTTCTCAGCCCTTAGAATCGCAGTGTAACTGCTTGGCTCAGAAGAGCACACAGAGTCAGCCCTTAACCCCAGTGATCAGAAATTGTCAAAACATGTTTTTCAGCAGAAATAAACACGTTTTGGCAACTTTGGTCACCCCCATGTAAGTTATAGGGCAGGAACAGCACAGTTTTCAAAACGTGTTTTTCAGCCCGAAATAAACGCTTTTTATCAGCACTTGGAATCACAGTGTAACTGCTTGGCTCAGAAGAGCACACTGAGTCAGCCCTTAACCCCAGTGATCAGAAATTGTCAAAACGTGTTTTTCAGCAGAAATAAACACGTTTTGGCAACTTTGGTCACCCCCATGTAAGTTATAGGGCAGGAACAACACAGTTTTCAAAACGTGTTTTTCTGCCCGAAATAAACGCGTTTTCTCAGCCCTTGGAATCGCAGTGTAACTGCCTGGCTCAGAAGAGCACACTGACTCAGCCCTTAACCCCAGTGTGCAGAAATTGTCAAAACGTGTTTTTCAGCAGAAATAAACACGTTTTGGCAACTTTGGTCACCCCCATGTAAGTTATAGGGCAGGAACAGCACAGTTTTCAAAACGTGTTTTTCAGCCCGAAATAAACGCGTTTTCTCAGCCCTTAGAATCGCAGTGTAACTGCCTGGCTCAGAAGAGCACACTGACTCAGCCCTTAACCCCAGTGTGCAGAAATTGTCAAAACGTGTTTTTCAGCAGAAATAAACACGTTTTGGCAACTTTGGTCACCCCCATGTAAGTTATAGGGCAGGAACAGCACAGTTTTCAAAACGTGTTTTTCAGCCCGAAATAAACGCTTTTTTTCAGCACTTGGAATCACAGTGTAACTGCTTGGCTCAGAAGAGCACACTGAGTCAGCCCTACACCCCAGTGATCAGAAATTGTCAAAACGTGTTTTTCAGCAGAAATAAACACGTTTTGGCAACTTTGGTCACCCCCATGTAAGTTATAGGGCAGGAACAGCACAGTTTTCAAAACGTGTTTTTCAGCCCGAAATAAACGCTTTTTTTCAGCACTTGGAATCACAGTGTAACTGCTTGGCTCAGAAGAGCACACTGAGTCAGCCCTTAACCCCAGTGATCAGAAATTGTCAAAACGTGTTTTTCAGCAGAAATAAACACGTTTTGGCAACTTTGGTCACCCCCATGTAAGTTATAGGGCAGGAACAACACAGTTTTCAAAACGTGTTTTTCAGCCCGAAATAAACGCGTTTTCTCAGCCCTTGGAATCGCAGTGTAACTGCCTGGCTCAGAAGAGCACACTGACTCAGCCCTTAACCCCAGTGTGCAGAAATTGTCAAAACGTGTTTTTCAGCAGAAATAAACACGTTTTGGCAACTTTGGTCAACCCCATGTAAGTTATAGGGCAGGAACAGCACAGTTTTCAAAACGTGTTTTTCAGCCCGAAATAAACGCTTTTTTTCAGCACTTGGAATCACAGTGTAACTGCTTGGCTCAGAAGAGCACACTGAGTCAGCCCTTAACCCCAGTGATCAGAAATTGTCAAAACGTGTTTTTCAGCAGAAATAAACACGTTTTGGCAACTTTGGTCACCCCCATGTAAGTTATAGGGCAGGAACAGCACAGTTTTCAAAACGTGTTTTTCAGCCCGAAATAAACGCGTTTTCTCAGCCCTTAGAATCGCAGTGTAACTGCCTGGCTCAGAAGAGCACACTGACTCAGCCCTTAACCCCAGTGTGCAGAAATTGTCAAAACGTGTTTTTCAGCAGAAATAAACACGTTTTGGCAACTTTGATCACCCCCATGTAAGTTATAGGGCAGGAACAGCACAGTTTTCAAAACGTGTTTTTCAGCCCGAAATAAACGCTTTTTCTCAGCCCTTGGAATCGCAGTGTAACTGCCTGGCTCCGAAGAGCACACTGAGTCAGCCCTTAACCCCAGTGATCAGAAATTGTCAAAACGTGTTTTTCAGCAGAAATAAACACGTTTTGGCAACTTTGGTCTCCCCCATGTAAGTTATATGGCTGGAACAGCACAGTTTTCAAAACGTGTTTTTCAGCCCGAAATAAACGCTTTTTCTCAGCCCTTGGAATCGCAGTGTAACTGCCTGGCTCAGAAGAGCACACTGACTCAGCCCTTAACCCCAGTGATCAGAAATTGTCAAAACTTGTTTTTCAGCAGAAATAAACACGTTTTGGCAACTTTGGTCACCCCCATGTAAGTTATAGGGCAGGAACAGCACAGTTTTCAAAACGTGTTTTTCAGCCCGAAATAAACGCTTTTTCTCAGCCCTTGGAATCGCAGTGTAACTGCCTGGCTCCGAAGAGCACACTGAGTCAGCCCTTAACCCCAGTGATCAGAAATTGTCAAAACGTGTTTTTCAGCAGAAATAAACACGTTTTGGCAACTTTGGTCTCCCCCATGTAAGTTATATGGCTGGAACAGCACAGTTTTCAAAACGTGTTTTTCAGCCCGAAATAAACGCTTTTTATCAGCCCTTGGAATCGCAGTGTAACTGCCTGGCTCAGAAGAGCACACTGACTCAGCCCTTAACCCCAGTGATCAGAAATTGTCAAAACTTGTTTTTCAGCAGAAATAAACACGTTTTGGCAACTTTGGTCACCCCCATGTAAGTTATAGGGCAGGAACAGCACAGTTTTCAAAACGTGTTTTTCAGCCCGAAATAAACGCTTTTTCTCAGCCCTTAGAATCGCAGTGTAACTGCTTGGCTCAGAAGAGCACACAGAGTCAGCCCTTAACCCCAGTGATCAGAAATTGTCAAAACATGTTTTTCAGCAGAAATAAACACGTTTTGGCAACTTTGGTCACCCCCATGTAAGTTATAGGGCAGGAACAGCACAGTTTTCAAAACGTGTTTTTCAGCCCGAAATAAACGCTTTTTATCAGCACTTGGAATCACAGTGTAACTGCTTGGCTCAGAAGAGCACACTGAGTCAGCCCTTAACCCCAGTGATCAGAAATTGTCAAAACGTGTTTTTCAGCAGAAATAAACACGTTTTGGCAACTTTGGTCACCCCCATGTAAGTTATAGGGCAGGAACAACACAGTTTTCAAAACGTGTTTTTCTGCCCGAAATAAACGCGTTTTCTCAGCCCTTGGAATCGCAGTGTAACTGCCTGGCTCAGAAGAGCACACTGACTCAGCCCTTAACCCCAGTGTGCAGAAATTGTCAAAACGTGTTTTTCAGCAGAAATAAACACGTTTTGGCAACTTTGGTCACCCCCATGTAAGTTATAGGGCAGGAACAGCACAGTTTTCAAAACGTGTTTTTCAGCCCGAAATAAACGCGTTTTCTCAGCCCTTAGAATCGCAGTGTAACTGCCTGGCTCAGAAGAGCACACTGACTCAGCCCTTAACCCCAGTGTGCAGAAATTGTCAAAACGTGTTTTTCAGCAGAAATAAACACGTTTTGGCAACTTTGGTCACCCCCATGTAAGTTATAGGGCAGGAACAGCACAGTTTTCAAAACGTGTTTTTCAGCCCGAAATAAACGCTTTTTTTCAGCACTTGGAATCACAGTGTAACTGCTTGGCTCAGAAGAGCACACTGAGTCAGCCCTACACCCCAGTGATCAGAAATTGTCAAAACGTGTTTTTCAGCAGAAATAAACACGTTTTGGCAACTTTGGTCACCCCCATGTAAGTTATAGGGCAGGAACAGCACAGTTTTCAAAACGTGTTTTTCAGCCCGAAATAAACGCTTTTTTTCAGCACTTGGAATCACAGTGTAACTGCTTGGCTCAGAAGAGCACACTGAGTCAGCCCTTAACCCCAGTGATCAGAAATTGTCAAAACGTGTTTTTCAGCAGAAATAAACACGTTTTGGCAACTTTGGTCACCCCCATGTAAGTTATAGGGCAGGAACAACACAGTTTTCAAAACGTGTTTTTCAGCCCGAAATAAACGCGTTTTCTCAGCCCTTGGAATCGCAGTGTAACTGCCTGGCTCAGAAGAGCACACTGACTCAGCCCTTAACCCCAGTGTGCAGAAATTGTCAAAACGTGTTTTTCAGCAGAAATAAACACGTTTTGGCAACTTTGGTCAACCCCATGTAAGTTATAGGGCAGGAACAGCACAGTTTTCAAAACGTGTTTTTCAGCCCGAAATAAACGCTTTTTTTCAGCACTTGGAATCACAGTGTAACTGCTTGGCTCAGAAGAGCACACTGAGTCAGCCCTTAACCCCAGTGATCAGAAATTGTCAAAACGTGTTTTTCAGCAGAAATAAACACGTTTTGGCAACTTTGGTCACCCCCATGTAAGTTATAGGGCAGGAACAGCACAGTTTTCAAAACGTGTTTTTCAGCCCGAAATAAACGCGTTTTCTCAGCCCTTAGAATCGCAGTGTAACTGCCTGGCTCAGAAGAGCACACTGACTCAGCCCTTAACCCCAGTGTGCAGAAATTGTCAAAACGTGTTTTTCAGCAGAAATAAACACGTTTTGGCAACTTTGATCACCCCCATGTAAGTTATAGGGCAGGAACAGCACAGTTTTCAAAACGTGTTTTTCAGCCCGAAATAAACGCTTTTTCTCAGCCCTTGGAATCGCAGTGTAACTGCCTGGCTCCGAAGAGCACACTGAGTCAGCCCTTAACCCCAGTGATCAGAAATTGTCAAAACGTGTTTTTCAGCAGAAATAAACACGTTTTGGCAACTTTGGTCTCCCCCATGTAAGTTATATGGCTGGAACAGCACAGTTTTCAAAACGTGTTTTTCAGCCCGAAATAAACGCTTTTTCTCAGCCCTTGGAATCGCAGTGTAACTGCCTGGCTCAGAAGAGCACACTGACTCAGCCCTTAACCCCAGTGATCAGAAATTGTCAAAACTTGTTTTTCAGCAGAAATAAACACGTTTTGGCAACTTTGGTCACCCCCATGTAAGTTATAGGGCAGGAACAGCACAGTTTTCAAAACGTGTTTTTCAGCCCGAAATAAACGCGTTTTCTCAGCCCTTAGAATCGCAGTGTAACTGCTTGGCTCAGAAGAGCACACAGAGTCAGCCCTTAACCCCAGTGATCAGAAATTGTCAAAACATGTTTTTCAGCAGAAATAAACACGTTTTGGCAACTTTGGTCACCCCCATGTAAGTTATAGGGCAGGAACAGCACTGTTTTCAAAACGTGTTTTTCAGCCCGAAATAAACGCTTTTTTTCAGCACTTGGAATCACAGTGTAACTGCTTGGCTCAGAAGAGCACACTGAGTCAGCCCTTAACCCCAGTGATCAGAAATTGTCAAAACGTGTTTTTCAGCAGAAATAAACACGTTTTGGCAACTTTGGTCACCCCCATGTAAGTTATAGGGCAGGAACAACACAGTTTTCAAAACGTGTTTTTCAGCCCGAAATAAACGCGTTTTCTCAGCCCTTGGAATCGCAGTGTAACTGCCTGGCTCAGAAGAGCACACTGACTCAGCCCTTAACCCCAGTGTGCAGAAATTGTCAAAACGTGTTTTTCAGCAGAAATAAACACGTTTTGGCAACTTTGGTCAACCCCATGTAAGTTATAGGGCAGGAACAGCACAGTTTTCAAAACGTGTTTTTCAGCCCGAAATAAACGCTTTTTTTCAGCACTTGGAATCACAGTGTAACTGCTTGGCTCAGAAGAGCACACTGAGTCAGCCCTACACCCCAGTGATCAGAAATTGTCAAAACGTGTTTTTCAGCAGAAATAAACACGTTTTGGCAACTTTGGTCACCCCCATGTAAGTTATAGGGCAGGAACAGCACAGTTTTCAAAACGTGTTTTTCAGCCCGAAATAAACGCGTTTTCTCAGCCCTTAGAATCGCAGTGTAACTGCCTGGCTCAGAAGAGCACACTGACTCAGCCCTTAACCCCAGTGTGCAGAAATTGTCAAAACGTGTTTTTCAGCAGAAATAAACACGTTTTGGCAACTTTGGTCACCCCCATGTAAGTTATAGGGCAGGAACAGCACAGTTTTCAAAACGTGTTTTTCAGCCCGAAATAAACGCTTTTTCTCAGCCCTTGGAATCGCAGTGTAACTGCCTGGCTCCGAAGAGCACACTGAGTCAGCCCTTAACCCCAGTGATCAGAAATTGTCAAAACGTGTTTTTCAGCAGAAATAAACACGTTTTGGCAACTTTGGTCTCCCCCATGTAAGTTATATGGCTGGAACAGCACAGTTTTCAAAACGTGTTTTTCAGCCCGAAATAAACGCTTTTTCTCAGCCCTTGGAATCGCAGTGTAACTGCCTGGCTCAGAAGAGCACACTGACTCAGCCCTTAACCCCAGTGATCAGAAATTGTCAAAACTTGTTTTTCAGCAGAAATAAACACGTTTTGGCAACTTTGGTCACCCCCATGTAAGTTATAGGGCAGGAACAGCACAGTTTTCAAAACGTGTTTTTCAGCCCGAAATAAACGCTTTTTCTCAGCCCTTGGAATCGCAGTGTAACTGCCTGGCTCCGAAGAGCACACTGAGTCAGCCCTTAACCCCAGTGATCAGAAATTGTCAAAACGTGTTTTTCAGCAGAAATAAACACGTTTTGGCAACTTTGGTCTCCCCCATGTAAGTTATATGGCTGGAACAGCACAGTTTTCAAAACGTGTTTTTCAGCCCGAAATAAACGCTTTTTATCAGCCCTTGGAATCGCAGTGTAACTGCCTGGCTCAGAAGAGCACACTGACTCAGCCCTTAACCCCAGTGATCAGAAATTGTCAAAACTTGTTTTTCAGCAGAAATAAACACGTTTTGGCAACTTTGGTCACCCCCATGTAAGTTATAGGGCAGGAACAGCACAGTTTTCAAAACGTGTTTTTCAGCCCGAAATAAACGCTTTTTCTCAGCCCTTAGAATCGCAGTGTAACTGCTTGGCTCAGAAGAGCACACAGAGTCAGCCCTTAACCCCAGTGATCAGAAATTGTCAAAACATGTTTTTCAGCAGAAATAAACACGTTTTGGCAACTTTGGTCACCCCCATGTAAGTTATAGGGCAGGAACAGCACAGTTTTCAAAACGTGTTTTTCAGCCCGAAATAAACGCTTTTTATCAGCACTTGGAATCACAGTGTAACTGCTTGGCTCAGAAGAGCACACTGAGTCAGCCCTTAACCCCAGTGATCAGAAATTGTCAAAACGTGTTTTTCAGCAGAAATAAACACGTTTTGGCAACTTTGGTCACCCCCATGTAAGTTATAGGGCAGGAACAACACAGTTTTCAAAACGTGTTTTTCTGCCCGAAATAAACGCGTTTTCTCAGCCCTTGGAATCGCAGTGTAACTGCCTGGCTCAGAAGAGCACACTGACTCAGCCCTTAACCCCAGTGTGCAGAAATTGTCAAAACGTGTTTTTCAGCAGAAATAAACACGTTTTGGCAACTTTGGTCACCCCCATGTAAGTTATAGGGCAGGAACAGCACAGTTTTCAAAACGTGTTTTTCAGCCCGAAATAAACGCGTTTTCTCAGCCCTTAGAATCGCAGTGTAACTGCCTGGCTCAGAAGAGCACACTGACTCAGCCCTTAACCCCAGTGTGCAGAAATTGTCAAAACGTGTTTTTCAGCAGAAATAAACACGTTTTGGCAACTTTGGTCACCCCCATGTAAGTTATAGGGCAGGAACAGCACAGTTTTCAAAACGTGTTTTTCAGCCCGAAATAAACGCTTTTTTTCAGCACTTGGAATCACAGTGTAACTGCTTGGCTCAGAAGAGCACACTGAGTCAGCCCTACACCCCAGTGATCAGAAATTGTCAAAACGTGTTTTTCAGCAGAAATAAACACGTTTTGGCAACTTTGGTCACCCCCATGTAAGTTATAGGGCAGGAACAGCACAGTTTTCAAAACATGTTTTTCAGCCCGAAATAAACGCTTTTTTTCAGCACTTGGAATCACAGTGTAACTGCTTGGCTCAGAAGAGCACACTGAGTCAGCCCTTAACCCCAGTGATCAGAAATTGTCAAAACGTGTTTTTCAGCAGAAATAAACACGTTTTGGCAACTTTGGTCACCCCCATGTAAGTTATAGGGCAGGAACAACACAGTTTTCAAAACGTGTTTTTCAGCCCGAAATAAACGCGTTTTCTCAGCCCTTGGAATCGCAGTGTAACTGCCTGGCTCAGAAGAGCACACTGACTCAGCCCTTAACCCCAGTGTGCAGAAATTGTCAAAACGTGTTTTTCAGCAGAAATAAACACGTTTTGGCAACTTTGGTCAACCCCATGTAAGTTATAGGGCAGGAACAGCACAGTTTTCAAAACGTGTTTTTCAGCCCGAAATAAACGCTTTTTTTCAGCACTTGGAATCACAGTGTAACTGCTTGGCTCAGAAGAGCACACTGAGTCAGCCCTTAACCCCAGTGATCAGAAATTGTCAAAACGTGTTTTTCAGCAGAAATAAACACGTTTTGGCAACTTTGGTCACCCCCATGTAAGTTATAGGGCAGGAACAGCACAGTTTTCAAAACGTGTTTTTCAGCCCGAAATAAACGCGTTTTCTCAGCCCTTAGAATCGCAGTGTAACTGCCTGGCTCAGAAGAGCACACTGACTCAGCCCTTAACCCCAGTGTGCAGAAATTGTCAAAACGTGTTTTTCAGCAGAAATAAACACGTTTTGGCAACTTTGATCACCCCCATGTAAGTTATAGGGCAGGAACAGCACAGTTTTCAAAACGTGTTTTTCAGCCCGAAATAAACGCTTTTTCTCAGCCCTTGGAATCGCAGTGTAACTGCCTGGCTCCGAAGAGCACACTGAGTCAGCCCTTAACCCCAGTGATCAGAAATTGTCAAAACGTGTTTTTCAGCAGAAATAAACACGTTTTGGCAACTTTGGTCTCCCCCATGTAAGTTATATGGCTGGAACAGCACAGTTTTCAAAACGTGTTTTTCAGCCCGAAATAAACGCTTTTTTCAGCACTTGGAATCACAGTGTAACTGCTTGGCTCAAGAGAGCACACTGAGTCAGCCCTTAACCCCAGTGATCAGAAATTGTCAAAACGTGTTTTTCAGCAGAAATAAACACGTTTTGGCAACTTTGGTCACCCCCATGTAAGTTATAGGGCATGAACAGCACAGTTTTCAAAACGTGTTTTTCAGCCCGAAATAAACGCGTTTTCTCAGCCCTTAGAATCGCAGTGTAACTGCCTGGCTCAGAAGAGCACACTGAGTCAGCCCTACACCCCAGTGATCAGAAATTGTCAAAACGTGTTTTTCAGCAGAAATAAACACGTTTTGGCAACTTTGGTCACCCCCATGTAAGTTATAGGGCAGGAACAGCACAGTTTTCAAAACGTGTTTTTCAGCCCGAAATAAACGCTTTTTTTCAGCACTTGGAATCACAGTGTAACTGCTTGGCTCAGAAGAGCACACTGAGTCAGCCCTTAACCCCAGTGATCAGAAATTGTCAAAACGTGTTTTTCAGCAGAAATAAACACGTTTTGGCAACTTTGGTCACCCCCATGTAAGTTAAAGGGCAGGAACAGCACAGTTTTCAAAACGTGTTTTTCAGCCCGAAATAAACGCGTTTTCTCAGCCCTTAGAATCGCAGTGTAACTGCCTGGCTCAGAAGAGCACACTGACTCAGCCCTTAACCCCAGTGTGCAGAAATTGTCAAAACGTGTTTTTCAGCAGAAATAAACACGTTTTGGCAACTTTGGTCACCCCAATGTAAGTTATAGGGCAGGAACAGCACAGTTTTCAAAACGTGTTTTTCAGCCCGAAATAAACGCCTTTTTTCAGCACTTGGAATCACAGTGTAACTGCTTGGCTCAGAAGAGCACACTGAGTCAGCCCTACACCCCAGTGATCAGAAATTGTCAAAACGTGTTTTTCAGCAGAAATAAACACGTTTTGGCAACTTTGGTCAACCCCATGTAAGTTATAGGGCAGGAACAGCACAGTTTTCAAAACGTGTTTTTCAGCCCGAAATAAACGCGTTTTCTCAGCCCTTAGAATCGTAGTGTAACTGCCTGGCTCAGAAGAGCACACTGACTCAGCCCTTAACCCCAGTGTGCAGAAATTGTCAAAACGTGTTTTTCAGCAGAAATAAACACGTTTTGGCAACTTTGGTCACCCCCATGTAAGTTATAGGGCAGGAACAGCACAGTTTTCAAAACGTGTTTTTCAGCCCGAAATAAACGCTTTTTCTCAGCCCTTGGAATCGCAGTGTAACTGCCTGGCTCCGAAGAGCACACTGAGTCAGCCCTTAACCCCAGTGATCAGAAATTGTCAAAACGTGTTTTTCAGCAGAAATAAACACGTTTTGGCAACTTTGGTCTCCCCCATGTAAGTTATATGGCTGGAACAGCACAGTTTTCAAAACGTGTTTTTCAGCCCGAAATAAACGCTTTTTCTCAGCCCTTGGAATCGCAGTGTAACTGCCTGGCTCAGAAGAGCACACTGACTCAGCCCTTAACCCCAGTGATCAGAAATTGTCAAAACTTGTTTTTCAGCAGAAATAAACACGTTTTGGCAACTTTGGTCACCCCCATGTAAGTTATAGGGCAGGAACAGCACAGTTTTCAAAACGTGTTTTTCAGCCCGAAATAAACGCGTTTTCTCAGCCCTTAGAATCGCAGTGTAACTGCTTGGCTCAGAAGAGCACACAGAGTCAGCCCTTAACCCCAGTGATCAGAAATTGTCAAAACATGTTTTTCAGCAGAAATAAACACGTTTTGGCAACTTTGGTCACCCCCATGTAAGTTATAGGGCAGGAACAGCACAGTTTTCAAAACGTGTTTTTCAGCCCGAAATAAACGCGTTTTCTCAGCCCTTAGAATCGCAGTGTAACTGCTTGGCTCAGAAGAGCACACAGAGTCAGCCCTTAACCCCAGTGATCAGAAATTGTCAAAACATGTTTTTCAGCAGAAATAAACACGTTTTGGCAACTTTGGTCACCCCCATGTAAGTTATAGGGCAGGAACAGCACAGTTTTCAAAACGTGTTTTTCAGCCCGAAATAAACGCTTTTTTTCAGCACTTGGAATCACAGTGTAACTGCTTGGCTCAGAAGAGCACACTGAGTCAGCCCTTAACCCCAGTGATCAGAAATTGTCAAAACGTGTTTTTCAGCAGAAATAAACACGTTTTGGCAACTTTGGTCACCCCCATGTAAGTTATAGGGCAGGAACAACACAGTTTTCAAAACGTGTTTTTCAGCCCGAAATAAACGCGTTTTCTCAGCCCTTGGAATCGCAGTGTAACTGCCTGGCTCAGAAGAGCACACTGACTCAGCCCTTAACCCCAGTGTGCAGAAATTGTCAAAACGTGTTTTTCAGCAGAAATAAACACGTTTTGGCAACTTTGGTCAACCCCATGTAAGTTATAGGGCAGGAACAGCACAGTTTTCAAAACGTGTTTTTCAGCCCGAAATAAACGCTTTTTTTCAGCACTTGGAATCACAGTGTAACTGCTTGGCTCAGAAGAGCACACTGAGTCAGCCCTTAACCCCAGTGATCAGAAATTGTCAAAACGTGTTTTTCAGCAGAAATAAACACGTTTTGGCAACTTTGGTCACCCCCATGTAAGTTATAGGGCAGGAACAGCACAGTTTTCAAAACGTGTTTTTCAGCCCGAAATAAACGCGTTTTCTCAGCCCTTAGAATCGCAGTGTAACTGCCTGGCTCAGAAGAGCACACTGACTCAGCCCTTAACCCCAGTGTGCAGAAATTGTCAAAACGTGTTTTTCAGCAGAAATAAACACGTTTTGGCAACTTTGATCACCCCCATGTAAGTTATAGGGCAGGAACAGCACAGTTTTCAAAACGTGTTTTTCAGCCCGAAATAAACGCTTTTTCTCAGCCCTTGGAATCGCAGTGTAACTGCCTGGCTCCGAAGAGCACACTGAGTCAGCCCTTAACCCCAGTGATCAGAAATTGTCAAAACGTGTTTTTCAGCAGAAATAAACACGTTTTGGCAACTTTGGTCTCCCCCATGTAAGTTATATGGCTGGAACAGCACAGTTTTCAAAACGTGTTTTTCAGCCCGAAATAAACGCTTTTTCTCAGCCCTTGGAATCGCAGTGTAACTGCCTGGCTCAGAAGAGCACACTGACTCAGCCCTTAACCCCAGTGATCAGAAATTGTCAAAACTTGTTTTTCAGCAGAAATAAACACGTTTTGGCAACTTTGGTCACCCCCATGTAAGTTATAGGGCAGGAACAGCACAGTTTTCAAAACGTGTTTTTCAGCCCGAAATAAACGCGTTTTCTCAGCCCTTAGAATCGCAGTGTAACTGCTTGGCTCAGAAGAGCACACAGAGTCAGCCCTTAACCCCAGTGATCAGAAATTGTCAAAACATGTTTTTCAGCAGAAATAAACACGTTTTGGCAACTTTGGTCACCCCCATGTAAGTTATAGGGCAGGAACAGCACTGTTTTCAAAACGTGTTTTTCAGCCCGAAATAAACGCTTTTTTTCAGCACTTGGAATCACAGTGTAACTGCTTGGCTCAGAAGAGCACACTGAGTCAGCCCTTAACCCCAGTGATCAGAAATTGTCAAAACGTGTTTTTCAGCAGAAATAAACACGTTTTGGCAACTTTGGTCACCCCCATGTAAGTTATAGGGCAGGAACAACACAGTTTTCAAAACGTGTTTTTCAGCCCGAAATAAACGCGTTTTCTCAGCCCTTGGAATCGCAGTGTAACTGCCTGGCTCAGAAGAGCACACTGACTCAGCCCTTAACCCCAGTGTGCAGAAATTGTCAAAACGTGTTTTTCAGCAGAAATAAACACGTTTTGGCAACTTTGGTCAACCCCATGTAAGTTATAGGGCAGGAACAGCACAGTTTTCAAAACGTGTTTTTCAGCCCGAAATAAACGCTTTTTTCAGCACTTGGAATCACAGTGTAACTGCTTGGCTCAAGAGAGCACACTGAGTCAGCCCTTAACCCCAGTGATCAGAAATTGTCAAAACGTGTTTTTCAGCAGAAATAAACACGTTTTGGCAACTTTGGTCACCCCCATGTAAGTTATAGGGCATGAACAGCACTGTTTTCAAAACGTGTTTTTCAGCCCGAAATAAACGCTTTTTCTCAGCCCTTGGAATCGCAGTGTAACTGCCTGGCTCAGAAGAGCACACTGACTCAGCCCTTAACCCCAGTGATCAGAAATTGTCAAAACTTGTTTTTCAGCAGAAATAAACACGTTTTGGCAACTTTGGTCACCCCCATGTAAGTTATAGGGCAGGAACAGCACAGTTTTCAAAACGTGTTTTTCAGCCCGAAATAAACGCTTTTTTTCAGCACTTGGAATCACAGTGTAACTGCTTGGCTCAGAAGAGCACACTGAGTCAGCCCTTAACCCCAGTGATCAGAAATTGTCAAAACGTGTTTTTCAGCAGAAATAAACACGTTTTGGCAACTTTGGTCACCCCCATGTAAGTTAAAGGGCAGGAACAGCACAGTTTTCAAAACGTGTTTTTCAGCCCGAAATAAACGCGTTTTCTCAGCCCTTAGAATCGCAGTGTAACTGCCTGGCTCAGAAGAGCACACTGACTCAGCCCTTAACCCCAGTGTGCAGAAATTGTCAAAACGTGTTTTTCAGCAGAAATAAACACGTTTTGGCAACTTTGGTCACCCCAATGTAAGTTATAGGGCAGGAACAGCACAGTTTTCAAAACGTGTTTTTCAGCCCGAAATAAACGCTTTTTTTCAGCACTTGGAATCACAGTGTAACTGCTTGGCTCAGAAGAGCACACTGAGTCAGCCCTACACCCCAGTGATCAGAAATTGTCAAAACGTGTTTTTCAGCAGAAATAAACACGTTTTGGCAACTTTGGTCAACCCCATGTAAGTTATAGGGCAGGAACAGCACAGTTTTCAAAACGTGTTTTTCAGCCCGAAATAAACGCGTTTTCTCAGCCCTTAGAATCGTAGTGTAACTGCCTGGCTCAGAAGAGCACACTGACTCAGCCCTTAACCCCAGTGTGCAGAAATTGTCAAAACGTGTTTTTCAGCAGAAATAAACACGTTTTGGCAACTTTGGTCACCCCCATGTAAGTTATAGGGCAGGAACAGCACAGTTTTCAAAACGTGTTTTTCAGCCCGAAATAAACGCTTTTTCTCAGCCCTTGGAATCGCAGTGTAACTGCCTGGCTCCGAAGAGCACACTGAGTCAGCCCTTAACCCCAGTGATCAGAAATTGTCAAAACGTGTTTTTCAGCAGAAATAAACACGTTTTGGCAACTTTGGTCTCCCCCATGTAAGTTATATGGCTGGAACAGCACAGTTTTCAAAACGTGTTTTTCAGCCCGAAATAAACGCTTTTTCTCAGCCCTTGGAATCGCAGTGTAACTGCCTGGCTCAGAAGAGCACACTGACTCAGCCCTTAACCCCAGTGATCAGAAATTGTCAAAACTTGTTTTTCAGCAGAAATAAACACGTTTTGGCAACTTTGGTCACCCCCATGTAAGTTATAGGGCAGGAACAGCACAGTTTTCAAAACGTGTTTTTCAGCCCGAAATAAACGCGTTTTCTCAGCCCTTAGAATCGCAGTGTAACTGCTTGGCTCAGAAGAGCACACAGAGTCAGCCCTTAACCCCAGTGATCAGAAATTGTCAAAACATGTTTTTCAGCAGAAATAAACACGTTTTGGCAACTTTGGTCACCCCCATGTAAGATATAGGGCAGGAACAGCACAGTTTTCAAAACGTGTTTTTCAGCCCGAAATAAACGCGTTTTCTCAGCCCTTAGAATCGCAGTGTAACTGCTTGGCTCAGAAGAGCACACAGAGTCAGCCCTTAACCCCAGTGATCAGAAATTGTCAAAACATGTTTTTCAGCAGAAATAAACACGTTTTGGCAACTTTGGTCACCCCCATGTAAGTTATAGGGCAGGAACAGCACAGTTTTCAAAACGTGTTTTTCAGCCCGAAATAAACGCTTTTTTTCAGCACTTGGAATCACAGTGTAACTGCTTGGCTCAGAAGAGCACACTGAGTCAGCCCAAACCCCAGTGATCAGAAATTGTCAAAACGTGTTTTTCAGCAGAAATAAACACGTTTTGGCAACTTTGGTCACCCCCATGTAAGTTATAGGGCAGGAACAGCACAGTTTTCAAAACGTGTTTTTCAGCCCGAAATAAACGCGTTTTCTCAGCCCTTAGAATCGTAGTGTAACTGCCTGGCTCAGAAGAGCACACAGAGTCAGCCCTTAACCCCAGTGATCAGAAATTGTCAAAACATGTTTTTCAGCAGAAATAAACACGTTTTGGCAACTTTGGTCACCCCCATGTAAGTTATAGGGCAGGAACAGCACAGTTTTCAAA
Source organism: Atractosteus spatula (assembly GCF_055471065.1). NCBI lineage: Eukaryota > Metazoa > Chordata > Actinopteri > Semionotiformes > Lepisosteidae > Atractosteus > Atractosteus spatula. The sequence continues at coordinate 27,605,541 of NC_142707.1, forward strand.
ACGTGTTTTTCAGCCCGAAATAAACGCGTTTTCTCAGCCCTTAGAATCGCAGTGTAACTGCTTGGCTCAGAAGAGCACACAGAGTCAGCCCTTAACCCCAGTGATCAGAAATTGTCAAAACATGTTTTTCAGCAGAAATAAACACGTTTTGGCAACTTTGGTCACCCCCATGTAAGTTATAGGGCAGGAACAGCACAGTTTTCAAAACGTGTTTTTCAGCCCGAAATAAACGCTTTTTTTCAGCACTTGGAATCACAGTGTAACTGCTTGGCTCAGAAGAGCACACTGAGTCAGCCCTTAACCCCAGTGATCAGAAATTGTCAAAACGTGTTTTTCAGCAGAAATAAACACGTTTTGGCAACTTTGGTCACCCCCATGTAAGTTATAGGGCAGGAACAACACAGTTTTCAAAACGTGTTTTTCTGCCCGAAATAAACGCGTTTTCTCAGCCCTTGGAATCGCAGTGTAACTGCCTGGCTCAGAAGAGCACACTGACTCAGCCCTTAACCCCAGTGTGCAGAAATTGTCAAAACGTGTTTTTCAGCAGAAATAATCACGTTTTGGCAACTTTGGTCACCCCCATGTAAGTTATAGGGCAGGAACAACACAGTTTTCAAAACGTGTTTTTCAGCCCGAAATCAACGCTTTTTCTCAGCCCTTGGAATCGCAGTGTAACTGCCTGGCTCAGAAGAGCACACTGACTCAGCCCTTAACCGCAGTGATCAGAAATTGTCAAAACTTGTTTTTCAGCAGAAATAAACACGTTTTGGCAACTTTGGTCACCCCCATGTAAGTTATAGGGCAGGAACAGCACAGTTTTCAAAACGTGTTTTTCAGCCCGAAATAAACGCGTTTTCTCAGCCCTTAGAATCGCAGTGTAACTGCTTGGCTCAGAAGAGCACACAGAGTCAGCCCTTAACCCCAGTGATCAGAAATTGTCAAAACATGTTTTTCAGCAGAAATAAACACGTTTTGGCAACTTTGGTCACCCCCATGTAAGTTATAGGGCAGGAACAGCACAGTTTTCAAAACGTGTTTTTCAGCCCGAAATAAACGCTTTTTTTCAGCACTTGGAATCACAGTGTAACTGCTTGGCTCAGAAGAGCACACTGAGTCAGCCCTTAACCCCAGTGATCAGAAATTGTCAAAACGTGTTTTTCAGCAGAAATAAACACGTTTTGGCAACTTTGGTCACCCCCATGTAAGTTATAGGGCAGGAACAACACAGTTTTCAAAACGTGTTTTTCAGCCCGAAATAAACGCGTTTTCTCAGCCCTTGGAATCGCAGTGTAACTGCCTGGCTCAGAAGAGCACACTGACTCAGCCCTTAACCCCAGTGTGCAGAAATTGTCAAAACGTGTTTTTCAGCAGAAATAAACACGTTTTGGCAACTTTGGTCACCCCAATGTAAGTTATAGGGCAGGAACAGCACAGTTTTCAAAACGTGTTTTTCAGCCCGAAATAAACGCTTTTTTTCAGCACTTGGAATCACAGTGTAACTGCTTGGCTCAGAAGAGCACACTGAGTCAGCCCTACACCCCAGTGATCAGAAATTGTCAAAACGTGTTTTTCAGCAGAAATAAACACGTTTTGGCAACTTTGGTCACCCCCATGTAAGTTATAGGGCAGGAACAGCACAGTTTTCAAAACGTGTTTTTCAGCCCGAAATAAACGCTTTTTTTCAGCACTTGGAATCACAGTGTAACTGCTTGGCTCAGAAGAGTACACTGAGTCAGCCCTTAACCCCAGTGATCAGAAATTGTCAAAACGTGTTTTTCAGCAGAAATAAACACGTTTTGGCAACTTTGGTCACCCCCATGTAAGTTATAGGGCAGGAACAGCACAGTTTTCAAAACGTGTTTTTCAGCCCGAAATAAACGCTTTTTCTCAGCCCTTGGAATCGCAGTGTAACTGACTGGCTCCGAAGAGCACACTGAGTCAGCCCTTAACCCCAGTGATCAGAAATTGTCAAAACGTGTTTTTCAGCAGAAATAAACACGTTTTGGCAACTTTGGTCTCCCCCATGTAAGTTATATGGCTGGAACAGCACAGTTTTCAAAACGTGTTTTTCAGCCCGAAATAAACGCTTTTTCTCAGCCCTTGGAATCGCAGTGTAACTGCCTGGCTCAGAAGAGCACACTGACTCAGCCCTTAACCCCAGTGATCAGAAATTGTCAAAACTTGTTTTTCAGCAGAAATAAACACGTTTTGGCAACTTTGGTCACCCCCATGTAAGTTATAGGGCAGGAACAGCACAGTTTTCAAAACGTGTTTTTCAGCCCGAAATAAACGCGTTTTCTCAGCCCTTAGAATCGCAGTGTAACTGCCTGGCTCAGAAGAGCACACTGACTCAGCCCTTAACCCCAGTGTGCAGAAATTGTCAAAACGTGTTTTTCAGCAGAAATAAACACGTTTTGGCAACTTTGGTCACCCCCATGTAAGTTATAGGGCAGGAACAGCACTGTTTTCAAAACGTGTTTTTCAGCCCGAAATAAACGCTTTTTTTCAGCACTTGGAATCACAGTGTAACTGCTTGGCTCAGAAGAGCACACTGAGTCAGCCCTTAACCCCAGTGATCAGAAATTGTCAAAACGTGTTTTTCAGCAGAAATAAACACGTTTTGGCAACTTTGGTCACCCCCATGTAAGTTATAGGGCAGGAACAACACAGTTTTCAAAACGTGTTTTTCAGCCCGAAATAAACGCGTTTTCTCAGCCCTTGGAATCGCAGTGTAACTGCCTGGCTCAGAAGAGCACACTGACTCAGCCCTTAACCCCAGTGTGCAGAAATTGTCAAAACGTGTTTTTCAGCAGAAATAAACACGTTTTGGCAACTTTGGTCAACCCCATGTAAGTTATAGGGCAGGAACAGCACAGTTTTCAAAACGTGTTTTTCAGCCCGAAATAAACGCTTTTTTCAGCACTTGGAATCACAGTGTAACTGCTTGGCTCAAGAGAGCACACTGAGTCAGCCCTTAACCCCAGTGATCAGAAATTGTCAAAACGTGTTTTTCAGCAGAAATAAACACGTTTTGGCAACTTTGGTCACCCCCATGTAAGTTATAGGGCATGAACAGCACTGTTTTCAAAACGTGTTTTTCAGCCCGAAATAAACGCTTTTTCTCAGCCCTTGGAATCGCAGTGTAACTGCCTGGCTCAGAAGAGCACACTGACTCAGCCCTTAACCCCAGTGATCAGAAATTGTCAAAACTTGTTTTTCAGCAGAAATAAACACGTTTTGGCAACTTTGGTCACCCCCATGTAAGTTATAGGGCAGGAACAGCACAGTTTTCAAAACGTGTTTTTCAGCCCGAAATAAACGCTTTTTTTCAGCACTTGGAATCACAGTGTAACTGCTTGGCTCAGAAGAGCACACTGAGTCAGCCCTTAACCCCAGTGATCAGAAATTGTCAAAACGTGTTTTTCAGCAGAAATAAACACGTTTTGGCAACTTTGGTCACCCCCATGTAAGTTAAAGGGCAGGAACAGCACAGTTTTCAAAACGTGTTTTTCAGCCCGAAATAAACGCGTTTTCTCAGCCCTTAGAATCGCAGTGTAACTGCCTGGCTCAGAAGAGCACACTGACTCAGCCCTTAACCCCAGTGTGCAGAAATTGTCAAAACGTGTTTTTCAGCAGAAATAAACACGTTTTGGCAACTTTGGTCACCCCAATGTAAGTTATAGGGCAGGAACAGCACAGTTTTCAAAACGTGTTTTTCAGCCCGAAATAAACGCTTTTTTTCAGCACTTGGAATCACAGTGTAACTGCTTGGCTCAGAAGAGCACACTGAGTCAGCCCTACACCCCAGTGATCAGAAATTGTCAAAACGTGTTTTTCAGCAGAAATAAACACGTTTTGGCAACTTTGGTCAACCCCATGTAAGTTATAGGGCAGGAACAGCACAGTTTTCAAAACGTGTTTTTCAGCCCGAAATAAACGCGTTTTCTCAGCCCTTAGAATCGTAGTGTAACTGCCTGGCTCAGAAGAGCACACTGACTCAGCCCTTAACCCCAGTGTGCAGAAATTGTCAAAACGTGTTTTTCAGCAGAAATAAACACGTTTTGGCAACTTTGGTCACCCCCATGTAAGTTATAGGGCAGGAACAGCACAGTTTTCAAAACGTGTTTTTCAGCCCGAAATAAACGCTTTTTCTCAGCCCTTGGAATCGCAGTGTAACTGCCTGGCTCCGAAGAGCACACTGAGTCAGCCCTTAACCCCAGTGATCAGAAATTGTCAAAACGTGTTTTTCAGCAGAAATAAACACGTTTTGGCAACTTTGGTCTCCCCCATGTAAGTTATATGGCTGGAACAGCACAGTTTTCAAAACGTGTTTTTCAGCCCGAAATAAACGCTTTTTCTCAGCCCTTGGAATCGCAGTGTAACTGCCTGGCTCAGAAGAGCACACTGACTCAGCCCTTAACCCCAGTGATCAGAAATTGTCAAAACTTGTTTTTCAGCAGAAATAAACACGTTTTGGCAACTTTGGTCACCCCCATGTAAGTTATAGGGCAGGAACAGCACAGTTTTCAAAACGTGTTTTTCAGCCCGAAATAAACGCGTTTTCTCAGCCCTTAGAATCGCAGTGTAACTGCTTGGCTCAGAAGAGCACACAGAGTCAGCCCTTAACCCCAGTGATCAGAAATTGTCAAAACATGTTTTTCAGCAGAAATAAACACGTTTTGGCAACTTTGGTCACCCCCATGTAAGTTATAGGGCAGGAACAGCACAGTTTTCAAAACGTGTTTTTCAGCCCGAAATGAACGCGTTTTCTCAGCCCTTAGAATCGCAGTGTAACTGCTTGGCTCAGAAGAGCACACAGAGTCAGCCCTTAACCCCAGTGATCAGAAATTGTCAAAACATGTTTTTCAGCAGAAATAAACACGTTTTGGCAACTTTGGTCACCCCCATGTAAGTTATAGGGCAGGAACAGCACAGTTTTCAAAACGTGTTTTTCAGCCCGAAATAAACGCTTTTTTTCAGCACTTGGAATCACAGTGTAACTGCTTGGCTCAGAAGAGCACACTGAGTCAGCCCTTAACCCCAGTGATCAGAAATTGTCAAAACGTGTTTTTCAGCAGAAATAAACACGTTTTGGCAACTTTGGTCACCCCCATGTAAGTTATAGGGCAGGAACAACACAGTTTTCAAAACGTGTTTTTCAGCCCGAAATAAACGCGTTTTCTCAGCCCTTGGAATCGCAGTGTAACTGCCTGGCTCAGAAGAGCACACTGACTCAGCCCTTAACCCCAGTGTGCAGAAATTGTCAAAACGTGTTTTTCAGCAGAAATAAACACGTTTTGGCAACTTTGGTCAACCCCATGTAAGTTATAGGGCAGGAACAGTACAGTTTTCAAAACGTGTTTTTCAGCCCGAAATAAACGCTTTTTTTCAGCACTTGGAATCACAGTGTAACTGCTTGGCTCAGAAGAGCACACTGAGTCAGCCCAAACCCCAGTGATCAGAAATTGTCAAAACGTGTTTTTCAGCAGAAATAAACACGTTTTGGCAACTTTGGTCACCCCCATGTAAGTTATAGGGCAGGAACAGCACAGTTTTCAAAACGTGTTTTTCAGCCCGAAATAAACGCGTTTTCTCAGCCCTTAGAATCGTAGTGTAACTGCCTGGCTCAGAAGAGCACACAGAGTCAGCCCTTAACCCCAGTGATCAGAAATTGTCAAAACATGTTTTTCAGCAGAAATAAACACGTTTTGGCAACTTTGGTCACCCCCATGTAAGTTATAGGGCAGGAACAGCACAGTTTTCAAAACGTGTTTTTCAGCCCGAAATAAACGCGTTTTCTCAGCCCTTAGAATCGCAGTGTAACTGCTTGGCTCAGAAGAGCACACAGAGTCAGCCCTTAACCCCAGTGATCAGAAATTGTCAAAACATGTTTTTCAGCAGAAATAAACACGTTTTGGCAACTTTGGTCACCCCCATGTAAGTTATAGGGCAGGAACAGCACAGTTTTCAAAACGTGTTTTTCAGCCCGAAATAAACGCTTTTTTTCAGCACTTGGAATCACAGTGTAACTGCTTGGCTCAGAAGAGCACACTGAGTCAGCCCTTAACCCCAGTGATCAGAAATTGTCAAAACGTGTTTTTCAGCAGAAATAAACACGTTTTGGCAACTTTGGTCACCCCCATGTAAGTTATAGGGCAGGAACAACACAGTTTTCAAAACGTGTTTTTCTGCCCGAAATAAACGCGTTTTCTCAGCCCTTGGAATCGCAGTGTAACTGCCTGGCTCAGAAGAGCACACTGACTCAGCCCTTAACCCCAGTGTGCAGAAATTGTCAAAACGTGTTTTTCAGCAGAAATAATCACGTTTTGGCAACTTTGGTCACCCCCATGTAAGTTATAGGGCAGGAACAACACAGTTTTCAAAACGTGTTTTTCAGCCCGAAATCAACGCTTTTTCTCAGCCCTTGGAATCGCAGTGTAACTGCCTGGCTCAGAAGAGCACACTGACTCAGCCCTTAACCCCAGTGATCAGAAATTGTCAAAACTTGTTTTTCAGCAGAAATAAACACGTTTTGGCAACTTTGGTCACCCCCATGTAAGTTATAGGGCAGGAACAGCACAGTTTTCAAAACGTGTTTTTCAGCCCGAAATAAACGCGTTTTCTCAGCCCTTAGAATCGCAGTGTAACTGCTTGGCTCAGAAGAGCACACAGAGTCAGCCCTTAACCCCAGTGATCAGAAATTGTCAAAACATGTTTTTCAGCAGAAATAAACACGTTTTGGCAACTTTGGTCACCCCCATGTAAGTTATAGGGCAGGAACAGCACAGTTTTCAAAACGTGTTTTTCAGCCCGAAATAAACGCTTTTTTTCAGCACTTGGAATCACAGTGTAACTGCTTGGCTCAGAAGAGCACACTGAGTCAGCCCTTAACCCCAGTGATCAGAAATTGTCAAAACGTGTTTTTCAGCAGAAATAAACACGTTTTGGCAACTTTGGTCACCCCCATGTAAGTTATAGGGCAGGAACAACACAGTTTTCAAAACGTGTTTTTCAGCCCGAAATAAACGCGTTTTCTCAGCCCTTGGAATCGCAGTGTAACTGCCTGGCTCAGAAGAGCACACTGACTCAGCCCTTAACCCCAGTGTGCAGAAATTGTCAAAACGTGTTTTTCAGCAGAAATAAACACGTTTTGGCAACTTTGGTCACCCCAATGTAAGTTATAGGGCAGGAACAGCACAGTTTTCAAAACGTGTTTTTCAGCCCGAAATAAACGCTTTTTTTCAGCACTTGGAATCACAGTGTAACTGCTTGGCTCAGAAGAGCACACTGAGTCAGCCCTACACCCCAGTGATCAGAAATTGTCAAAACGTGTTTTTCAGCAGAAATAAACACGTTTTGGCAACTTTGGTCACCCCCATGTAAGTTATAGGGCAGGAACAGCACAGTTTTCAAAACGTGTTTTTCAGCCCGAAATAAACGCTTTTTTTCAGCACTTGGAATCACAGTGTAACTGCTTGGCTCAGAAGAGTACACTGAGTCAGCCCTTAACCCCAGTGATCAGAAATTGTCAAAACGTGTTTTTCAGCAGAAATAAACACGTTTTGGCAACTTTGGTCACCCCCATGTAAGTTATAGGGCAGGAACAGCACAGTTTTCAAAACGTGTTTTTCAGCCCGAAATAAACGCTTTTTCTCAGCCCTTGGAATCGCAGTGTAACTGACTGGCTCCGAAGAGCACACTGAGTCAGCCCTTAACCCCAGTGATCAGAAATTGTCAAAACGTGTTTTTCAGCAGAAATAAACACGTTTTGGCAACTTTGGTCTCCCCCATGTAAGTTATATGGCTGGAACAGCACAGTTTTCAAAACGTGTTTTTCAGCCCGAAATAAACGCTTTTTTTCAGCCCTTGGAATCGCAGTGTAACTGCCTGGCTCAGAAGAGCACACTGACTCAGCCCTTAACCCCAGTGATCAGAAATTGTCAAAACTTGTTTTTCAGCAGAAATAAACACGTTTTGGCAACTTTGGTCACCCCCATGTAAGTTATAGGGCAGGAACAGCACAGTTTTCAAAACGTGTTTTTCAGCCCGAAATAAACGCGTTTTCTCAGCCCTTAGAATCGCAGTGTAACTGCCTGGCTCAGAAGAGCACACTGACTCAGCCCTTAACCCCAGTGTGCAGAAATTGTCAAAACGTGTTTTTCAGCAGAAATAAACACGTTTTGGCAACTTTGGTCACCCCCATGTAAGTTATAGGGCAGGAACAGCACTGTTTTCAAAACGTGTTTTTCAGCCCGAAATAAACGCTTTTTTTCAGCACTTGGAATCACAGTGTAACTGCTTGGCTCAGAAGAGCACACTGAGTCAGCCCTTAACCCCAGTGATCAGAAATTGTCAAAACGTGTTTTTCAGCAGAAATAAACACGTTTTGGCAACTTTGGTCACCCCCATGTAAGTTATAGGGCAGGAACAACACAGTTTTCAAAACGTGTTTTTCAGCCCGAAATAAACGCGTTTTCTCAGCCCTTGGAATCGCAGTGTAACTGCCTGGCTCAGAAGAGCACACTGACTCAGCCCTTAACCCCAGTGTGCAGAAATTGTCAAAACGTGTTTTTCAGCAGAAATAAACACGTTTTGGCAACTTTGGTCAACCCCATGTAAGTTATAGGGCAGGAACAGCACAGTTTTCAAAACGTGTTTTTCAGCCCGAAATAAACGCTTTTTTCAGCACTTGGAATCACAGTGTAACTGCTTGGCTCAAGAGAGCACACTGAGTCAGCCCTTAACCCCAGTGATCAGAAATTGTCAAAACGTGTTTTTCAGCAGAAATAAACACGTTTTGGCAACTTTGGTCACCCCCATGTAAGTTATAGGGCATGAACAGCACTGTTTTCAAAACGTGTTTTTCAGCCCGAAATAAACGCTTTTTCTCAGCCCTTGGAATCGCAGTGTAACTGCCTGGCTCAGAAGAGCACACTGACTCAGCCCTTAACCCCAGTGATCAGAAATTGTCAAAACTTGTTTTTCAGCAGAAATAAACACGTTTTGGCAACTTTGGTCACCCCCATGTAAGTTATAGGGCAGGAACAGCACAGTTTTCAAAACGTGTTTTTCAGCCCGAAATAAACGCTTTTTTTCAGCACTTGGAATCACAGTGTAACTGCTTGGCTCAGAAGAGCACACTGAGTCAGCCCTTAACCCCAGTGATCAGAAATTGTCAAAACGTGTTTTTCAGCAGAAATAAACACGTTTTGGCAACTTTGGTCACCCCCATGTAAGTTAAAGGGCAGGAACAGCACAGTTTTCAAAACGTGTTTTTCAGCCCGAAATAAACGCGTTTTCTCAGCCCTTAGAATCGCAGTGTAACTGCCTGGCTCAGAAGAGCACACTGACTCAGCCCTTAACCCCAGTGTGCAGAAATTGTCAAAACGTGTTTTTCAGCAGAAATAAACACGTTTTGGCAACTTTGGTCACCCCAATGTAAGTTATAGGGCAGGAACAGCACAGTTTTCAAAACGTGTTTTTCAGCCCGAAATAAACGCTTTTTTTCAGCACTTGGAATCACAGTGTAACTGCTTGGCTCAGAAGAGCACACTGAGTCAGCCCTACACCCCAGTGATCAGAAATTGTCAAAACGTGTTTTTCAGCAGAAATAAACACGTTTTGGCAACTTTGGTCAACCCCATGTAAGTTATAGGGCAGGAACAGCACAGTTTTCAAAACGTGTTTTTCAGCCCGAAATAAACGCGTTTTCTCAGCCCTTAGAATCGTAGTGTAACTGCCTGGCTCAGAAGAGCACACTGACTCAGCCCTTAACCCCAGTGTGCAGAAATTGTCAAAACGTGTTTTTCAGCAGAAATAAACACGTTTTGGCAACTTTGGTCACCCCCATGTAAGTTATAGGGCAGGAACAGCACAGTTTTCAAAACGTGTTTTTCAGCCCGAAATAAACGCTTTTTCTCAGCCCTTGGAATCGCAGTGTAACTGCCTGGCTCCGAAGAGCACACTGAGTCAGCCCTTAACCCCAGTGATCAGAAATTGTCAAAACGTGTTTTTCAGCAGAAATAAACACGTTTTGGCAACTTTGGTCTCCCCCATGTAAGTTATATGGCTGGAACAGCACAGTTTTCAAAACGTGTTTTTCAGCCCGAAATAAACGCTTTTTCTCAGCCCTTGGAATCGCAGTGTAACTGCCTGGCTCAGAAGAGCACACTGACTCAGCCCTTAACCCCAGTGATCAGAAATTGTCAAAACTTGTTTTTCAGCAGAAATAAACACGTTTTGGCAACTTTGGTCACCCCCATGTAAGTTATAGGGCAGGAACAGCACAGTTTTCAAAACGTGTTTTTCAGCCCGAAATAAACGCGTTTTCTCAGCCCTTAGAATCGCAGTGTAACTGCTTGGCTCAGAAGAGCACACAGAGTCAGCCCTTAACCCCAGTGATCAGAAATTGTCAAAACATGTTTTTCAGCAGAAATAAACACGTTTTGGCAACTTTGGTCACCCCCATGTAAGTTATAGGGCAGGAACAGCACAGTTTTCAAAACGTGTTTTTCAGCCCGAAATAAACGCGTTTTCTCAGCCCTTAGAATCGCAGTGTAACTGCTTGGCTCAGAAGAGCACACAGAGTCAGCCCTTAACCCCAGTGATCAGAAATTGTCAAAACATGTTTTTCAGCAGAAATAAACACGTTTTGGCAACTTTGGTCACCCCCATGTAAGTTATAGGGCAGGAACAGCACAGTTTTCAAAACGTGTTTTTCAGCCCGAAATAAACGCTTTTTTTCAGCACTTGGAATCACAGTGTAACTGCTTGGCTCAGAAGAGCACACTGAGTCAGCCCTTAACCCCAGTGATCAGAAATTGTCAAAACGTGTTTTTCAGCAGAAATAAACACGTTTTGGCAACTTTGGTCACCCCCATGTAAGTTATAGGGCAGGAACAACACAGTTTTCAAAACGTGTTTTTCAGCCCGAAATAAACGCGTTTTCTCAGCCCTTGGAATCGCAGTGTAACTGCCTGGCTCAGAAGAGCACACTGACTCAGCCCTTAACCCCAGTGTGCAGAAATTGTCAAAACGTGTTTTTCAGCAGAAATAAACACGTTTTGGCAACTTTGGTCAACCCCATGTAAGTTATAGGGCAGGAACAGTACAGTTTTCAAAACGTGTTTTTCAGCCCGAAATAAACGCTTTTTTTCAGCACTTGGAATCACAGTGTAACTGCTTGGCTCAGAAGAGCACACTGAGTCAGCCCAAACCCCAGTGATCAGAAATTGTCAAAACGTGTTTTTCAGCAGAAATAAACACGTTTTGGCAACTTTGGTCACCCCCATGTAAGTTATAGGGCAGGAACAGCACAGTTTTCAAAACGTGTTTTTCAGCCCGAAATAAACGCGTTTTCTCAGCCCTTAGAATCGTAGTGTAACTGCCTGGCTCAGAAGAGCACACAGAGTCAGCCCTTAACCCCAGTGATCAGAAATTGTCAAAACATGTTTTTCAGCAGAAATAAACACGTTTTGGCAACTTTGGTCACCCCCATGTAAGTTATAGGGCAGGAACAGCACAGTTTTCAAAACGTGTTTTTCAGCCCGAAATAAACGCGTTTTCTCAGCCCTTAGAATCGCAGTGTAACTGCTTGGCTCAGAAGAGCACACAGAGTCAGCCCTTAACCCCAGTGATCAGAAATTGTCAAAACATGTTTTTCAGCAGAAATAAACACGTTTTGGCAACTTTGGTCACCCCCATGTAAGTTATAGGGCAGGAACAGCACAGTTTTCAAAACGTGTTTTTCAGCCCGAAATAAACGCTTTTTTTCAGCACTTGGAATCACAGTGTAACTGCTTGGCTCAGAAGAGCACACTGAGTCAGCCCTTAACCCCAGTGATCAGAAATTGTCAAAACGTGTTTTTCAGCAGAAATAAACACGTTTTGGCAACTTTGGTCACCCCCATGTAAGTTATAGGGCAGGAACAACACAGTTTTCAAAACGTGTTTTTCTGCCCGAAATAAACGCGTTTTCTCAGCCCTTGGAATCGCAGTGTAACTGCCTGGCTCAGAAGAGCACACTGACTCAGCCCTTAACCCCAGTGTGCAGAAATTGTCAAAACGTGTTTTTCAGCAGAAATAATCACGTTTTGGCAACTTTGGTCACCCCCATGTAAGTTATAGGGCAGGAACAACACAGTTTTCAAAACGTGTTTTTCAGCCCGAAATCAACGCTTTTTCTCAGCCCTTGGAATCGCAGTGTAACTGCCTGGCTCAGAAGAGCACACTGACTCAGCCCTTAACCCCAGTGATCAGAAATTGTCAAAACTTGTTTTTCAGCAGAAATAAACACGTTTTGGCAACTTTGGTCACCCCCATGTAAGTTATAGGGCAGGAACAGCACAGTTTTCAAAACGTGTTTTTCAGCCCGAAATAAACGCGTTTTCTCAGCCCTTAGAATCGCAGTGTAACTGCTTGGCTCAGAAGAGCACACAGAGTCAGCCCTTAACCCCAGTGATCAGAAATTGTCAAAACATGTTTTTCAGCAGAAATAAACACGTTTTGGCAACTTTGGTCACCCCCATGTAAGTTATAGGGCAGGAACAGCACAGTTTTCAAAACGTGTTTTTCAGCCCGAAATAAACGCTTTTTTTCAGCACTTGGAATCACAGTGTAACTGCTTGGCTCAGAAGAGCACACTGAGTCAGCCCTTAACCCCAGTGATCAGAAATTGTCAAAACGTGTTTTTCAGCAGAAATAAACACGTTTTGGCAACTTTGGTCACCCCCATGTAAGTTATAGGGCAGGAACAACACAGTTTTCAAAACGTGTTTTTCAGCCCGAAATAAACGCGTTTTCTCAGCCCTTGGAATCGCAGTGTAACTGCCTGGCTCAGAAGAGCACACTGACTCAGCCCTTAACCCCAGTGTGCAGAAATTGTCAAAACGTGTTTTTCAGCAGAAATAAACACGTTTTGGCAACTTTGGTCACCCCAATGTAAGTTATAGGGCAGGAACAGCACAGTTTTCAAAACGTGTTTTTCAGCCCGAAATAAACGCTTTTTTTCAGCACTTGGAATCACAGTGTAACTGCTTGGCTCAGAAGAGCACACTGAGTCAGCCCTACACCCCAGTGATCAGAAATTGTCAAAACGTGTTTTTCAGCAGAAATAAACACGTTTTGGCAACTTTGGTCACCCCCATGTAAGTTATAGGGCAGGAACAGCACAGTTTTCAAAACGTGTTTTTCAGCCCGAAATAAACGCTTTTTTTCAGCACTTGGAATCACAGTGTAACTGCTTGGCTCAGAAGAGTACACTGAGTCAGCCCTTAACCCCAGTGATCAGAAATTGTCAAAACGTGTTTTTCAGCAGAAATAAACACGTTTTGGCAACTTTGGTCACCCCCATGTAAGTTATAGGGCAGGAACAGCACAGTTTTCAAAACGTGTTTTTCAGCCCGAAATAAACGCTTTTTCTCAGCCCTTGGAATCGCAGTGTAACTGACTGGCTCCGAAGAGCACACTGAGTCAGCCCTTAACCCCAGTGATCAGAAATTGTCAAAACGTGTTTTTCAGCAGAAATAAACACGTTTTGGCAACTTTGGTCTCCCCCATGTAAGTTATATGGCTGGAACAGCACAGTTTTCAAAACGTGTTTTTCAGCCCGAAATAAACGCTTTTTCTCAGCCCTTGGAATCGCAGTGTAACTGCCTGGCTCAGAAGAGCACACTGACTCAGCCCTTAACCCCAGTGATCAGAAATTGTCAAAACTTGTTTTTCAGCAGAAATAAACACGTTTTGGCAACTTTGGTCACCCCCATGTAAGTTATAGGGCAGGAACAGCACAGTTTTCAAAACGTGTTTTTCAGCCCGAAATAAACGCTTTTTCTCAGCCCTTAGAATCGCAGTGTAACTGCTTGGCTCAGAAGAGCACACAGAGTCAGCCCTTAACCCCAGTGATCAGAAATTGTCAAAACATGTTTTTCAGCAGAAATAAACACGTTTTGGCAACTTTGGTCACCCCCATGTAAGTTATAGGGCAGGAACAGCACAGTTTTCAAAACGTGTTTTTCAGCCCGAAATAAACGCTTTTTTTCAGCACTTGGAATCACAGTGTAACTGCTTGGCTCAGAAGAGCACACTGAGTCAGCCCTTAACCCCAGTGATCAGAAATTGTCAAAACGTGTTTTTCAGCAGAAATAAACACGTTTTGGCAACTTTGGTCACCCCCATGTAAGTTATAGGGCAGGAACAACACAGTTTTCAAAACGTGTTTTTCTGCCCGAAATAAACGCGTTTTCTCAGCCCTTGGAATCGCAGTGTAACTGCCTGGCTCAGAAGAGCACACTGACTCAGCCCTTAACCCCAGTGTGCAGAAATTGTCAAAACGTGTTTTTCAGCAGAAATAAACACGTTTTGGCAACTTTGGTCAACCCCATGTAAGTTATAGGGCAGGAACAGCACAGTTTTCAAAACGTGTTTTTCAGCCCGAAATAAACGCTTTTTTTCAGCACTTGGAATCACAGTGTAACTGCTTGGCTCAGAAGAGCACACTGAGTCAGCCCTTAACCCCAGTGATCAGAAATTGTCAAAACGTGTTTTTCAGCAGAAATAAACACGTTTTGGCAACTTTGGTCACCCCCATGTAAGTTATAGGGCAGGAACAGCACAGTTTTCAAAACGTGTTTTTCAGCCCGAAATAAACGCGTTTTCTCAGCCCTTAGAATCGCAGTGTAACTGCCTGGCTCAGAAGAGCACACTGACTCAGCCCTTAACCCCAGTGTGCAGAAATTGTCAAAACGTGTTTTTCAGCAGAAATAAACACGTTTTGGCAACTTTGGTCACCCCCATGTAAGTTATAGGGCAGGAACAGCACAGTTTTCAAAACGTGTTTTTCAGCCCGAAATAAACGCTTTTTTTCAGCACTTGGAATCACAGTGTAACTGCTTGGCTCAGAAGAGCACACTGAGTCAGCCCTACACCCCAGTGATCAGAAATTGTCAAAACGTGTTTTTCAGCAGAAATAAACACGTTTTGGCAACTTTGGTCACCCCCATGTAAGTTATAGGGCAGGAACAGCACAGTTTTCAAAACGTGTTTTTCAGCCCGAAATAAACGCTTTTTTTCAGCACTTGGAATCACAGTGTAACTGCCTGGCTCAGAAGAGCACACTGACTCAGCCCTTAACCCCAGTGATCAGAAATTGTCAAAACGTGTTTTTCAGCAGAAATAAACACGTTTTGGCAACTTTGGTCTCCCCCATGTAAGTTATATGGCTGGAACAGCACAGTTTTCAAAACGTGTTTTTCAGCCCGAAATAAACGCTTTTTCTCAGCCCTTGGAATCGCAGTGTAACTGCCTGGCTCAGAAGAGCACACTGACTCAGCCCTTATCCCCAGTGATCAGAAATTGTCAAAACTTGTTTTTCAGCAGAAATAAACACGTTTTGGCAACTTTGGTCACCCCCATGTAAGTTATAGGGCAGGAACAGCACAGTTTTCAAAACGTGTTTTTCAGCCCGAAATAAACGCGTTTTCTCAGCCCTTAGAATCGCAGTGTAACTGCTTGGCTCAGAAGAGCACACAGAGTCAGCCCTTAACCCCAGTGATCAGAAATTGTCAAAACATGTTTTTCAGCAGAAATAAACACGTTTTGGCAACTTTGGTCACCCCCATGTAAGTTATAGGGCAGGAACAGCACAGTTTTCAAAACGTGTTTTTCAGCCCGAAATAAACGCGTTTTCTCAGCCCTTAGAATCGCAGTGTAACTGCTTGGCTCAGAAGAGCACACAGAGTCAGCCCTTAACCCCAGTGATCAGAAATTGTCAAAACATGTTTTTCAGCAGAAATAAACACGTTTTGGCAACTTTGGTCACCCCCATGTAAGTTATAGGGCAGGAACAGCACAGTTTTCAAAACGTGTTTTTCAGCCCGAAATAAACGCTTTTTTTCAGCACTTGGAATCACAGTGTAACTGCTTGGCTCAGAAGAGCACACTGAGTCAGCCCTTAACCCCAGTGATCAGAAATTGTCAAAACGTGTTTTTCAGCAGAAATAAACACGTTTTGGCAACTTTGGTCACCCCCATGTAAGTTATAGGGCAGGAACAACACAGTTTTCAAAACGTGTTTTTCAGCCCGAAATAAACGCGTTTTCTCAGCCCTTGGAATCGCAGTGTAACTGCCTGGCTCAGAAGAGCACACTGACTCAGCCCTTAACCCCAGTGTGCAGAAATTGTCAAAACGTGTTTTTCAGCAGAAATAAACACGTTTTGGCAACTTTGGTCACCCCCATGTAAGTTATAGGGCAGGAACAGCACAGTTTTCAAAACGTGTTTTTCAGCCCGAAATAAACGCGTTTTCTCAGCCCTTAGAATCGCAGTGTAACTGCTTGGCTCAGAAGAGCACACAGAGTCAGCCCTTAACCCCAGTGATCAGAAATTGTCAAAACATGTTTTTCAGCAGAAATAAACACGTTTTGGCAACTTTGGTCACCCCCATGTAAGTTATAGGGCAGGAACAGCACAGTTTTCAAAACGTGTTTTTCAGCCCGAAATAAACGCTTTTTTTCAGCACTTGGAATCACAGTGTAACTGCTTGGCTCAGAAGAGCACACTGAGTCAGCCCTTAACCCCAGTGATCAGAAATTGTCAAAACGTGTTTTTCAGCAGAAATAAACACGTTTTGGCAACTTTGGTCACCCCCATGTAAGTTATAGGGCAGGAACAACACAGTTTTCAAAACGTGTTTTTCTGCCCGAAATAAACGCGTTTTCTCAGCCCTTGGAATCGCAGTGTAACTGCCTGGCTCAGAAGAGCACACTGACTCAGCCCTTAACCCCAGTGTGCAGAAATTGTCAAAACGTGTTTTTCAGCAGAAATAAACACGTTTTGGCAACTTTGGTCACCCCCATGTAAGTTATAGGGCAGGAACAACACAGTTTTCAAAACGTGTTTTTCAGCCCGAAATCAACGCTTTTTCTCAGCCCTTGGAATCGCAGTGTAACTGCCTGGCTCAGAAGAGCACACTGACTCAGCCCTTAACCCCAGTGATCAGAAATTGTCAAAACTTGTTTTTCAGCAGAAATAAACACGTTTTGGCAACTTTGGTCACCCCCATGTAAGTTATAGGGCAGGAACAGCACAGTTTTCAAAACGTGTTTTTCAGCCCGAAATAAACGCGTTTTCTCAGCCCTTAGAATCGCAGTGTAACTGCTTGGCTCAGAAGAGCACACAGAGTCAGCCCTTAACCCCAGTGATCAGAAATTGTCAAAACATGTTTTTCAGCAGAAATAAACACGTTTTGGCAACTTTGGTCACCCCCATGTAAGTTATAGGGCAGGAACAGCACAGTTTTCAAAACGTGTTTTTCAGCCCGAAATAAACGCTTTTTTTCAGCACTTGGAATCACAGTGTAACTGCTTGGCTCAGAAGAGCACACTGAGTCAGCCCTTAACCCCAGTGATCAGAAATTGTCAAAACGTGTTTTTCAGCAGAAATAAACACGTTTTGGCAACTTTGGTCACCCCCATGTAAGTTATAGGGCAGGAACAGCACAGTTTTCAAAACGTGTTTTTCAGCCCGAAATAAACGCGTTTTCTCAGCCCTTAGAATCGCAGTGTAACTGCCTGGCTCAGAAGAGCACACTGACTCAGCCCTTAACCCCAGTGTGCAGAAATTGTCAAAACGTGTTTTTCAGCAGAAATAAACACGTTTTGGCAACTTTGGTCACCCCCATGTAAGTTATAGGGCAGGAACAGCACAGTTTTCAAAACGTGTTTTTCAGCCCGAAATAAACGCTTTTTTTCAGCACTTGGAATCACAGTGTAACTGCTTGGCTCAGAAGAGCACACTGAGTCAGCCCTACACCCCAGTGATCAGAAATTGTCAAAACGTGTTTTTCAGCAGAAATAAACACGTTTTGGCAACTTTGGTCACCCCCATGTAAGTTATAGGGCAGGAACAGCACAGTTTTCAAAACGTGTTTTTCAGCCCGAAATAAACGCTTTTTTTCAGCACTTGGAATCACAGTGTAACTGCCTGGCTCAGAAGAGCACACTGACTCAGCCCTTAACCCCAGTGATCAGAAATTGTCAAAACGTGTTTTTCAGCAGAAATAAACACGTTTTGGCAACTTTGGTCTCCCCCATGTAAGTTATATGGCTGGAACAGCACAGTTTTCAAAACGTGTTTTTCAGCCCGAAATAAACGCTTTTTCTCAGCCCTTGGAATCGCAGTGTAACTGCCTGGCTCAGAAGAGCACACTGACTCAGCCCTTATCCCCAGTGATCAGAAATTGTCAAAACTTGTTTTTCAGCAGAAATAAACACGTTTTGGCAACTTTGGTCACCCCCATGTAAGTTATAGGGCAGGAACAGCACAGTTTTCAAAACGTGTTTTTCAGCCCGAAATAAACGCGTTTTCTCAGCCCTTAGAATCGCAGTGTAACTGCTTGGCTCAGAAGAGCACACAGAGTCAGCCCTTAACCCCAGTGATCAGAAATTGTCAAAACATGTTTTTCAGCAGAAATAAACACGTTTTGGCAACTTTGGTCACCCCCATGTAAGTTATAGGGCAGGAACAGCACAGTTTTCAAAACGTGTTTTTCAGCCCGAAATAAACGCGTTTTCTCAGCCCTTAGAATCGCAGTGTAACTGCTTGGCTCAGAAGAGCACACAGAGTCAGCCCTTAACCCCAGTGATCAGAAATTGTCAAAACATGTTTTTCAGCAGAAATAAACACGTTTTGGCAACTTTGGTCACCCCCATGTAAGTTATAGGGCAGGAACAGCACAGTTTTCAAAACGTGTTTTTCAGCCCGAAATAAACGCTTTTTTTCAGCACTTGGAATCACAGTGTAACTGCTTGGCTCAGAAGAGCACACTGAGTCAGCCCTTAACCCCAGTGATCAGAAATTGTCAAAACGTGTTTTTCAGCAGAAATAAACACGTTTTGGCAACTTTGGTCACCCCCATGTAAGTTATAGGGCAGGAACAACACAGTTTTCAAAACGTGTTTTTCTGCCCGAAATAAACGCGTTTTCTCAGCCCTTGGAATCGCAGTGTAACTGCCTGGCTCAGAAGAGCACACTGACTCAGCCCTTAACCCCAGTGTGCAGAAATTGTCAAAACGTGTTTTTCAGCAGAAATAAACACGTTTTGGCAACTTTGGTCACCCCCATGTAAGTTATAGGGCAGGAACAACACAGTTTTCAAAACGTGTTTTTCAGCCCGAAATCAACGCTTTTTCTCAGCCCTTGGAATCGCAGTGTAACTGCCTGGCTCAGAAGAGCACACTGACTCAGCCCTTAACCCCAGTGATCAGAAATTGTCAAAACTTGTTTTTCAGCAGAAATAAACACGTTTTGGCAACTTTGGTCACCCCAATGTAAGTTATAGGGCAGGAACAGCACAGTTTTCAAAACGTGTTTTTCAGCCCGAAATAAACGCGTTTTCTCAGCCCTTAGAATCGCAGTGTAACTGCTTGGCTCAGAAGAGCACACAGAGTCAGCCCTTAACCCCAGTGATCAGAAATTGTCAAAACATGTTTTTCAGCAGAAATAAACACGTTTTGGCAACTTTGGTCACCCCCATGTAAGTTATAGGGCAGGAACAGCACAGTTTTCAAAACGTGTTTTTCAGCCCGAAATAAACGCTTTTTTTCAGCACTTGGAATCACAGTGTAACTGCTTGGCTCAGAAGAGCACACTGAGTCAGCCCTTAACCCCAGTGATCAGAAATTGTCAAAACGTGTTTTTCAGCAGAAATAAACACGTTTTGGCAACTTTGGTCACCCCCATGTAAGTTATAGGGCAGGAACAACACAGTTTTCAAAACGTGTTTTTCAGCCCGAAATAAACGCGTTTTCTCAGCCCTTAGAATCGCAGTGTAACTGCCTGGCTCAGAAGAGCACACTGACTCAGCCCTTAACCCCAGTGTGCAGAAATTGTCAAAACGTGTTTTTCAGCAGAAATAAACACGTTTTGGCAACTTTGGTCACCCCAATGTAAGTTATAGGGCAGGAACAGCACAGTTTTCAAAACGTGTTTTTCAGCCCGAAATAAACGCTTTTTTTCAGCACTTGGAATCACAGTGTAACTGCTTGGCTCAGAAGAGCACACTGAGTCAGCCCTACACCCCAGTGATCAGAAATTGTCAAAACGTGTTTTTCAGCAGAAATAAACACGTTTTGGCAACTTTGGTCACCCCCATGTAAGTTATAGGGCAGGAACAGCACAGTTTTCAAAACGTGTTTTTCAGCCCGAAATAAACGCTTTTTTTCAGCACTTGGAATCACAGTGTAACTGCTTGGCTCAGAAGAGTACACTGAGTCAGCCCTTAACCCCAGTGATCAGAAATTGTCAAAACGTGTTTTTCAGCAGAAATAAACACGTTTTGGCAACTTTGGTCACCCCCATGTAAGTTATAGGGCAGGAACAGCACAGTTTTCAAAACGTGTTTTTCAGCCCGAAATAAACGCTTTTTCTCAGCCCTTGGAATCGCAGTGTAACTGACTGGCTCCGAAGAGCACACTGAGTCAGCCCTTAACCCCAGTGATCAGAAATTGTCAAAACGTGTTTTTCAGCAGAAATAAACACGTTTTGGCAACTTTGGTCTCCCCCATGTAAGTTATATGGCTGGAACAGCACAGTTTTCAAAACGTGTTTTTCAGCCCGAAATAAACGCTTTTTCTCAGCCCTTGGAATCGCAGTGTAACTGCCTGGCTCAGAAGAGCACACTGACTCAGCCCTTAACCCCAGTGATCAGAAATTGTCAAAACTTGTTTTTCAGCAGAAATAAACACGTTTTGGCAACTTTGGTCACCCCCATGTAAGTTATAGGGCAGGAACAGCACAGTTTTCAAAACGTGTTTTTCAGCCCGAAATAAACGCTTTTTCTCAGCCCTTAGAATCGCAGTGTAACTGCTTGGCTCAGAAGAGCACACAGAGTCAGCCCTTAACCCCAGTGATCAGAAATTGTCAAAACATGTTTTTCAGCAGAAATAAACACGTTTTGGCAACTTTGGTCACCCCCATGTAAGTTATAGGGCAGGAACAGCACAGTTTTCAAAACGTGTTTTTCAGCCCGAAATAAACGCTTTTTTTCAGCACTTGGAATCACAGTGTAACTGCTTGGCTCAGAAGAGCACACTGAGTCAGCCCTTAACCCCAGTGATCAGAAATTGTCAAAACGTGTTTTTCAGCAGAAATAAACACGTTTTGGCAACTTTGGTCACCCCCATGTAAGTTATAGGGCAGGAACAACACAGTTTTCAAAACGTGTTTTTCTGCCCGAAATAAACGCGTTTTCTCAGCCCTTGGAATCGCAGTGTAACTGCCTGGCTCAGAAGAGCACACTGACTCAGCCCTTAACCCCAGTGTGCAGAAATTGTCAAAACGTGTTTTTCAGCAGAAATAAACACGTTTTGGCAACTTTGGTCAACCCCATGTAAGTTATAGGGCAGGAACAGCACAGTTTTCAAAACGTGTTTTTCAGCCCGAAATAAACGCTTTTTTTCAGCACTTGGAATCACAGTGTAACTGCTTGGCTCAGAAGAGCACACTGAGTCAGCCCTTAACCCCAGTGATCAGAAATTGTCAAAACGTGTTTTTCAGCAGAAATAAACACGTTTTGGCAACTTTGGTCACCCCCATGTAAGTTATAGGGCAGGAACAGCACAGTTTTCAAAACGTGTTTTTCAGCCCGAAATAAACGCGTTTTCTCAGCCCTTAGAATCGCAGTGTAACTGCCTGGCTCAGAAGAGCACACTGACTCAGCCCTTAACCCCAGTGTGCAGAAATTGTCAAAACGTGTTTTTCAGCAGAAATAAACACGTTTTGGCAACTTTGGTCACCCCCATGTAAGTTATAGGGCAGGAACAGCACAGTTTTCAAAACGTGTTTTTCAGCCCGAAATAAACGCTTTTTTTCAGCACTTGGAATCACAGTGTAACTGCTTGGCTCAGAAGAGCACACTGAGTCAGCCCTACACCCCAGTGATCAGAAATTGTCAAAACGTGTTTTTCAGCAGAAATAAACACGTTTTGGCAACTTTGGTCACCCCCATGTAAGTTATAGGGCAGGAACAGCACAGTTTTCAAAACGTGTTTTTCAGCCCGAAATAAACGCTTTTTTTCAGCACTTGGAATCACAGTGTAACTGCTTGGCTCAGAAGAGCACACTGAGTCAGCCCTTAACCCCAGTGATCAGAAATTGTCAAAACGTGTTTTTCAGCAGAAATAAACACGTTTTGGCAACTTTGGTCACCCCCATGTAAGTTATAGGGCAGGAACAACACAGTTTTCAAAACGTGTTTTTCAGCCCGAAATAAACGCGTTTTCTCAGCCCTTGGAATCGCAGTGTAACTGCCTGGCTCAGAAGAGCACACTGACTCAGCCCTTAACCCCAGTGTGCAGAAATTGTCAAAACGTGTTTTTCAGCAGAAATAAACACGTTTTGGCAACTTTGGTCAACCCCATGTAAGTTATAGGGCAGGAACAGCACAGTTTTCAAAACGTGTTTTTCAGCCCGAAATAAACGCTTTTTTTCAGCACTTGGAATCACAGTGTAACTGCTTGGCTCAGAAGAGCACACTGAGTCAGCCCTTAACCCCAGTGATCAGAAATTGTCAAAACGTGTTTTTCAGCAGAAATAAACACGTTTTGGCAACTTTGGTCACCCCCATGTAAGTTATAGGGCAGGAACAGCACAGTTTTCAAAACGTGTTTTTCAGCCCGAAATAAACGCGTTTTCTCAGCCCTTAGAATCGCAGTGTAACTGCCTGGCTCAGAAGAGCACACTGACTCAGCCCTTAACCCCAGTGATCAGAAATTGTCAAAACGTGTTTTTCAGCAGAAATAAACACGTTTTGGCAACTTTGGTCACCCCCATGTAAGTTATAGGGCAGGAACAGCACAGTTTTCAAAACGTGTTTTTCAGCCCGAAATAAACGCTTTTTCTCAGCCCTTGGAATCGCAGTGTAACTGCCTGGCTCCGAAGAGCACACTGAGTCAGCCCTTAACCCCAGTGATCAGAAATTGTCAAAACGTGTTTTTCAGCAGAAATAAACACGTTTTGGCAACTTTGGTCTCCCCCATGTAAGTTATATGGCTGGAACAGCACAGTTTTCAAAACGTGTTTTTCAGCCCGAAATAAACGCTTTTTCTCAGCCCTTGGAATCGCAGTGTAACTGCCTGGCTCAGAAGAGCACACTGACTCAGCCCTTAACCCCAGTGTGCAGAAATTGTCAAAACGTGTTTTTCAGCAGAAATAAACACGTTTTGGCAACTTTGGTCAACCCCATGTAAGTTATAGGGCAGGAACAGCACAGTTTTCAAAACGTGTTTTTCAGCCCGAAATAAACGCTTTTTTTCAGCACTTGGAATCACAGTGTAACTGCTTGGCTCAGAAGAGCACACTGAGTCAGCCCTACACCCCAGTGATCAGAAATTGTCAAAACGTGTTTTTCAGCAGAAATAAACACGTTTTGGCAACTTTGGTCACCCCCATGTAAGTTATAGGGCAGGAACAGCACAGTTTTCAAAACGTGTTTTTCAGCCCGAAATAAACGCGTTTTCTCAGCCCTTAGAATCGCAGTGTAACTGCCTGGCTCAGAAGAGCACACTGACTCAGCCCTTAACCCCAGTGTGCAGAAATTGTCAAAACGTGTTTTTCAGCAGAAATAAACACGTTTTGGCAACTTTGGTCAACCCCATGTAAGTTATAGGGCAGGAACAGCACAGTTTTCAAAACGTGTTTTTCAGCCCGAAATAAACGCTTTTTTTCAGCACTTGGAATCACAGTGTAACTGCTTGGCTCAGAAGAGCACACTGAGTCAGCCCTTAACCCCAGTGATCAGAAATTGTCAAAACGTGTTTTTCAGCAGAAATAAACACGTTTTGGCAACTTTGGTCACCCCCATGTAAGTTATAGGGCAGGAACAGCACAGTTTTCAAAACGTGTTTTTCAGCCCGAAATAAACGCGTTTTCTCAGCCCTTAGAATCGCAGTGTAACTGCCTGGCTCAGAAGAGCACACTGACTCAGCCCTTAACCCCAGTGATCAGAAATTGTCAAAACGTGTTTTTCAGCAGAAATAAACACGTTTTGGCAACTTTGGTCACCCCCATGTAAGTTATAGGGCAGGAACAGCACAGTTTTCAAAACGTGTTTTTCAGCCCGAAATAAACGCTTTTTCTCAGCCCTTGGAATCGCAGTGTAACTACCTGGCTCCGAAGAGCACACTGAGTCAGCCCTTAACCCCAGTGATCAGAAATTGTCAAAACGTGTTTTTCAGCAGAAATAAACACGTTTTGGCAACTTTGGTCTCCCCCATGTAAGTTATATGGCTGGAACAGCACAGTTTTCAAAACGTGTTTTTCAGCCCGAAATAAACGCTTTTTCTCAGCCCTTGGAATCGCAGTGTAACAGCCTGGCTCAGAAGAGCACACTGACTCAGCCCTTAACCCCAGTGTGCAGAAATTGTCAAAACGTGTTTTTCAGCAGAAATAAACACGTTTTGGCAACTTTGGTCAACCCCATGTAAGTTATAGGGCAGGAACAGCACAGTTTTCAAAACGTGTTTTTCAGCCCGAAATAAACGCTTTTTTTCAGCACTTGGAATCACAGTGTAACTGCTTGGCTCAGAAGAGCACACTGAGTCAGCCCTACACCCCAGTGATCAGAAATTGTCAAAACGTGTTTTTCAGCAGAAATAAACACGTTTTGGCAACTTTGGTCACCCCCATGTAAGTTATAGGGCAGGAACAGCACAGTTTTCAAAACGTGTTTTTCAGCCCGAAATAAACGCTTTTTCTCAGCCCTTGGAATCGCAGTGTAACTGCCTGGCTCCGAAGAGCACACTGAGTCAGCCCTTAACCCCAGTGATCAGAAATTGTCAAAACGTGTTTTTCAGCAGAAATAAACACGTTTTGGCAACTTTGGTCTCCCCCATGTAAGTTATATGGCTGGAACAGCACAGTTTTCAAAACGTGTTTTTCAGCCCGAAATAAACGCTTTTTCTAAGCCCTTGGAATCGCAGTGTAACTGCCTGGCTCAGAAGAGCACACTGACTCAGCCCTTAACCCCAGTGATCAGAAATTGTCAAAACTTGTTTTTCAGCAGAAATAAACACGTTTTGGCAACTTTGGTCACCCCCATGTAAGTTATAGGGCAGGAACAGCACAGTTTTCAAAACGTGTTTTTCAGCCCGAAATAAACGCTTTTTCTCAGCCCTTGGAATCGCAGTGTAACTGCCTGGCTCCGAAGAGCACACTGAGTCAGCCCTTAACCCCAGTGATCAGAAATTGTCAAAACGTGTTTTTCAGCAGAAATAAACACGTTTTGGCAACTTTGGTCTCCCCCATGTAAGTTATATGGCTGGAACAGCAAAGTTTTCAAAACGTGTTTTTCAGCCCGAAATAAACGCTTTTTATCAGCCCTTGGAATCGCAGTGTAACTGCCTGGCTCAGAAGAGCACACTGACTCAGCCCTTAACCCCAGTGATCAGAAATTGTCAAAACTTGTTTTTCAGCAGAAATAAACACGTTTTGGCAACTTTGGTCACCCCCATGTAAGTTATAGGGCAGGAACAGCACAGTTTTCAAAACGTGTTTTTCAGCCCGAAATAAACGCTTTTTCTCAGCCCTTAGAATCGCAGTGTAACTGCTTGGCTCAGAAGAGCACACAGAGTCAGCCCTTAACCCCAGTGATCAGAAATTGTCAAAACATGTTTTTCAGCAGAAATAAACACGTTTTGGCAACTTTGGTCACCCCCATGTAAGTTATAGGGCAGGAACAGCACAGTTTTCAAAACGTGTTTTTCAGCCCGAAATAAACGCTTTTTATCAGCACTTGGAATCACAGTGTAACTGCTTGGCTCAGAAGAGCACACTGAGTCAGCCCTTAACCCCAGTGATCAGAAATTGTCAAAACGTGTTTTTCAGCAGAAATAAACACGTTTTGGCAAGTTTGGTCACCCCCATGTAAGTTATAGGGCAGGAACAACACAGTTTTCAAAACGTGTTTTTCTGCCCGAAATAAACGCGTTTTCTCAGCCCTTGGAATCGCAGTGTAACTGCCTGGCTCAGAAGAGCACACTGACTCAGCCCTTAACCCCAGTGTGCAGAAATTGTCAAAACGTGTTTTTCAGCAGAAATAAACACGTTTTGGCAACTTTGGTCACCCCCATGTAAGTTATAGGGCAGGAACAGCACAGTTTTCAAAACGTGTTTTTCAGCCCGAAATAAACGCGTTTTCTCAGCCCTTAGAATC
The DNA here is from genome assembly GCF_055471065.1 of Atractosteus spatula. Taxonomy (NCBI): domain Eukaryota; kingdom Metazoa; phylum Chordata; class Actinopteri; order Semionotiformes; family Lepisosteidae; genus Atractosteus; species Atractosteus spatula. Next base: position 27,631,747 of record NC_142707.1, read on the forward strand.
GCAGTGTAACTGCCTGGCTCAGAAGAGCACACTGACTCAGCCCTTAACCCCAGTGTGCAGAAATTGTCAAAACGTGTTTTTCAGCAGAAATAAACACGTTTTGGCAACTTTGGTCACCCCCATGTAAGTTATAGGGCAGGAACAGCACAGTTTTCAAAACGTGTTTTTCAGCCCGAAATAAACGCTTTTTTTCAGCACTTGGAATCACAGTGTAACTGCTTGGCTCAGAAGAGCACACTGAGTCAGCCCTACACCCCAGTGATCAGAAATTGTCAAAACGTGTTTTTCAGCAGAAATAAACACGTTTTGGCAACTTTGGTCACCCCCATGTAAGTTATAGGGCAGGAACAGCACAGTTTTCAAAACGTGTTTTTCAGCCCGAAATAAACGCTTTTTTTCAGCACTTGGAATCACAGTGTAACTGCTTGGCTCAGAAGAGCACACTGAGTCAGCCCTTAACCCCAGTGATCAGAAATTGTCAAAACGTGTTTTTCAGCAGAAATAAACACGTTTTGGCAACTTTGGTCACCCCCATGTAAGTTATAGGGCAGGAACAACACAGTTTTCAAAACGTGTTTTTCAGCCCGAAATAAACGCGTTTTCTCAGCCCTTGGAATCGCAGTGTAACTGCCTGGCTCAGAAGAGCACACTGACTCAGCCCTTAACCCCAGTGTGCAGAAATTGTCAAAACGTGTTTTTCAGCAGAAATAAACACGTTTTGGCAACTTTGGTCAACCCCATGTAAGTTATAGGGCAGGAACAGCACAGTTTTCAAAACGTGTTTTTCAGCCCGAAATAAACGCTTTTTTTCAGCACTTGGAATCACAGTGTAACTGCTTGGCTCAGAAGAGCACACTGAGTCAGCCCTTAACCCCAGTGATCAGAAATTGTCAAAACGTGTTTTTCAGCAGAAATAAACACGTTTTGGCAACTTTGGTCACCCCCATGTAAGTTATAGGGCAGGAACAGCACAGTTTTCAAAACGTGTTTTTCAGCCCGAAATAAACGCGTTTTCTCAGCCCTTAGAATCGCAGTGTAACTGCCTGGCTCAGAAGAGCACACTGACTCAGCCCTTAACCCCAGTGTGCAGAAATTGTCAAAACGTGTTTTTCAGCAGAAATAAACACGTTTTGGCAACTTTGATCACCCCCATGTAAGTTATAGGGCAGGAACAGCACAGTTTTCAAAACGTGTTTTTCAGCCCGAAATAAACGCTTTTTCTCAGCCCTTGGAATCGCAGTGTAACTGCCTGGCTCCGAAGAGCACACTGAGTCAGCCCTTAACCCCAGTGATCAGAAATTGTCAAAACGTGTTTTTCAGCAGAAATAAACACGTTTTGGCAACTTTGGTCTCCCCCATGTAAGTTATATGGCTGGAACAGCACAGTTTTCAAAACGTGTTTTTCAGCCCGAAATAAACGCTTTTTCTCAGCCCTTGGAATCGCAGTGTAACTGCCTGGCTCAGAAGAGCACACTGACTCAGCCCTTAACCCCAGTGATCAGAAATTGTCAAAACTTGTTTTTCAGCAGAAATAAACACGTTTTGGCAACTTTGGTCACCCCCATGTAAGTTATAGGGCAGGAACAGCACAGTTTTCAAAACGTGTTTTTCAGCCCGAAATAAACGCGTTTTCTCAGCCCTTAGAATCGCAGTGTAACTGCTTGGCTCAGAAGAGCACACAGAGTCAGCCCTTAACCCCAGTGATCAGAAATTGTCAAAACATGTTTTTCAGCAGAAATAAACACGTTTTGGCAACTTTGGTCACCCCCATGTAAGTTATAGGGCAGGAACAGCACTGTTTTCAAAACGTGTTTTTCAGCCCGAAATAAACGCTTTTTTTCAGCACTTGGAATCACAGTGTAACTGCTTGGCTCAGAAGAGCACACTGAGTCAGCCCTTAACCCCAGTGATCAGAAATTGTCAAAACGTGTTTTTCAGCAGAAATAAACACGTTTTGGCAACTTTGGTCACCCCCATGTAAGTTATAGGGCAGGAACAACACAGTTTTCAAAACGTGTTTTTCAGCCCGAAATAAACGCGTTTTCTCAGCCCTTGGAATCGCAGTGTAACTGCCTGGCTCAGAAGAGCACACTGACTCAGCCCTTAACCCCAGTGTGCAGAAATTGTCAAAACGTGTTTTTCAGCAGAAATAAACACGTTTTGGCAACTTTGGTCAACCCCATGTAAGTTATAGGGCAGGAACAGCACAGTTTTCAAAACGTGTTTTTCAGCCCGAAATAAACGCTTTTTTCAGCACTTGGAATCACAGTGTAACTGCTTGGCTCAAGAGAGCACACTGAGTCAGCCCTTAACCCCAGTGATCAGAAATTGTCAAAACGTGTTTTTCAGCAGAAATAAACACGTTTTGGCAACTTTGGTCACCCCCATGTAAGTTATAGGGCATGAACAGCACAGTTTTCAAAACGTGTTTTTCAGCCCGAAATAAACGCGTTTTCTCAGCCCTTAGAATCGCAGTGTAACTGCCTGGCTCAGAAGAGCACACTGAGTCAGCCCTACACCCCAGTGATCAGAAATTGTCAAAACGTGTTTTTCAGCAGAAATAAACACGTTTTGGCAACTTTGGTCACCCCCATGTAAGTTATAGGGCAGGAACAGCACAGTTTTCAAAACGTGTTTTTCAGCCCGAAATAAACGCTTTTTTTCAGCACTTGGAATCACAGTGTAACTGCTTGGCTCAGAAGAGCACACTGAGTCAGCCCTTAACCCCAGTGATCAGAAATTGTCAAAACGTGTTTTTCAGCAGAAATAAACACGTTTTGGCAACTTTGGTCACCCCCATGTAAGTTAAAGGGCAGGAACAGCACAGTTTTCAAAACGTGTTTTTCAGCCCGAAATAAACGCGTTTTCTCAGCCCTTAGAATCGCAGTGTAACTGCCTGGCTCAGAAGAGCACACTGACTCAGCCCTTAACCCCAGTGTGCAGAAATTGTCAAAACGTGTTTTTCAGCAGAAATAAACACGTTTTGGCAACTTTGGTCACCCCAATGTAAGTTATAGGGCAGGAACAGCACAGTTTTCAAAACGTGTTTTTCAGCCCGAAATAAACGCTTTTTTTCAGCACTTGGAATCACAGTGTAACTGCTTGGCTCAGAAGAGCACACTGAGTCAGCCCTACACCCCAGTGATCAGAAATTGTCAAAACGTGTTTTTCAGCAGAAATAAACACGTTTTGGCAACTTTGGTCAACCCCATGTAAGTTATAGGGCAGGAACAGCACAGTTTTCAAAACGTGTTTTTCAGCCCGAAATAAACGCGTTTTCTCAGCCCTTAGAATCGTAGTGTAACTGCCTGGCTCAGAAGAGCACACTGACTCAGCCCTTAACCCCAGTGTGCAGAAATTGTCAAAACGTGTTTTTCAGCAGAAATAAACACGTTTTGGCAACTTTGGTCACCCCCATGTAAGTTATAGGGCAGGAACAGCACAGTTTTCAAAACGTGTTTTTCAGCCCGAAATAAACGCTTTTTCTCAGCCCTTGGAATCGCAGTGTAACTGCCTGGCTCCGAAGAGCACACTGAGTCAGCCCTTAACCCCAGTGATCAGAAATTGTCAAAACGTGTTTTTCAGCAGAAATAAACACGTTTTGGCAACTTTGGTCTCCCCCATGTAAGTTATATAGCTGGAACAGCACAGTTTTCAAAACGTGTTTTTCAGCCCGAAATAAACGCTTTTTCTCAGCCCTTGGAATCGCAGTGTAACTGCCTGGCTCAGAAGAGCACACTGACTCAGCCCTTAACCCCAGTGATCAGAAATTGTCAAAACTTGTTTTTCAGCAGAAATAAACACGTTTTGGCAACTTTGGTCACCCCCATGTAAGTTATAGGGCAGGAACAGCACAGTTTTCAAAACGTGTTTTTCAGCCCGAAATAAACGCGTTTTCTCAGCCCTTAGAATCGCAGTGTAACTGCTTGGCTCAGAAGAGCACACAGAGTCAGCCCTTAACCCCAGTGATCAGAAATTGTCAAAACATGTTTTTCAGCAGAAATAAACACGTTTTGGCAACTTTGGTCACCCCCATGTAAGTTATAGGGCAGGAACAGCACAGTTTTCAAAACGTGTTTTTCAGCCCGAAATAAACACGTTTTCTCAGCCCTTAGAATCGCAGTGTAACTGCTTGGCTCAGAAGAGCACACAGAGTCAGCCCTTAACCCCAGTGATCAGAAATTGTCAAAACATGTTTTTCAGCAGAAATAAACACGTTTTGGCAACTTTGGTCACCCCCATGTAAGTTATAGGGCAGGAACAGCACAGTTTTCAAAACGTGTTTTTCAGCCCGAAATAAACGCTTTTTTTCAGCACTTGGAATCACAGTGTAACTGCTTGGCTCAGAAGAGCACACTGAGTCAGCCCTTAACCCCAGTGATCAGAAATTGTCAAAACGTGTTTTTCAGCAGAAATAAACACGTTTTGGCAACTTTGGTCATCCCCATGTAAGTTATAGGGCAGGAACAACACAGTTTTCAAAACGTGTTTTTCAGCCCGAAATAAACGCGTTTTCTCAGCCCTTGGAATCGCAGTGTAACTGCCTGGCTCAGAAGAGCACACTGACTCAGCCCTTAACCCCAGTGTGCAGAAATTGTCAAAACGTGTTTTTCAGCAGAAATAAACACGTTTTGGCAACTTTGGTCAACCCCATGTAAGTTATAGGGCAGGAACAGTACAGTTTTCAAAACGTGTTTTTCAGCCCGAAATAAACGCTTTTTTTCAGCACTTGGAATCACAGTGTAACTGCTTGGCTCAGAAGAGCACACTGAGTCAGCCCTACACCCCAGTGATCAGAAATTGTCAAAACGTGTTTTTCAGCAGAAATAAACACGTTTTGGCAACTTTGGTCACCCCCATGTAAGTTATAGGGCAGGAACAGCACAGTTTTCAAAACGTGTTTTTCAGCCCGAAATAAACGCGTTTTCTCAGCCCTTAGAATCGTAGTGTAACTGCCTGGCTCAGAAGAGCACACAGAGTCAGCCCTTAACCCCAGTGATCAGAAATTGTCAAAACATGTTTTTCAGCAGAAATAAACACGTTTTGGCTTCTTTGGTCACCCCCATGTAAGTTATAGGGCAGGAACAGCACAGTTTTCAAAACGTGTTTTTCAGCCCGAAATAAACGCGTTTTCTCAGCCCTTAGAATCGCAGTGTAACTGCTTGGCTCAGAAGAGCACACAGAGTCAGCCCTTAACCCCAGTGATCAGAAATTGTCAAAACATGTTTTTCAGCAGAAATAAACACGTTTTGGCAACTTTGGTCACCCCCATGTAAGTTATAGGGCAGGAACAGCACAGTTTTCAAAACGTGTTTTTCAGCCCGAAATAAACGCTTTTTTTCAGCACTTGGAATCACAGTGTAACTGCTTGGCTCAGAAGAGCACACTGAGTCAGCCCTTAACCCCAGTGATCAGAAATTGTCAAAACGTGTTTTTCAGCAGAAATAAACACGTTTTGGCAACTTTGGTCACCCCCATGTAAGTTATAGGGCAGGAACAACACAGTTTTCAAAACGTGTTTTTCTGCCCGAAATAAACGCGTTTTCTCAGCCCTTGGAATCGCAGTGTAACTGCCTGGCTCAGAAGAGCACACTGACTCAGCCCTTAACCCCAGTGTGCAGAAATTGTCAAAACGTGTTTTTCAGCAGAAATAAACACGTTTTGGCAACTTTGGTCACCCCCATGTAAGTTATAGGGCAGGAACAACACAGTTTTCAAAACGTGTTTTTCAGCCCGAAATCAACGCTTTTTCTCAGCCCTTGGAATCGCAGTGTAACTGCCTGGCTCAGAAGAGCACACTGACTCAGCCCTTAACCCCAGTGATCAGAAATTGTCAAAACTTGTTTTTCAGCAGAAATAAACACGTTTTGGCAACTTTGGTCACCCCCATGTAAGTTATAGGGCAGGAACAGCACAGTTTTCAAAACGTGTTTTTCAGCCCGAAATAAACGCGTTTTCTCAGCCCTTAGAATCGCAGTGTAACTGCTTGGCTCAGAAGAGCACACAGAGTCAGCCCTTAACCCCAGTGATCAGAAATTGTCAAAACATGTTTTTCAGCAGAAATAAACACGTTTTGGCAACTTTGGTCACCCCCATGTAAGTTATAGGGCAGGAACAGCACAGTTTTCAAAACGTGTTTTTCAGCCCGAAATAAACGCTTTTTTTCAGCACTTGGAATCACAGTGTAACTGCTTGGCTCAGAAGAGCACACTGAGTCAGCCCTTAACCCCAGTGATCAGAAATTGTCAAAACGTGTTTTTCAGCAGAAATAAACACGTTTTGGCAACTTTGGTCACCCCCATGTAAGTTATAGGGCAGGAACAACACAGTTTTCAAAACGTGTTTTTCAGCCCGAAATAAACGCGTTTTCTCAGCCCTTGGAATCGCAGTGTAACTGCCTGGCTCAGAAGAGCACACTGACTCAGCCCTTAACCCCAGTGTGCAGAAATTGTCAAAACGTGTTTTTCAGCAGAAATAAACACGTTTTGGCAACTTTGGTCACCCCAATGTAAGTTATAGGGCAGGAACAGCACAGTTTTCAAAACGTGTTTTTCAGCCCGAAATAAACGCTTTTTTTCAGCACTTTTAATCACAGTGTAACTGCTTGGCTCAGAAGAGCACACTGAGTCAGCCCTACACCCCAGTGATCAGAAATTGTCAAAACGTGTTTTTCAGCAGAAATAAACACGTTTTGGCAACTTTGGTCACCCCCATGTAAGTTATAGGGCAGGAACAGCACAGTTTTCAAAACGTGTTTTTCAGCCCGAAATAAACGCGTTTTCTCAGCCCTTAGAATCCTAGTGTAACTGCCTGGCTCAGAAGAGCACACTGACTCAGCCCTTAACCCCAGTGTGCAGAAATTGTCAAAACGTGTTTTTCAGCAGAAATAAACACGTTTTGGCAACTTTGGTCACCCCCATGTAAGTTATAGGGCAGGAACAGCACAGTTTTCAAAACGTGTTTTTCAGCCCGAAATAAACGCTTTTTCTCAGCCCTTGGAATCGCACTGTAACTGCCTGGCTCCGAAGAGCACACTGAGTCAGCCCTTAACCCCAGTGATCAGAAATTGTCAAAACGTGTTTTTCAGCAGAAATAAACACGTTTTGGCAACTTTGGTCACCCCCATGTAAGTTATAGGGCAGGAACAGCACAGTTTTCAAAACGTGTTTTTCAGCCCGAAATAAACGCGTTTTCTCAGCCCTTAGAATCGTAGTGTAACTGCCTGGCTCAGAAGAGCACACAGAGTCAGCCCTTAACCCCAGTGATCAGAAATTGTCAAAACATGTTTTTCAGCAGAAATAAACACGTTTTGGCAACTTTGGTCACCCCCATGTAAGTTATAGGGCAGGAACAGCACAGTTTTCAAAACGTGTTTTTCAGCCCGAAATAAACGCGTTTTCTCAGCCCTTAGAATCGCAGTGTAACTGCCTGGCTCAGAAGAGCACACAGAGTCAGCCCTTAACCCCAGTGATCAGAAATTGTCAAAACATGTTTTTCAGCAGAAATAAACACGTTTTGGCAACTTTGGTCACCCCCATGTAAGTTATAGGGCAGGAACAGCACAGTTTTCAAAACGTGTTTTTCAGCCCGAAATAAACGCTTTTTTTCAGCACTTGGAATCACAGTGTAACTGCTTGGCTCAGAAGAGCACACTGAGTCAGCCCTTAACCCCAGTGATCAGAAATTGTCAAAACGTGTTTTTCAGCAGAAATAAACACGTTTTGGCAACTTTGGTCAACCCCATGTAAGTTATAGGGCAGGAACAGCACAGTTTTCAAAACGTGTTTTTCAGCCCGAAATAAACGCTTTTTTTCAGCACTTGGAATCACAGTGTAACTGCTTGGCTCAGAAGAGCACACTGAGTCAGCCCTACACCCCAGTGATCAGAAATTGTCAAAACGTGTTTTTCAGCAGAAATAAACACGTTTTGGCAACTTTGGTCACCCCCATGTAAGTTATAGGGCAGGAACAGCACAGTTTTCAAAACGTGTTTTTCAGCCCGAAATAAACGCGTTTTCTCAGCCCTTAGAATCGTAGTGTAACTGCCTGGCTCAGAAGAGCACACTGACTCAGCCCTTAACCCCAGTGTGCAGAAATTGTCAAAACGTGTTTTTCAGCAGAAATAAACACGTTTTGGCATCTTTGGTCACCCCCATGTAAGTTATAGGGCAGGAACAGCACAGTTTTCAAAACGTGTTTTTCAGCCCGAAATAAACGCTTTTTCTCAGCCCGTGGAATCGCAGTGTAACTGCCTGGCTCCGAAGAGCACACTGAGTCAGCCCTTAACCCCAGTGATCAGAAATTGTCAAAACGTGTTTTTCAGCAGAAATAAACACGTTTTGGCAACTTTGGTCTCCCCCATGTAAGTTATATGGCTGGAACAGCACAGTTTTCAAAACGTGTTTTTCAGCCCGAAATAAACGCTTTTTCTCAGCCCTTGGAATCGCAGTGTAACTGCCTGGCTCAGAAGAGCACACTGACTCAGCCCTTAACCCCAGTGATCAGAAATTGTCAAAACTTGTTTTTCAGCAGAAATAAACACGTTTTGGCAACTTTGGTCACCCCCATGTAAGTTATAGGGCAGGAACAGCACAGTTTTCAAAACGTGTTTTTCAGCCCGAAATAAACGCGTTTTCTCAGCCCTTAGAATCGCAGTGTAACTGCTTGGCTCAGAAGAGCACACAGAGTCAGCCCTTAACCCCAGTGATCAGAAATTGTCAAAACATGTTTTTCAGCAGAAATAAACACGTTTTGGCAACTTTGGTCACCCCCATGTAAGTTATAGGGCAGGAACAGCACAGTTTTCAAAACGTGTTTTTCAGCCCGAAATAAACGCGTTTTCTCAGCCCTTAGAATCGCAGTGTAAATGCTTGGCTCAGAAGAGCACACAGAGTCAGCCCTTAACCCCAGTGATCAGAAATTATCAAAACGTGTTTTTCAGCAGAAATAAACACGTTTTGGCAACTTTGGTCAACCCCATGTAAGTTATAGGGCAGGAACAGCACAGTTTTCAAAACGTGTTTTTCAGCCCGAAATAAACGCTTTTTTTCAGCACTTGGAATCACAGTGTAACTGCTTGGCTCAGAAGAGCACACTGAGTCAGCCCTTAACCCCAGTGATCAGAAATTGTCAAAACGTGTTTTTCAGCAGAAATAAACACGTTTTGGCAACTTTGGTCACCCCCATGTAAGTTATAGGGCAGGAACAGCACAGTTTTCAAAACGTGTTTTTCAGCCCGAAATAAACGCGTTTTCTCAGCCCTTAGAATCGCAGTGTAACTGCTTGGCTCAGAAGAGCACACAGAGTCAGCCCTTAACCCCAGTGATCAGAAATTGTCAAAACATGTTTTTCAGCAGAAATAAACACGTTTTGGCAACTTTGGTCACCCCCATGTAAGTTATAGGGCAGGAACAGCACAGTTTTCAAAACGTGTTTTTCAGCCCGAAATAAACGCTTTTTTTCAGCACTTGGAATCACAGTGTAACTGCTTGGCTCAGAAGAGCACACTGAGTCAGCCCTTAACCCCAGTGATCAGAAATTGTCAAAACGTGTTTTTCAGCAGAAATAAACACGTTTTGGCAACTTTGGTCACCCCCATGTAAGTTATAGGGCAGGAACAACACAGTTTTCAAAACGTGTTTTTCTGCCCGAAATAAACGCGTTTTCTCAGCCCTTGGAATCGCAGTGTAACTGCCTGGCTCAGAAGAGCACACTGACTCAGCCCTTAACCCCAGTGTGCAGAAATTGTCAAAACGTGTTTTTCAGCAGAAATAAACACGTTTTGGCAACTTTGGTCAACCCCATGTAAGTTATAGGGCAGGAACAGCACAGTTTTCAAAACGTGTTTTTCAGCCCGAAATAAACGCTTTTTTTCAGCACTTGGAATCACAGTGTAACTGCTTGGCTCAGAAGAGCACACTGAGTCAGCCCTACACCCCAGTGATCAGAAATTGTCAAAACGTGTTTTTCAGCAGAAATAAACACGTTTTGGCAACTTTGGTCACCCCCATGTAAGTTATAGGGCAGGAACAGCACAGTTTTCAAAACGTGTTTTTCAGCCCGAAATAAACGCGTTTTCTCAGCCCTTAGAATCGTAGTGTAACTGCCTGGCTCAGAAGAGCACACTGACTCAGCCCTTAACCCCAGTGTGCAGAAATTGTCAAAACGTGTTTTTCAGCAGAAATAAACACGTTTTGGCAACTTTGGTCACCCCCATGTAAGTTATAGGGCAGGAACAGCACAGTTTTCAAAACGTGTTTTTCAGCCCGAAATAAACGCTTTTTCTCATCCCTTGGAATCGCAGTGTAACTGCCTGGCTCAGAAGAGCACACTGAGTCAGCCCTTAACCCCAGTGATCAGAAATTGTCAAAACGTGTTTTTCAGCAGAAATAAACACGTTTTGGCAACTTTGGTCTCCCCCATGTAAGTTATATGGCTGGAACAGCACAGTTTTCAAAACGTGTTTTTCAGCCCGAAATAAACGCTTTTTCTCAGCCCTTGGAATCGCAGTGTAACTGCCTGGCTCAGAAGAGCACACTGACTCAGCCCTTAACCCCAGTGCTCAGAAATTGTCAAAACTTGTTTTTCAGCAGAAATAAACACGTTTTGGCAACTTTGGTCACCCCCATGTAAGTTATAGGGCAGGAACAGCACAGTTTTCAAAACGTGTTTTTCAGCCCGAAATAAACGCGTTTTCTCAGCCCTTAGAATCGCAGTGTAACTGCTTGGCTCAGAAGAGCACACAGAGTCAGCCCTTAACCCCAGTGATCAGAAATTGTCAAAACGTGTTTTTCAGCAGAAATAAACACGTTTTGGCAACTTTGGTCACCCCCATGTAAGTTATAGGGCAGGAACAGCACAGTTTTAAAAACGTGTTTTTCAGCCTGAAATAAACGCGTTTTCTCAGCCCTTGGAATCGCAGTGTAACTGCCTGGCTCAGAAGAGCACACTGACTCAGCCCTTAACCCCAGTGTGCAGAAATTGTCAAAACGTGTTTTTCAGCAGAAATAAACACGTTTTGGCAACTTTGGTCAACCCCATGTAAGTTATAGGGCAGGAACAGCACAGTTTTCAAAACGTGTTTTTCAGCCCGAAATAAACGCTTTTTTTCAGCACTTGAAATCACAGTGTAACTGCTTGGCTCAGAAGAGCACACTGAGTCAGCCCTTAACCCCAGTGATCAGAAATTGTCAAAACGTGTTTTTCAGCAGAAATAAACACGTTTTGGCAACTTTGGTCACCCCCAAGTAAGTTATAGGGCAGGAACAACACAGTTTTCAAAACGTGTTTTTCTGCCCGAAATAAACGCGTTTTCTCAGCCCTTGGAATCGCAGTATAACTGCCTGGCTCAGAAGAGCACACTGACTCAGCCCTTAACCCCAGTGTGCAGAAATTGTCAAAACGTGTTTTTCAGCAGAAATAAACACGTTTTGGCAACTTTGGTCAACCCCATGTAAGTTATAGGGCAGGAACAGCACAGTTTTCAAAACGTGTTTTTCAGCCCGAAATAAACGCTTTTTTTCAGCACTTGGAATCACAGTGTAACTGCTTGGCTCAGAAGAGCACACTGAGTCAGCCCTTAACCCCAGTGATCAGAAATTGTCAAAACGTGTTTTTCAGCAGAAATAAACACGTTTTGGCAACTTTGGTCACCCCCATGTAAGTTATAGGGCAGGAACAGCACAGTTTTCAAAACGTGTTTTTCAGCCCGAAATAAACGCGTTTTCTCAGCCCTTAGAATCGCAGTGTAACTGCCTGGCTCAGAAGAGCACACTGACTCAGCCCTTAACCCCAGTGTGCAGAAATTGTCAAAACGTGTTTTTCAGCAGAAATAAACACGTTTTGGCAACTTTGGTCACCCCCATGTAAGTTATAGGGCAGGAACAGCACAGTTTTCAAAACGTGTTTTTCAGCCCGAAATAAACGCTTTTTTTCAGCACTTGGAATCACAGTGTAACTGCTTGGCTCAGAAGAGCACACTGAGTCAGCCCTACACCCCAGTGATCAGAAATTGTCAAAACGTGTTTTTCAGCAGAAATAAACACGTTTTGGCAACTTTGGTCACCCCCATGTAAGTTATAGGGCAGGAACAGCACAGTTTTCAAAACGTGTTTTTCAGCCCGAAATAAACACTTTTTTTCAGCACTTGGAATCACAGTGTAACTGCTTGGCTCAGAAGAGCACACTGAGTCAGCCCTTAACCCCAGTGATCAGAAATTGTCAAAACGTGTTTTTCAGCAGAAATAAACACGTTTTGGCAACTTTGGTCACCCCCATGTAAGTTATAGGGCAGGAACAACACAGTTTTCAAAACGTGTTTTTCAGCCCGAAATAAACGCGTTTTCTCAGCCCTTGGAATCGCAGTGTAACTGCCTGGCTCAGAAGAGCACACTGACTCAGCCCTTAACCCCAGTGTGCAGAAATTGTCAAAACGTGTTTTTCAGCAGAAATAAACACGTTTTGGCAACTTTGGTCAACCCCATGTAAGTTATAGGGCAGGAACAGCACAGTTTTCAAAACGTGTTTTTCAGCCCGAAATAAACGCTTTTCTTCAGCACTTGGAATAACAGTGTAACTGCTTGGCTCAGAGAAGCACACTGAGTCAGCCCTTAACCCCAGTGATCAGAAATTGTCAAAACGTGTTTTTCAGCAGAAATAAACACGTTTTGGCAACTTTGGTCACCCCCATGTAAGTTATAGGGCAGGAACAGCACAGTTTTCAAAACGTGTTTTTCAGCCCGAAATAAACGCGTTTTCTCAGCCCTTAGAATCGCAGTGTAACTGCCTGGCTCAGAAGAGCACACTGACTCAGCCCTTAACCCCAGTGTGCAGAAATTGTCAAAACGTGTTTTTCAGCAGAAATAAACACGTTTTGGCAACTTTGGTCACCCCCATGTAAGTTATAGGGCAGGAACAGCACAGTTTTCAAAACGTGTTTTTCAGCCCGAAATAAACGCTTTTTCTCAGCCCTTGGAATCGCAGTGTAACTGCCTGGCTCCGAAGAGCACACTGAGTCAGCCCTTAACCCCAGTGATCAGAAATTGTCAAAACGTGTTTTTCAGCAGAAATAAACACGTTTTGGCAACTTTGGTCTCCCCCATGTAAGTTATATGGCTGGAACAGCACAGTTTTCAAAACGTGTTTTTCAGCCCGAAATAAACGCTTTTTCTCAGCCCTTGGAATCGCAGTGTAACTGCCTGGCTCAGAAGAGCACACTGACTCAGCCCTTAACCCCAGTGATCAGAAATTGTCAAAACTTGTTTTTCAGCAGAAATAAACACGTTTTGGCAACTTTGGTCACCCCCATGTAAGTTATAGGGCAGGAACAGCACAGTTTTCAAAACGTGTTTTTCAGCCCGAAATAAACGCGTTTTCTCAGCCCTTAGAATCGCAGTGTAACTGCTTGGCTCAGAAGAGCACACAGAGTCAGCCCTTAACCCCAGTGATCAGAAAATGTCAAAACATGTTTTTCAGCAGAAATAAACACGTTTTGGCAACTTTGGTCACCCCCATGTAAGTTATAGGGCAGGAACAGCACAGTTTTCAAAACGTGTTTTTCAGCCCGAAATAAACGCTTTTTTTCAGCACTTGGAATCACAGTGTAACTGCTTGGCTCAGAAGAGCACACTGAGTCAGCCCTTAACCCCAGTGATCAGAAATTGTCAAAACGTGTTTTTCAGCAGAAATAAACACGTTTTGGCAACTTTGGTCACCCCCATGTAAGTTATAGGGCAGGAACAGCACAGTTTTCAAAACGTGTTTTTCAGCCCGAAATAAACGCGTTTTCTCAGCCCTTAGAATCGCAGTGTAACTTCCTGGCTCAGAAGAGCACACTGACTCAGCCCTTAACCCCAGGGTGCAGAAATTGTCAAAACGTGTTTTTCAGCAGAAATAAACACGTTTTGGCAACTTTGGTCACCCCCATGTAAGTTATAGGGCAGGAACAGCACAGTTTTCAAAACGTGTTTTTCATCCCGAAATAAACGCGTTTTCTCAGCCCTTAGAATCGCAGTGTAACTGCTTGGCTCAGAAGAGCACACAGAGTCAGCCCTTAACCCCAGTGATCAGAAATTGTCAAAACATGTTTTTCAGCAGAAATAAACACGTTTTGGCAACTTTGGTCACCCCCATGTAAGTTATAGGGCAGGAACAGCACAGTTTTCAAAACGTGTTTTTCAGCCCGAAATAAACGCTTTTTTTCAGCACTTGGAATCACAGTGTAACTGCTTGGCTCAGAAGAGCACACTGAGTCAGCCCTTAACCCCAGTGATCAGAAATTGTCAAAACGTGTTTTTCAGCAGAAATAAACACGTTTTGGCAACTTTGGTCACCCCCATGTAAGTTATAGGGCAGGAACAGCACAGTTTTCAAAACGTGTTTTTCAGCCCGAAATAAACGCGTTTTCTCAGCCCTTAGAATCGCAGTGTAACTGCTTGGCTCAGAAGAGCACACAGAGTCAGCCCTTAACCCCAGTGATCAGAAATTGTCAAAACATGTTTTTCAGCAGAAATAAACACGTTTTGGCAACTTTGGTCACCCCCATGTAAGTTATAGGGCAGGAACAGCACAGTTTTCAAAACGTGTTTTTCAGCCCGAAATAAACGCTTTTTTTCAGCACTTGGAATCACAGTGTAACTGCTTGGCTCAGAAGAGCACACTGAGTCAGCCCTTAACCCCAGTGATCAGAAATTGTCAAAACGTGTTTTTCAGCAGAAATAAACACGTTTTGGCAACTTTGGTCACCCCCATGTAAGTTATAGGGCAGGAACAGCACAGTTTTCAAAACGTGTTTTTCAGCCCGAAATAAACGCGTTTTCTCAGCCCTTAGAATCGCAGTGTAACTGCCTGGCTCAGAAGAGCACACTGAATCAGCCCTTAACCCCAGTGTGCAGAAATTGTCAAAACGTGTTTTTCAGCAGAAATAAACACGTTTTGGCAACTTTGGTCACCCCCATGTAAGTTATAGGGCAGGAACAGCACAGTTTTCAAAACGTGTTTTTCAGCCCGAAATAAACGCTTTTTTTCAGCACTTGGAATCACAGTGTAACTGCTTGGCTCAGAAGAGCACACTGAGTCAGCCCTACACCCCAGTGATCAGAAATTGTCAAAACGTGTTTTTCAGCAGAAATAAACACGTTTTGGCAACTTTGGTCACCCCCATATAAGTTATAGGGCAGGAACAGCACAGTTTTCAAAACGTGTTTTTCAGCCCGAAATAAACGCGTTTTCTCAGCCCTTAGAATCGTAGTGTAACTGCCTGGCTCAGAAGAGCACACTGACTCAGCCCTTAACCCCAGTGTGCAGAAATTGTCAAAACGTGTTTTTCAGCAGAAATAAACACGTTTTGGCAACTTTGGTCACCCCCATGTAAGTTATAGGGCAGGAACAGCACAGTTTTCAAAACGTGTTTTTCAGCCCGAAATAAACGCTTTTTCTCAGCCCTTGGAATCGCAGTGTAACTGCCTGGCTCCGAAGAGCACACTGAGTCAGCCCTTAACCCCAGTGATCAGAAATTGTCAAAACGTGTTTTTCAGCAGAAATAAACACGTTTTGGCAACTTTGGTCTCCCCCATGTAAGTTATATGGCTGGAACAGCACAGTTTTTAAAACGTGTTTTTCAGCCCGAAATAAACGCTTTTTTTCAGCCCTTGGAATCGCAGTGTAACTGCCTGGCTCAGAAGAGCACACTGACTCAGCCCTTAACCCCAGTGATCAGAAATTGTCAAAACTTGTTTTTCAGCAGAAATAAACACGTTTTGGCAACTTTGGTCACCCCCATGTAAGTTATAGGGCAGGAACAGCACAGTTTTCAAAACGTGTTTTACAGCCCGAAATAAACGCGTTTTCTCAGCCATTAGAATCGCAGTGTAAGTGCTTGGCTCAGAAGAGAACACAGAGTCAGCCCTTAACCCCAGTGATCAGAAATTGTCAAAACATGTTTTTCAGCAGAAATAAACACGTTTTGGCAACTTTGGTCACCCCCATGTAAGTTATAGGGCAGGAACAGCACAGTTTTCAAAACGTGTTTTTCAGCCCGAAATAAACGCTTTTTTTCAGCACTTGGAATCACAGTGTAACTGCTTGGCTCAGAAGAGCACACTGAGTCAGCCCTTAACCCCAGTGATCAGAAATTGTCAAAACGTGTTTTTCAGCAGAAATAAACACGTTTTGGCAACTTTGGTCACCCCCATGTAAGTTATAGGGCAGGAACAACACAGTTTTCAAAACGTGTTTTTCAGCCCGAAATAAACGCGTTTTCTCAGCCCTTGGAATCGCAGTGTAACTGCCTGGCTCAGAAGAGCACACTGACTCAGCCCTTAACCCCAGTGTGCAGAAATTGTCAAAACGTGTTTTTCAGCAGAAATAAACACGTTTTGGCAACTTTGGTCACCCCCATGTAAGTTATAGGGCAGGAACAGCACAGTTTTCAAAACGTGTTTTTCAGCCCGAAATAAACGCTTTTTTTCAGCACTTGGAATCACAGTGTAACTGCTTGGCTCAGAAGAGCACACTGAGTCAGCCCTTAACCCCAGTGATCAGAAATTGTCAAAACGTGTTTTTCAGCAGAAATAAACACGTTTTGGCAACTTTGGTCACCCCCATGTAAGTTATAGGGCAGGAACAGCACAGTTTTCAAAACGTGTTTTTCAGCCCGAAATAAACGCGTTTTCTCAGCCCTTAGAATCGCAGTGTAACTGCCTGGCTCAGAAGAGCACACTGACTCAGCCCTTAAACCCAGTGTGCAGAAATTGTCAAAACGTGTTTTTCAGCAGAAATAAACACGTTTTGGCAACTTTGGTCACCCCCATGTAAGTTATAGGGCTGGAACAGCACAGTTTTCAAAACGTGTTTTTCAGCCCGAAATAAACGCTTTTTCTCAGCCCTTGGAATCGCAGTGTAACTGCCTGGCTCCGAAGAGCACACTGAGTCAGCCCTTAACCCCAGTGATCAGAAATTGTCAAAACGTGTTTTTCAGCAGAAATAAACACGTTTTGGCAACTTTGGTCTCCCCCATGTAAGTTATATGGCTGGAACAGCACAGTTTTCAAAACGTGTTTTTCAGCCCGAAATAAACGCTTTTTCTCAGCCCTTGGAATCGCAGTGTAACTGCCTGGCTCAGAAGAGCACACTGACTCAGCCCTTAACCCCAGTGATCAGAAATTGTCAAAACTTGTTTTTCAGCAGAAATAAACACGTTTTGGCAACTTTGGTCACCCCCATGTAAGTTATAGGGCAGGAACAGCACAGTTTTCAAAACGTGTTTTTCAGCCCGAAATAAACGCGTTTTCTCAGCCCTTAGAATCGCAGTGTAACTGCTTGGCTCAGAAGAGCACACAGAGTCAGCCCTTAACCCCAGTGATCAGAAATTGACAAAACATGTTTTTCAGCAGAAATAAACACGTTTTGGCAACTTTGGTCACCCCCATGTAAGTTATAGGGCAGGAACAGCACAGTTTTCAAAACGTGTTTTTCAGCCCGAAATAAACGCTTTTTTTCAGCACTTGGAATCACAGTGTAACTGCTTGGCTCAGAAGAGCACACTGAGTCAGCCCTTAACCCCAGTGATCAGAAATTGTCAAAACGTGTTTTTCAGCAGAAATAAACACGTTTTGGCAACTTTGTTCACCCCCATGTAAGTTATAGGGCAGGAACAACACAGTTTTCAAAACGTGTTTTTCAGCCCGAAATAAACGCGTTTTCTCAGCCCTTGGAATCGCAGTGTAACTGCCTGGCTCAGAAGAGCACACTGACTCAGCCCTTAACCCCAGTGTGCAGAAATTGTCAAAACGTGTTTTTCAGCAGAAATAAACACGTTTTGGCAACTTTGGTCAACCCCATGTAAGTTATAGGGCAGGAACAGCACAGTTTTCAAAACGTGTTTTTCAGCCCGAAATAAACGCTTTTTTTCAGCACTTGGAATCACAGTGTAACTGCTTGGCTCAGAAGAGCACACTGAGTCAGCCCTTAACCCCAGTGATCAGAAATTGTCAAAACGTGTTTTTCAGCAGAAATAAACACGTTTTGGCAACTTTGGTCACCCCCATGTAAGTTATAGGGCAGGAACAACACAGTTTTCAAAACGTGTTTTTCAGCCCGAAATAAACGCGTTTTCTCAGCCCTTGGAATCGCAGTGTAACTGCCTGGCTCAGAAGAGCACACTGACTCAGCCCTTAACCCCAGTGTGCAGAAATTGTCAAAACGTGTTTTTCAGCAGAAATAAACACGTTTTGGCAACTTTGGTCAACGCCATGTAAGTTATAGGGCAGGAACAGCACAGTTTTCAAAACGTGTTTTTCAGCCCGAAATAAACGCTTTTTTTCAGCACTTGGAATCACAGTGTAACTGCTTGGCTCAGAAGAGCACACTGAGTCAGCCCTACACCCCAGTGATCAGAAATTGTCAAAACGTGTTTTTCAGCAGAAATAAACACGTTTTGGCAACTTTGGTCACCCCCATGTAAGTTATAGGGCAGGAACAGCACAGTTTTCAAAACGTGTTTTTCAGCCCGAAATAAACGCGTTTTCTCAGCCCTTAGAATCGTAGTGTAACTGCCTGGCTCAGAAGAGCACACTGACTCAGCCCTTAACCCCAGTGTGCAGAAATTGTCAAAACGTGTTTTTCAGCAGAAATAAACACGTTTTGGCAACTTTGGTCACCCCCATGTAAGTTATAGGGCAGGAACAGCACAGTTTTCAAAACGTGTTTTTCAGCCCGAAATAAACGCTTTTTCTCAGCCCTTGGAATCGCAGTGTAACTGCCTGGCTCAGAAGAGCACACTGAGTCAGCCCTTAACCCCAGTGATCAGAAATTGTCAAAACGTGTTTTTCAGCAGAAATAAACACGTTTTGGCAACTTTGGTCTCCCCCATGTAAGTTATATGGCTGGAACAGCACAGTTTTCAAAACGTGTTTTTCAGCCCGAAATAAACGCTTTTTCTCAGCCCTTGGAATCGCAGTGTAACTGCCTGGCTCAGAAGAGCACACTGACTCAGCCCTTAACCCCAGTGATCAGAAATTGTCAAAACTTGTTTTTCAGCAGAAATAAACACGTTTTGGCAACTTTGGTCACCCCCATGTAAGTTATAGGGCAGGAACAACACATTTTTCAAAACGTGTTTTTCAGCCCGAAATAAACGCGTTTTCTCAGCCCTTGGAATCGCAGTGTAACTGCCTGGCTCAGAAGAGCACACTGACTCAGCCCTTAACCCCAGTGTGCAGAAATTGTCAAAACGTGTTTTTCAGCAGAAATAAACACGTTTTGGCAACTTTGGTCAACCCCATGTAAGTTATAGGGCAGGAACAGCACAGTTTTCAAAACGTGTTTTTCAGCCCGAAATAAACGCTTTTTTTCAGCACTTGGAATCACAGTGTAACTGCTTGGCTCAGAAGAGCACACTGAGTCAGCCCTACACCCCAGTGATCAGAAATTGTCAAAACGTGTTTTTCAGCAGAAATAAACACGTTTTGGCATCTTTGGTCACCCCCATGTAAATTATAGGGCAGGAACAGCACAGTTTTCAAAACGTGTTTTTCAGCCCGAAATAAACGCGTTTTCTCAGCCCTTAGAATCGTAGTGTAACTGCCTGGCTCAGAAGAGCACACAGAGTCAGCCCTTAACCCCAGTGATCAGAAATTGTCAAAACATGTTTTTCAGCAGAAATAAACACGTTTTGGCAACTTTGGTCACCCCCATGTAAGTTATAGGGCAGGAACAGCACAGTTTTCAAAACGTGTTTTTCAGCCCGAAATAAACGCGTTTTCTCAGCCCTTAGAATCGCAGTGTAACTGCTTGGCTCAGAAGAGCACACAGAGTCAGCCCTTAACCCCAGTGATCAGAAATTGTCAAAACATGTTTTTCAGCAGAAATAAACACGTTTTGGCAACTTTGGTCACCCCCATGTAAGTTATAGGGCAGGAACAGCACAGTTTTCAAAACGTGTTTTTCAGCCCGAAATAAACACTTTTTTTCAGCACTTGGAATCACAGTGTAACTGCTTGGCTCAGAAGAGCACACTGAGTCAGCCCTTAACCCCAGTGATCAGAAATTGTCAAAACGTGTTTTTCAGCAGAAATAAACACGTTTTGGCAACTTTGGTCACCCCCATGTAAGTTATAGGGCAGGAACAACACAGTTTTCAAAACGTGTTTTTCTGCCCGAAATAAACGCGTTTTCTCAGCCCTTGGAATCGCAGTGTAACTGCCTGGCTCAGAAGAGCACACTGACTCAGCCCTTAACCCCAGTGTGCAGAAATTGTCAAAACGTGTTTTTCAGCAGAAATAAACACGTTTTGGCAACTTTGGTCACCCCCATGTAAGTTATAGGGCAGGAACAGCACAGTTTTCAAAACGTGTTTTTCAGCCCGAAATAAACGCTTTTTTTCAGCACTTGGAATCACAGTGTAACTGCTTGGCTCAGAAGAGCACACTGAGTCAGCCCTACACCCCAGTGATCAGAAATTGTCAAAACGTGTTTTTCAGCAGAAATAAACACGTTTTGGCAACTTTGGTCACCCCCATGTAAGTTATAGGGCAGGAACAGCACAGTTTTCAAAACGTGTTTTTCAGCCCGAAATAAACGCGTTTTCTCAGCCCTTAGAATCGTAGTGTAACTGCCTGGCTCAGAAGAGCACACTGACTCAGCCCTTAACCCCAGTGTGCAGAAATTGTCAAAACGTGTTTTTCAGCAGAAATAAACACGTTTTGGCAACTTTGGTCACCCCCATGTAAGTTATAGGGCAGGAACAGCACAGTTTTCAAAACGTGTTTTTCAGCCCGAAATAAACGCTTTTTCTCAGCCCTTGGAATCGCAGTGTAACTGCCTGGCTCAGAAGAGCACACTGAGTCAGCCCTTAACCCCAGTGATCAGAAATTGTCAAAACGTGTTTTTCAGCAGAAATAAACACGTTTTGGCAACTTTGGTCTCCCCCATGTAAGTTATATGGCTGGAACAGCACAGTTTTCAAAACGTGTTTTTCAGCCCGAAATAAACGCTTTTTCTCAGCCCTTGGAATCGCAGTGTAACTGCCTGGCTCAGAAGAGCACACTGACTCAGCCCTTAACCCCAGTGATCAGAAATTGTCAAAACTTGTTTTTCAGCAGAAATAAACACGTTTTGGCAACTTTGGTCACCCCCATGTAAGTTATAGGGCAGGAACAGCACAGTTTTCAAAACGTGTTTTTCAGCCCGAAATAAACGCGTTTTCTCAGCCCTTAGAATCGCAGTGTAACTGCTTGGCTCAGAAGAGCACACAGAGTCAGCCCTTAACCCCAGTGATCAGAAATTGTCAAAACGTGTTTTTCAGCAGAAATAAACACGTTTTGGCAACTTTGGTCACCCCCATGTAAGTTATAGGGCAGGAACAACACAGTTTTCAAAACGTGTTTTTCAGCCCGAAATAAACGCGTTTTCTCAGCCCTTGGAATCGCAGTGTAACTGCCTGGCTCAGAAGAGCACACTGACTCAGCCCTTAACCCCAGTGTGCAGAAATTGTCAAAACGTGTTTTTCAGCAGAAATAAACACGTTTTGGCAACTTTGGTCAACCCCATGTAAGTTATAGGGCAGGAACAGCACAGTTTTCAAAACGTGTTTTTCAGCCCGAAATAAACGCTTTTTTTCAGCACTTGGAATCACAGTGTAACTGCTTGGCTCAGAAGAGCACACTGAGTCAGCCCTACACCCCAGTGATCAGAAATTGTCAAAACGTGTTTTTCAGCAGAAATAAACACGTTTTGGCAACTTTGGTCACCCCCATGTAAATTATAGGGCAGGAACAGCACAGTTTTCAAAACGTGTTTTTCAGCCCGAAATAAACGCGTTTTCTCAGCCCTTAGAATCGTAGTGTAACTGCCTGGCTCAGAAGAGCACACAGAGTCAGCCCTTAACCCCAGTGATCAGAAATTGTCAAAACATGTTTTTCAGCAGAAATAAACACGTTTTGGCAACTTTGGTCACCCCCATGTAAGTTATAGGGCAGGAACAGCACAGTTTTCAAAACGTGTTTTTCAGCCCGAAATAAACGCGTTTTCTCAGCCCTTAGAATCGCAGTGTAACTGCTTGGCTCAGAAGAGCACACAGAGTCAGCCCTTAACCCCAGTGATCAGAAATTGTCAAAACATGTTTTTCAGCAGAAATAAACACGTTTTGGCAACTTTGGTCACCCCCATGTAAGTTATAGGGCAGGAACAGCACAGTTTTCAAAACGTGTTTTTCAGCCCGAAATAAACACTTTTTTTCAGCACTTGGAATCACAGTGTAACTGCTTGGCTCAGAAGAGCACACTGAGTCAGCCCTTAACCCCAGTGATCAGAAATTGTCAAAACGTGTTTTTCAGCAGAAATAAACACGTTTTGGCAACTTTGGTCACCCCCATGTAAGTTATAGGGCAGGAACAACACAGTTTTCAAAACGTGTTTTTCTGCCCGAAATAAACGCGTTTTCTCAGCCCTTGGAATCGCAGTGTAACTGCCTGGCTCAGAAGAGCACACTGACTCAGCCCTTAACCCCAGTGTGCAGAAATTGTCAAAACGTGTTTTTCAGCAGAAATAAACACGTTTTGGCAACTTTGGTCACCCCCATGTAAGTTATAGGGCAGGAACAGCACAGTTTTCAAAACGTGTTTTTCAGCCCGAAATAAACGCTTTTTTTCAGCACTTGGAATCACAGTGTAACTGCTTGGCTCAGAAGAGCACACTGAGTCAGCCCTACACCCCAGTGATCAGAAATTGTCAAAACGTGTTTTTCAGCAGAAATAAACACGTTTTGGCAACTTTGGTCACCCCCATGTAAGTTATAGGGCAGGAACAGCACAGTTTTCAAAACGTGTTTTTCAGCCCGAAATAAACGCGTTTTCTCAGCCCTTAGAATCGTAGTGTAACTGCCTGGCTCAGAAGAGCACACTGACTCAGCCCTTAACCCCAGTGTGCAGAAATTGTCAAAACGTGTTTTTCAGCAGAAATAAACACGTTTTGGCAACTTTGGTCACCCCCATGTAAGTTATAGGGCAGGAACAGCACAGTTTTCAAAACGTGTTTTTCAGCCCGAAATAAACGCTTTTTCTCAGCCCTTGGAATCGCAGTGTAACTGCCTGGCTCAGAAGAGCACACTGAGTCAGCCCTTAACCCCAGTGATCAGAAATTGTCAAAACGTGTTTTTCAGCAGAAATAAACACGTTTTGGCAACTTTGGTCTCCCCCATGTAAGTTATATGGCTGGAACAGCACAGTTTTCAAAACGTGTTTTTCAGCCCGAAATAAACGCTTTTTCTCAGCCCTTGGAATCGCAGTGTAACTGCCTGGCTCAGAAGAGCACACTGACTCAGCCCTTAACCCCAGTGATCAGAAATTGTCAAAACTTGTTTTTCAGCAGAAATAAACACGTTTTGGCAACTTTGGTCACCCCCATGTAAGTTATAGGGCAGGAACAGCACAGTTTTCAAAACGTGTTTTTCAGCCCGAAATAAACGCGTTTTCTCAGCCCTTAGAATCGCAGTGTAACTGCTTGGCTCAGAAGAGCACACAGAGTCAGCCCTTAACCCCAGTGATCAGAAATTGTCAAAACGTGTTTTTCAGCAGAAATAAACACGTTTTGGCAACTTTGGTCACCCCCATGTAAGTTATAGGGCAGGAACAACACAGTTTTCAAAACGTGTTTTTCAGCCCGAAATAAACGCGTTTTCTCAGCCCTTGGAATCGCAGTGTAACTGCCTGGCTCAGAAGAGCACACTGACTCAGCCCTTAACCCCAGTGTGCAGAAATTGTCAAAACGTGTTTTTCAGCAGAAATAAACACGTTTTGGCAACTTTGGTCAACCCCATGTAAGTTATAGGGCAGGAACAGCACAGTTTTCAAAACGTGTTTTTCAGCCCGAAATAAACGCTTTTTTTCAGCACTTGGAATCACAGTGTAACTGCTTGGCTCAGAAGAGCACACTGAGTCAGCCCTACACCCCAGTGATCAGAAATTGTCAAAACGTGTTTTTCAGCAGAAATAAACACGTTTTGGCATCTTTGGTCACCCCCATGTAAATTATAGGGCAGGAACAGCACAGTTTTCAAAACGTGTTTTTCAGCCCGAAATAAACGCGTTTTCTCAGCCCTTAGAATCGTAGTGTAACTGCCTGGCTCAGAAGAGCACACAGAGTCAGCCCTTAACCCCAGTGATCAGAAATTGTCAAAACATGTTTTTCAGCAGAAATAAACACGTTTTGGCAACTTTGGTCACCCCCATGTAAGTTATAGGGCAGGAACAGCACAGTTTTCAAAACGTGTTTTTCAGCCCGAAATAAACGCGTTTTCTCAGCCCTTAGAATCGCAGTGTAACTGCTTGGCTCAGAAGAGCACACAGAGTCAGCCCTTAACCCCAGTGATCAGAAATTGTCAAAACATGTTTTTCAGCAGAAATAAACACGTTTTGGCAACTTTGGTCACCCCCATGTAAGTTATAGGGCAGGAACAGCACAGTTTTCAAAACGTGTTTTTCAGCCCGAAATAAACACTTTTTTTCAGCACTTGGAATCACAGTGTAACTGCTTGGCTCAGAAGAGCACACTGAGTCAGCCCTTAACCCCAGTGATCAGAAATTGTCAAAACGTGTTTTTCAGCAGAAATAAACACGTTTTGGCAACTTTGGTCACCCCCATGTAAGTTATAGGGCAGGAACAACACAGTTTTCAAAACGTGTTTTTCTGCCCGAAATAAACGCGTTTTCTCAGCCCTTGGAATCGCAGTGTAACTGCCTGGCTCAGAAGAGCACACTGACTCAGCCCTTAACCCCAGTGTGCAGAAATTGTCAAAACGTGTTTTTCAGCAGAAATAAACACGTTTTGGCAACTTTGGTCACCCCCATGTAAGTTATAGGGCAGGAACAGCACAGTTTTCAAAACGTGTTTTTCAGCCCGAAATAAACGCTTTTTTTCAGCACTTGGAATCACAGTGTAACTGCTTGGCTCAGAAGAGCACACTGAGTCAGCCCTACACCCCAGTGATCAGAAATTGTCAAAACGTGTTTTTCAGCAGAAATAAACACGTTTTGGCAACTTTGGTCACCCCCATGTAAGTTATAGGGCAGGAACAGCACAGTTTTCAAAACGTGTTTTTCAGCCCGAAATAAACGCGTTTTCTCAGCCCTTAGAATCGTAGTGTAACTGCCTGGCTCAGAAGAGCACACTGACTCAGCCCTTAACCCCAGTGTGCAGAAATTGTCAAAACGTGTTTTTCAGCAGAAATAAACACGTTTTGGCAACTTTGGTCACCCCCATGTAAGTTATAGGGCAGGAACAGCACAGTTTTCAAAACGTGTTTTTCAGCCCGAAATAAACGCTTTTTCTCAGCCCTTGGAATCGCAGTGTAACTGCCTGGCTCAGAAGAGCACACTGAGTCAGCCCTTAACCCCAGTGATCAGAAATTGTCAAAACGTGTTTTTCAGCAGAAATAAACACGTTTTGGCAACTTTGGTCTCCCCCATGTAAGTTATATGGCTGGAACAGCACAGTTTTCAAAACGTGTTTTTCAGCCCGAAATAAACGCTTTTTCTCAGCCCTTGGAATCGCAGTGTAACTGCCTGGCTCAGAAGAGCACACTGACTCAGCCCTTAACCCCAGTGATCAGAAATTGTCAAAACTTGTTTTTCAGCAGAAATAAACACGTTTTGGCAACTTTGGTCACCCCCATGTAAGTTATAGGGCAGGAACAGCACAGTTTTCAAAACGTGTTTTTCAGCCCGAAATAAACGCGTTTTCTCAGCCCTTAGAATCGCAGTGTAACTGCTTGGCTCAGAAGAGCACACAGAGTCAGCCCTTAACCCCAGTGATCAGAAATTGTCAAAACGTGTTTTTCAGCAGAAATAAACACGTTTTGGCAACTTTGGTCACCCCCATGTAAGTTATAGGGCAGGAACAACACAGTTTTCAAAACGTGTTTTTCAGCCCGAAATAAACGCGTTTTCTCAGCCCTTGGAATCGCAGTGTAACTGCCTGGCTCAGAAGAGCACACTGACTCAGCCCTTAACCCCAGTGTGCAGAAATTGTCAAAACGTGTTTTTCAGCAGAAATAAACACGTTTTGGCAACTTTGGTCAACCCCATGTAAGTTATAGGGCAGGAACAGCACAGTTTTCAAAACGTGTTTTTCAGCCCGAAATAAACGCTTTTTTTCAGCACTTGGAATCACAGTGTAACTGCTTGGCTCAGAAGAGCACACTGAGTCAGCCCTACACCCCAGTGATCAGAAATTGTCAAAACGTGTTTTTCAGCAGAAATAAACACGTTTTGGCAACTTTGGTCACCCCCATGTAAATTATAGGGCAGGAACAGCACAGTTTTCAAAACGTGTTTTTCAGCCCGAAATAAACGCGTTTTCTCAGCCCTTAGAATCGTAGTGTAACTGCCTGGCTCAGAAGAGCACACAGAGTCAGCCCTTAACCCCAGTGATCAGAAATTGTCAAAACATGTTTTTCAGCAGAAATAAACACGTTTTGGCAACTTTGGTCACCCCCATGTAAGTTATAGGGCAGGAACAGCACAGTTTTCAAAACGTGTTTTTCAGCCCGAAATAAACGCGTTTTCTCAGCCCTTAGAATCGCAGTGTAACTGCTTGGCTCAGAAGAGCACACAGAGTCAGCCCTTAACCCCAGTGATCAGAAATTGTCAAAACATGTTTTTCAGCAGAAATAAACACGTTTTGGCAACTTTGGTCACCCCCATGTAAGTTATAGGGCAGGAACAGCACAGTTTTCAAAACGTGTTTTTCAGCCCGAAATAAACACTTTTTTTCAGCACTTGGAATCACAGTGTAACTGCTTGGCTCAGAAGAGCACACTGAGTCAGCCCTTAACCCCAGTGATCAGAAATTGTCAAAACGTGTTTTTCAGCAGAAATAAACACGTTTTGGCAACTTTGGTCACCCCCATGTAAGTTATAGGGCAGGAACAACACAGTTTTCAAAACGTGTTTTTCTGCCCGAAATAAACGCGTTTTCTCAGCCCTTGGAATCGCAGTGTAACTGCCTGGCTCAGAAGAGCACACTGACTCAGCCCTTAACCCCAGTGTGCAGAAATTGTCAAAACGTGTTTTTCAGCAGAAATAAACACGTTTTGGCAACTTTGGTCACCCCCATGTAAGTTATAGGGCAGGAACAGCACAGTTTTCAAAACGTGTTTTTCAGCCCGAAATAAACGCTTTTTTTCAGCACTTGGAATCACAGTGTAACTGCTTGGCTCAGAAGAGCACACTGAGTCAGCCCTACACCCCAGTGATCAGAAATTGTCAAAACGTGTTTTTCAGCAGAAATAAACACGTTTTGGCAACTTTGGTCACCCCCATGTAAGTTATAGGGCAGGAACAGCACAGTTTTCAAAACGTGTTTTTCAGCCCGAAATAAACGCGTTTTCTCAGCCCTTAGAATCGTAGTGTAACTGCCTGGCTCAGAAGAGCACACTGACTCAGCCCTTAACCCCAGTGTGCAGAAATTGTCAAAACGTGTTTTTCAGCAGAAATAAACACGTTTTGGCAACTTTGGTCACCCCCATGTAAGTTATAGGGCAGGAACAGCACAGTTTTCAAAACGTGTTTTTCAGCCCGAAATAAACGCTTTTTCTCAGCCCTTGGAATCGCAGTGTAACTGCCTGGCTCAGAAGAGCACACTGAGTCAGCCCTTAACCCCAGTGATCAGAAATTGTCAAAACGTGTTTTTCAGCAGAAATAAACACGTTTTGGCAACTTTGGTCTCCCCCATGTAAGTTATATGGCTGGAACAGCACAGTTTTCAAAACGTGTTTTTCAGCCCGAAATAAACGCTTTTTCTCAGCCCTTGGAATCGCAGTGTAACTGCCTGGCTCAGAAGAGCACACTGACTCAGCCCTTAACCCCAGTGATCAGAAATTGTCAAAACTTGTTTTTCAGCAGAAATAAACACGTTTTGGCAACTTTGGTCACCCCCATGTAAGTTATAGGGCAGGAACAGCACAGTTTTCAAAACGTGTTTTTCAGCCCGAAATAAACGCGTTTTCTCAGCCCTTAGAATCGCAGTGTAACTGCTTGGCTCAGAAGAGCACACAGAGTCAGCCCTTAACCCCAGTGATCAGAAATTGTCAAAACGTGTTTTTCAGCAGAAATAAACACGTTTTGGCAACTTTGGTCACCCCCATGTAAGTTATAGGGCAGGAACAACACAGTTTTCAAAACGTGTTTTTCAGCCCGAAATAAACGCGTTTTCTCAGCCCTTGGAATCGCAGTGTAACTGCCTGGCTCAGAAGAGCACACTGACTCAGCCCTTAACCCCAGTGTGCAGAAATTGTCAAAACGTGTTTTTCAGCAGAAATAAACACGTTTTGGCAACTTTGGTCAACCCCATGTAAGTTATAGGGCAGGAACAGCACAGTTTTCAAAACGTGTTTTTCAGCCCGAAATAAACGCTTTTTTTCAGCACTTGGAATCACAGTGTAACTGCTTGGCTCAGAAGAGCACACTGAGTCAGCCCTACACCCCAGTGATCAGAAATTGTCAAAACGTGTTTTTCAGCAGAAATAAACACGTTTTGGCAACTTTGGTCACCCCCATGTAAATTATAGGGCAGGAACAGCACAGTTTTCAAAACGTGTTTTTCAGCCCGAAATAAACGCGTTTTCTCAGCCCTTAGAATCGTAGTGTAACTGCCTGGCTCAGAAGAGCACACAGAGTCAGCCCTTAACCCCAGTGATCAGAAATTGTCAAAACATGTTTTTCAGCAGAAATAAACACGTTTTGGCAACTTTGGTCACCCCCATGTAAGTTATAGGGCAGGAACAGCACAGTTTTCAAAACGTGTTTTTCAGCCCGAAATAAACGCGTTTTCTCAGCCCTTAGAATCGCAGTGTAACTGCTTGGCTCAGAAGAGCACACAGAGTCAGCCCTTAACCCCAGTGATCAGAAATTGTCAAAACATGTTTTTCAGCAGAAATAAACACGTTTTGGCAACTTTGGTCACCCCCATGTAAGTTATAGGGCAGGAACAGCACAGTTTTCAAAACGTGTTTTTCAGCCCGAAATAAACGCTTTTTTTCAGCACTTGGAATCACAGTGTAACTGCTTGGCTCAGAAGAGCACACTGAGTCAGCCCTTAACCCCAGTGATCAGAAATTGTCAAAACGTGTTTTTCAGCAGAAATAAACACGTTTTGGCAACTTTGGTCACCCCCATGTAAGTTATAGGGCAGGAACAACACAGTTTTCAAAACGTGTTTTTCTGCCCGAAATAAACGCGTTTTCTCAGCCCTTGGAATCGCAGTGTAACTGCCTGGCTCAGAAGAGCACACTGACTCAGCCCTTAACCCCAGTGTGCAGAAATTGTCAAAACGTGTTTTTCAGCAGAAATAAACACGTTTTGGCAACTTTGGTCAACCCCATGTAAGTTATAGGGCAGGAACAGCACAGTTTTCAAAACGTGTTTTTCAGCCCGAAATAAACGCTTTTTTTCAGCACTTGGAATCACAGTGTAACTGCTTGGCTCAGAAGAGCACACTGAGTCAGCCCTACACCCCAGTGATCAGAAATTGTCAAAACGTGTTTTTCAGCAGAAATAAACACGTTTTGGCAACTTTGGTCACCCCCATGTAAGTTATAGGGCAGGAACAGCACAGTTTTCAAAACGTGTTTTTCAGCCCGAAATAAACGCGTTTTCTCAGCCCTTAGAATCGCAGTGTAACTGCCTGGCTCAGAAGAGCACACTGACTCAGCCCTTAACCCCAGTGTGCAGAAATTGTCAAAACGTGTTTTTCAGCAGAAATAAACACGTTTTGGCAACTTTGGTCACCCCCATGTAAGTTATAGGGCAGGAACAGCACAGTTTTCAAAACGTGTTTTTCAGCCCGAAATAAACGCTTTTTCTCAGCCCTTGGAATCGCAGTGTAACTGCCTGGCTCCGAAGAGCACACTGAGTCAGCCCTTAACCCCAGTGATCAGAAATTGTCAAAACGTGTTTTTCAGCAGAAATAAACACGTTTTGGCAACTTTGGTCTCCCCCATGTAAGTTATATGGCTGGAACAGCACAGTTTTCAAAACGTGTTTTTCAGCCCGAAATAAACGCTTTTTCTCAGCCCTTGGAATCGCAGTGTAACTGCCTGGCTCAGAAGAGCACACTGACTCAGCCCTTAACCCCAGTGATCAGAAATTGTCAAAACTTGTTTTTCAGCAGAAATAAACACGTTTTGGCAACTTTGGTCACCCCCATGTAAGTTATAGGGCAGGAACAGCACAGTTTTCAAAACGTGTTTTTCAGCCCGAAATAAACGCGTTTTCTCAGCCCTTAGAATCGCAGTGTAAGTGCTTGGCTCAGAAGAGCACACAGAGTCAGCCCTTAACCCCAGTGATCAGAAATTGTCAAAACATGTTTTTCAGCAGAAATAAACACGTTTTGGCAACTTTGGTCACCCCCATGTAAGTTATAGGGCAGGAACAGCACAGTTTTCAAAACGTGTTTTTCAGCCCGAAATAAACGCTTTTTTTCAGCACTTGGAATCACAGTGTAACTGCTTGGCTCAGAAGAGCACACTGAGTCAGCCCTTAACCCCAGTGATCAGAAATTGTCAAAACGTGTTTTTCAGCAGAAATAAACACGTTTTGGCAACTTTGGTCACCCCCATGTAAGTTATAGGGCAGGAACAACACAGTTTTCAAAACGTGTTTTTCTGCCCGAAATAAACGCGTTTTCTCAGCCCTTGGAATCGCAGTGTAACTGCCTGGCTCAGAAGAGCACACTGACTCAGCCCTTAACCCCAGTGTGCAGAAATTGTCAAAACGTGTTTTTCAGCAGAAATAAACACGTTTTGGCAACTTTGGTCAACCCCATGTAAGTTATAGGGCAGGAACAGCACAGTTTTCAAAACGTGTTTTTCAGCCCGAAATAAACGCTTTTTTTCAGCACTTGGAATCACAGTGTAACTGCTTGGCTCAGAAGAGCACACTGAGTCAGCCCTTAACCCCAGTGATCAGAAATTGTCAAAACGTGTTTTTCAGCAGAAATAAACACGTTTTGGCAACTTTGGTCACCCCCATGTAAGTTATAGGGCAGGAACAGCACAGTTTTCAAAACGTGTTTTTCAGCCCGAAATAAACGCGTTTTCTCAGCCCTTCGAATCGTAGTGTAACTGCCTGGCTCAGAAGAGCACACTGACTCAGCCCTTAACCCCAGTGTGCAGAAATTGTCAAAACGTGTTTTTCAGCAGAAATAAACACGTTTTGGCAACTTTGGTCACCCCCATGTAAGTTATAGGGCAGGAACAGCACAGTTTTCAAAACGTGTTTTTCAGCCCGAAATAAACGCTTTTTCTCAGCCCTTGGAATCGCAGTGTAACTGCCTGGCTCCGAAGAGCACACTGAGTCAGCCCTTAACCCCAGTGATCAGAAATTGTCAAAACGTGTTTTTCAGCAGAAATAAACACGTTTTGGCAACTTTGGTCTCCCCCATGTAAGTTATATGGCTGGAACAGCACAGTTTTCAAAACGTGTTTTTCAGCCCGAAATAAACGCTTTTTCTCAGCCCTTGGAATCGCAGTGTAACTGCCTGGCTCAGAAGAGCACACTGACTCAGCCCTTAACCCCAGTGATCAGAAATTGTCAAAACTTGTTTTTCAGCAGAAATAAACACGTTTTGGCAACTTTGGTCACCCCCATGTAAGTTATAGGGCAGGAACAGCACAGTTTTCAAAACGTGTTTTTCAGCCCGAAATAAACGCGTTTTCTCAGCCCTTAGAATCGCAGTGTAACTGCTTGGCTCAGAAGAGCACACAGAGTCAGCCCTTAACCCCAGTGATCAGAAATTGTCAAAACATGTTTTTCAGCAGAAATAAACACGTTTTGGCAATTTTGGTCACCCCCATGTAAGTTATAGGGCAGGAACAGCACAGTTTTCAAAACGTGTTTTTCAGCCCGAAATAAACGCTTTTTTTCAGCACTTGGAATCACAGTGTAACTGCTTGGCTCAGAAGAGTACACTGAGTCAGCCCTTAACCCCAGTGATCAGAAATTGTCAAAACGTGTTTTTCAGCAGAAATAAACACGTTTTGGCAACTTTGGTCACCCCCATGTAAGTTATAGGGCAGGAACAGCACAGTTTTCAAAACGTGTTTTTCAGCCCGAAATAAACGCTTTTTTTCAGCACTTGGAATCACAGTGTAACTGCTTGGCTCAGAAGAGTACACTGAGTCAGCCCTTAACCCCAGTGATCAGAAATTGTCAAAACGTGTTTTTCAGCAGAAATAAACACGTTTTGGCAACTTTGGTCACCCCCATGTAAGTTATAGGGCAGGAACAGCACAGTTTTCAAAACGTGTTTTTCAGCCCGAAATAAACGCTTTTTCTCAGCCCTTGGAATCGCAGTGTAACTGACTGGCTCCGAAGAGCACACTGAGTCAGCCCTTAACCCCAGTGATCAGAAATTGTCAAAACGTGTTTTTCAGCAGAAATAAACACGTTTTGGCAACTTTGGTCTCCCCCATGTAAGTTATATGGCTGGAACAGCACAGTTTTCAAAACGTGTTTTTCAGCCCGAAATAAACGCTTTTTCTCAGCCCTTGGAATCGCAGTGTAACTGCCTGGCTCAGAAGAGCACACTGACTCAGCCCTTAACCCCAGTGATCAGAAATTGTCAAAACTTGTTTTTCAGCAGAAATAAACACGTTTTGGCAACTTTGGTCACCCCCATGTAAGTTATAGGGCAGGAACAGCACAGTTTTCAAAACGTGTTTTTCAGCCCGAAATAAACGCTTTTTCTCAGCCCTTAGAATCGCAGTGTAACTACTTGGCTCAGAAGAGCACACAGAGTCAGCCCTTAACCCCAGTGATCAGAAATTGTCAAAACATGTTTTTCAGCAGAAATAAACACGTTTTGGCAACTTTGGTCACCCCCATGTAAGTTATAGGGCAGGAACAGCACAGTTTTCAAAACGTGTTTTTCAGCCCGAAATAAACGCTTTTTTTCAGCACTTGGAATCACAGTGTAACTGCTTGGCTCAGAAGAGCACACTGAGTCAGCCCTTAACCCCAGTGATCAGAAATTGTCAAAACGTGTTTTTCAGCAGAAATAAACACGTTTTGGCAACTTTGGTCACCCCCATGTAAGTTATAGGGCAGGAACAACACAGTTTTCAAAACGTGTTTTTCTGCCCGAAATAAACGCGTTTTCTCAGCCCTTGGAATCGCAGTGTAACTGCCTGGCTCAGAAGAGCACACTGACTCAGCCCTTAACCCCAGTGTGCAGAAATTGTCAAAACGTGTTTTTCAGCAGAAATAAACACGTTTTGGCAACTTTGGTCAACCCCATGTAAGTTATAGGGCAGGAACAGCACAGTTTTCAAAACGTGTTTTTCAGCCCGAAATAAACGCTTTTTTTCAGCACTTGGAATCACAGTGTAACTGCTTGGCTCAGAAGAGCACACTGAGTCAGCCCTTAACCCCAGTGATCAGAAATTGTCAAAACGTGTTTTTCAGCAGAAATAAACACGTTTTGGCAACTTTGGTCACCCCCATTTAAGTTATAGGGCAGGAACAGCACAGTTTTCAAAACGTGTTTTACAGCCCGAAATAAACGCGTTTTCTCAACCCTTAGAATCGCAGTGTAACTGCCTGGCTCAGAAGAGCACACTGACTCAGCCCTTAACCCCAGTGTGCAGAAATTGTCAAAACGTGTTTTTCAGCAGAAATAAACACGTTTTGGCAACTTTGGTCACCCCCATGTAAGTTATAGGGCAGGAACAGCACAGTTTTCAAAACGTGTTTTTCAGCCCGAAATAAACGCTTTTTTTCAGCACTTGGAATCACAGTGTAACTGCTTGGCTCAGAAGAGCACACTGAGTCAGCCCTACACCCCAGTGATCAGAAATTGTCAAAACGTGTTTTTCAGCAGAAATAAACACGTTTTGGCAACTTTGGTCACCCCCATGTAAGTTATAGGGCAGGAACAGCACAGTTTTCAAAACGTGTTTTTCAGCCCGAAATAAACGCTTTTTCTCAGCCCTTGGAATCGCAGTGTAACTGCCTGGCTCCGAAGAGCACACTGAGTCAGCCCTTAACCCCAGTGATCAGAAATTGTCAAAACGTGTTTTTCAGCAGAAATAAACACGTTTTGGCAACTTTGGTCTCCCCCATGTAAGTTATATGGCTGGAACAGCACAGTTTTCAAAACGTGTTTTTCAGCCCGAAATAAACGCTTTTTCTCAGCCCTTGGAATCGCAGTGTAACTGCCTGGCTCAGAAGAGCACACTGACTCAGCCCTTAACCCCAGTGATCAGAAATTGTCAAAACTTGTTTTTCAGCAGAAATAAACACGTTTTGGCAACTTTGGTCACCCCCATGTAAGTTATAGGGCAGGAACAGCACAGTTTTCAAAACGTGTTTTTCAGCCCGAAATAAACGCTTTTTCTCAGCCCTTAGAATCGCAGTGTAACTGCTTGGCTCAGAAGAGCACACAGAGTCAGCCCTTAACCCCAGTGATCAGAAATTGTCAAAACATGTTTTTCAGCAGAAATAAACACGTTTTGGCAACTTTGGTCACCCCCATGTAAGTTATAGGGCAGGAACAGCACAGTTTTCAAAACGTGTTTTTCAGCCCGAAATAAACGCTTTTTATCAGCACTTGGAATCACAGTGTAACTGCTTGGCTCAGAAGAGCACACTGAGTCAGCCCTTAACCCCAGTGATCAGAAATTGTCAAAACGTGTTTTTCAGCAGAAATAAACACGTTTTGGCAACTTTGGTCACCCCCATGTAAGTTATAGGGCAGGAACAACACAGTTTTCAAAACGTGTTTTTCTGCCCGAAATAAACGCGTTTTCTCAGCCCTTGGAATCGCAGTGTAACTGCCTGGCTCAGAAGAGCACACTGACTCAGCCCTTAACCCCAGTGTGCAGAAATTGTCAAAACGTGTTTTTCAGCAGAAATAAACACGTTTTGGCAACTTTGGTCACCCCCATGTAAGTTATAGGGCAGGAACAGCACAGTTTTCAAAACGTGTTTTTCAGCCCGAAATAAACGCGTTTTCTCAGCCCTTAGAATCGCAGTGTAACTGCCTGGCTCAGAAGAGCACACTGACTCAGCCCTTAACCCCAGTGTGCAGAAATTGTCAAAACGTGTTTTTCAGCAGAAATAAACACGTTTTGGCAACTTTGGTCACCCCCATGTAAGTTATAGGGCAGGAACAGCACAGTTTTCAAAACGTGTTTTTCAGCCCGAAATAAACGCTTTTTTTCAGCACTTGGAATCACAGTGTAACTGCTTGGCTCAGAAGAGCACACTGAGTCAGCCCTACACCCCAGTGATCAGAAATTGTCAAAACGTGTTTTTCAGCAGAAATAAACACGTTTTGGCAACTTTGGTCACCCCCATGTAAGTTATAGGGCAGGAACAGCACAGTTTTCAAAACGTGTTTTTCAGCCCGAAATAAACGCTTTTTTTCAGCACTTGGAATCACAGTGTAACTGCTTGGCTCAGAAGAGCACACTGAGTCAGCCCTTAACCCCAGTGATCAGAAATTGTCAAAACGTGTTTTTCAGCAGAAATAAACACGTTTTGGCAACTTTGGTCACCCCCATGTAAGTTATAGGGCAGGAACAACACAGTTTTCAAAACGTGTTTTTCAGCCCGAAATAAACGCGTTTTCTCAGCCCTTGGAATCGCAGTGTAACTGCCTGGCTCAGAAGAGCACACTGACTCAGCCCTTAACCCCAGTGTGCAGAAATTGTCAAAACGTGTTTTTCAGCAGAAATAAACACGTTTTGGCAACTTTGGTCAACCCCATGTAAGTTATAGGGCAGGAACAGCACAGTTTTCAAAACGTGTTTTTCAGCCCGAAATAAACGCTTTTTTTCAGCACTTGGAATCACAGTGTAACTGCTTGGCTCAGAAGAGCACACTGAGTCAGCCCTTAACCCCAGTGATCAGAAATTGTCAAAACGTGTTTTTCAGCAGAAATAAACACGTTTTGGCAACTTTGGTCACCCCCATGTAAGTTATAGGGCAGGAACAGCACAGTTTTCAAAACGTGTTTTTCAGCCCGAAATAAACGCGTTTTCTCAGCCCTTAGAATCGCAGTGTAACTGCCTGGCTCAGAAGAGCACACTGACTCAGCCCTTAACCCCAGTGTGCAGAAATTGTCAAAACGTGTTTTTCAGCAGAAATAAACACGTTTTGGCAACTTTGATCACCCCCATGTAAGTTATAGGGCAGGAACAGCACAGTTTTCAAAACGTGTTTTTCAGCCCGAAATAAACGCTTTTTCTCAGCCCTTGGAATCGCAGTGTAACTGCCTGGCTCCGAAGAGCACACTGAGTCAGCCCTTAACCCCAGTGATCAGAAATTGTCAAAACGTGTTTTTCAGCAGAAATAAACACGTTTTGGCAACTTTGGTCTCCCCCATGTAAGTTATATGGCTGGAACAGCACAGTTTTCAAAACGTGTTTTTCAGCCCGAAATAAACGCTTTTTCTCAGCCCTTGGAATCGCAGTGTAACTGCCTGGCTCAGAAGAGCACACTGACTCAGCCCTTAACCCCAGTGATCAGAAATTGTCAAAACTTGTTTTTCAGCAGAAATAAACACGTTTTGGCAACTTTGGTCACCCCCATGTAAGTTATAGGGCAGGAACAGCACAGTTTTCAAAACGTGTTTTTCAGCCCGAAATAAACGCGTTTTCTCAGCCCTTAGAATCGCAGTGTAACTGCTTGGCTCAGAAGAGCACACAGAGTCAGCCCTTAACCCCAGTGATCAGAAATTGTCAAAACATGTTTTTCAGCAGAAATAAACACGTTTTGGCAACTTTGGTCACCCCCATGTAAGTTATAGGGCAGGAACAGCACTGTTTTCAAAACGTGTTTTTCAGCCCGAAATAAACGCGTTTTCTCAGCCCTTGGAATCGCAGTGTAACTGCCTGGCTCAGAAGAGCACACTGACTCAGCCCTTAACCCCAGTGTGCAGAAATTGTCAAAACGTGTTTTTCAGCAGAAATAAACACGTTTTGGCAACTTTGGTCAACCCCATGTAAGTTATAGGGCAGGAACAGCACAGTTTTCAAAACGTGTTTTTCAGCCCGAAATAAACGCTTTTTTCATCACTTGGAATCACAGTGTAACTGCTTGGCTCAAGAGAGCACACTGAGTCAGCCCTTAACCCCAGTGATCAGAAATTGTCAAAACGTGTTTTTCAGCAGAAATAAACACGTTTTGGCAACTTTGGTCACCCCCATGTAA
Source organism: Atractosteus spatula (assembly GCF_055471065.1). NCBI lineage: Eukaryota > Metazoa > Chordata > Actinopteri > Semionotiformes > Lepisosteidae > Atractosteus > Atractosteus spatula. The sequence goes on from NC_142707.1 coordinate 27,668,952, forward strand.
GTTATAGGGCATGAACAGCACAGTTTTCAAAACGTGTTTTTCAGCCCGAAATAAACGCGTTTTCTCAGCCCTTAGAATCGCAGTGTAACTGCCTGGCTCAGAAGAGCACACTGAGTCAGCCCTACACCCCAGTGATCAGAAATTGTCAAAACGTGTTTTTCAGCAGAAATAAACACGTTTTGGCAACTTTGGTCACCCCCATGTAAGTTATAGGGCAGGAACAGCACAGTTTTCAAAACGTGTTTTTCAGCCCGAAATAAACGCTTTTTTTCAGCACTTGGAATCACAGTGTAACTGCTTGGCTCAGAAGAGCACACTGAGTCAGCCCTTAACCCCAGTGATCAGAAATTGTCAAAACGTGTTTTTCAGCAGAAATAAACACGTTTTGGCAACTTTGGTCACCCCCATGTAAGTTAAAGGGCAGGAACAGCACAGTTTTCAAAACGTGTTTTTCAGCCCGAAATAAACGCGTTTTCTCAGCCCTTAGAATCGCAGTGTAACTGCCTGGCTCAGAAGAGCACACTGACTCAGCCCTTAACCCCAGTGTGCAGAAATTGTCAAAACGTGTTTTTCAGCAGAAATAAACACGTTTTGGCAACTTTGGTCACCCCAATGTAAGTTATAGGGCAGGAACAGCACAGTTTTCAAAACGTGTTTTTCAGCCCGAAATAAACGCTTTTTTTCAGCACTTGGAATCACAGTGTAACTGCTTGGCTCAGAAGAGCACACTGAGTCAGCCCTACACCCCAGTGATCAGAAATTGTCAAAACGTGTTTTTCAGCAGAAATAAACACGTTTTGGCAACTTTGGTCAACCCCATGTAAGTTATAGGGCAGGAACAGCACAGTTTTCAAAACGTGTTTTTCAGCCCGAAATAAACGCGTTTTCTCAGCCCTTAGAATCGTAGTGTAACTGCCTGGCTCAGAAGAGCACACTGACTCAGCCCTTAACCCCAGTGTGCAGAAATTGTCAAAACGTGTTTTTCAGCAGAAATAAACACGTTTTGGCAACTTTGGTCACCCCCATGTAAGTTATAGGGCAGGAACAGCACAGTTTTCAAAACGTGTTTTTCAGCCCGAAATAAACGCTTTTTCTCAGCCCTTGGAATCGCAGTGTAACTGCCTGGCTCCGAAGAGCACACTGAGTCAGCCCTTAACCCCAGTGATCAGAAATTGTCAAAACGTGTTTTTCAGCAGAAATAAACACGTTTTGGCAACTTTGGTCTCCCCCATGTAAGTTATATGGCTGGAACAGCACAGTTTTCAAAACGTGTTTTTCAGCCCGAAATAAACGCTTTTTCTCAGCCCTTGGAATCGCAGTGTAACTGCCTGGCTCAGAAGAGCACACTGACTCAGCCCTTAACCCCAGTGATCAGAAATTGTCAAAACTTGTTTTTCAGCAGAAATAAACACGTTTTGGCAACTTTGGTCACCCCCATGTAAGTTATAGGGCAGGAACAGCACAGTTTTCAAAACGTGTTTTTCAGCCCGAAATAAACGCGTTTTCTCAGCCCTTAGAATCGCAGTGTAACTGCTTGGCTCAGAAGAGCACACAGAGTCAGCCCTTAACCCCAGTGATCAGAAATTGTCAAAACATGTTTTTCAGCAGAAATAAACACGTTTTGGCAACTTTGGTCACCCCCATGTAAGTTATAGGGCAGGAACAGCACAGTTTTCAAAACGTGTTTTTCAGCCCGAAATAAACGCGTTTTCTCAGCCCTTAGAATCGCAGTGTAACTGCTTGGCTCAGAAGAGCACACAGAGTCAGCCCTTAACCCCAGTGATCAGAAATTGTCAAAACATGTTTTTCAGCAGAAATAAACACGTTTTGGCAACTTTGGTCACCCCCATGTAAGTTATAGGGCAGGAACAGCACAGTTTTCAAAACGTGTTTTTCAGCCCGAAATAAACGCTTTTTTTCAGCACTTGGAATCACAGTGTAACTGCTTGGCTCAGAAGAGCACAATGAGTCAGCCCTTAACCCCAGTGATCAGAAATTGTCAAAACGTGTTTTTCAGCAGAAATAAACACGTTTTGGCAACTTTGGTCACCCCCATGTAAGTTATAGGGCAGGAACAACACAGTTTTCAAAACGTGTTTTTCAGCCCGAAATAAACGCGTTTTCTCAGCCCTTGGAATCGCAGTGTAACTGCCTGGCTCAGAAGAGCACACTGACTCAGCCCTTAACCCCAGTGTGCAGAAATTGTCAAAACGTGTTTTTCAGCAGAAATAAACACGTTTTGGCAACTTTGGTCAACCCCATGTAAGTTATAGGGCAGGAACAGTACAGTTTTCAAAACGTGTTTTTCAGCCCGAAATAAACGCTTTTTTTCAGCACTTGGAATCACAGTGTAACTGCTTGGCTCAGAAGAGCACACTGAGTCAGCCCTACACCCCAGTGATCAGAAATTGTCAAAACGTGTTTTTCAGCAGAAATAAACACGTTTTGGCAACTTTGGTCACCCCCATGTAAGTTATAGGGCAGGAACAGCACAGTTTTCAAAACGTGTTTTTCAGCCCGAAATAAACGCGTTTTCTCAGCCCTTAGAATCGTAGTGTAACTGCCTGGCTCAGAAGAGCACACAGAGTCAGCCCTTAACCCTAGTGATCAGAAATTGTCAAAACATGTTTTTCAGCAGAAATAAACACGTTTTGGCAACTTTGGTCACCCCCATGTAAGTTATAGGGCAGGAACAGCACAGTTTTCAAAACGTGTTTTTCAGCCCGAAATAAACGCGTTTTCTCAGCCCTTAGAATCGCAGTGTAACTGCTTGGCTCAGAAGAGCACACAGAGTCAGCCCTTAACCCCAGTGATCAGAAATTGTCAAAACATGTTTTTCAGCAGAAATAAACACGTTTTGGCAACTTTGGTCACCCCCATGTAAGTTATAGGGCAGGAACAGCACAGTTTTCAAAACGTGTTTTTCAGCCCGAAATAAACGCTTTTTTTCAGCACTTGGAATCACAGTGTAACTGCTTGGCTCAGAAGAGCACACTGAGTCAGCCCTTAACCCCAGTGATCAGAAATTGTCAAAACGTGTTTTTCAGCAGAAATAAACACGTTTTGGCAACTTTGGTCACCCCCATGTAAGTTATAGGGCAGGAACAACACAGTTTTCAAAACGTGTTTTTCTGCCCGAAATAAACGCGTTTTCTCAGCCCTTGGAATCGCAGTGTAACTGCCTGGCTCAGAAGAGCACACTGACTCAGCCCTTAACCCCAGTGTGCAGAAATTGTCAAAACGTGTTTTTCAGCAGAAATAAACACGTTTTGGCAACTTTGGTCACCCCCATGTAAGTTATAGGGCAGGAACAACACAGTTTTCAAAACGTGTTTTTCAGCCCGAAATCAACGCTTTTTCTCAGCCCTTGGAATCGCAGTGTAACTGCCTGGCTCAGAAGAGCACACTGACTCAGCCCTTAACCCCAGTGATCAGAAATTGTCAAAACTTGTTTTTAAGCAGAAATAAACACGTTTTGGCAACTTTGGTCACCCCCATGTAAGTTATAGGGCAGGAACAGCACAGTTTTCAAAACGTGTTTTTCAGCCCGAAATAAACGCGTTTTCTCAGCCCTTAGAATCGCAGTGTAACTGCTTGGCTCAGAAGAGCACACAGAGTCAGCCCTTAACCCCAGTGATCAGAAATTGTCAAAACATGTTTTTCAGCAGAAATAAACACGTTTTGGCAACTTTGGTCACCCCCATGTAAGTTATAGGGCAGGAACAGCACAGTTTTCAAAACGTGTTTTTCAGCCCGAAATAAACGCTTTTTTTCAGCACTTGGAATCACAGTGTAACTGCTTGGCTCAGAAGAGCACACTGAGTCAGCCCTTAACCCCAGTGATCAGAAATTGTCAAAACGTGTTTTTCAGCAGAAATAAACACGTTTTGGCAACTTTGGTCACCCCCATGTAAGTTATAGGGCAGGAACAACACAGTTTTCAAAACGTGTTTTTCAGCCCGAAATAAACGCGTTTTCTCAGCCCTTGGAATCGCAGTGTAACTGCCTGGCTCAGAAGAGCACACTGACTCAGCCCTTAACCCCAGTGTGCAGAAATTGTCAAAACGTGTTTTTCAGCAGAAATAAACACGTTTTGGCAACTTTGGTCACCCCAATGTAAGTTATAGGGCAGGAACAGCACAGTTTTCAAAACGTGTTTTTCAGCCCGAAATAAACGCTTTTTTTCAGCACTTGGAATCACAGTGTAACTGCTTGGCTCAGAAGAGCACACTGAGTCAGCCCTTAACCCCAGTGATCAGAAATTGTCAAAACGTGTTTTTCAGCAGAAATAAACACGTTTTGGCAACTTTGGTCACCCCCATGTAAGTTATAGGGCAGGAACAGCACAGTTTTCAAAACGTGTTTTTCAGCCCGAAATAAACGCTTTTTTTCAGCACTTGGAATCACAGTGTAACTGCTTGGCTCAGAAGAGCACACTGAGTCAGCCCTTAACCCCAGTGATCAGAAATTGTCAAAACGTGTTTTTCAGCAGAAATAAACACGTTTTGGCAACTTTGGTCACCCCCATGTAAGTTATAGGGCAGGAACAACACAGTTTTCAAAACGTGTTTTTCTGCCCGAAATAAACGCGTTTTCTCAGCCCTTGGAATCGCAGTGTAACTGCCTGGCTCAGAAGAGCACACTGACTCAGCCCTTAACCCCAGTGTGCAGAAATTGTCAAAACGTGTTTTTCAGCAGAAATAAACACGTTTTGGCAACTTTGGTCAACCCCATGTAAGTTATAGGGCAGGAACAGCACAGTTTTCAAAACGTGTTTTTCAGCCCGAAATAAACGCTTTTTTTCAGCACTTGGAATCACAGTGTAACTGCTTGGCTCAGAAGAGCACACTGAGTCAGCCCTTAACCCCAGTGATCAGAAATTGTCAAAACGTGTTTTTCAGCAGAAATAAACACGTTTTGGCAACTTTGGTCACCCCCATGTAAGTTATAGGGCAGGAACAGCACAGTTTTCAAAACGTGTTTTTCAGCCCGAAATAAACGCGTTTTCTCAGCCCTTCGAATCGTAGTGTAACTGCCTGGCTCAGAAGAGCACACTGACTCAGCCCTTAACCCCAGTGTGCAGAAATTGTCAAAACGTGTTTTTCAGCAGAAATAAACACGTTTTGGCAACTTTGGTCACCCCCATGTAAGTTATAGGGCAGGAACAGCACAGTTTTCAAAACGTGTTTTTCAGCCCGAAATAAACGCTTTTTCTCAGCCCTTGGAATCGCAGTGTAACTGCCTGGCTCCGAAGAGCACACTGAGTCAGCCCTTAACCCCAGTGATCAGAAATTGTCAAAACGTGTTTTTCAGCAGAAATAAACACGTTTTGGCAACTTTGGTCTCCCCCATGTAAGTTATATGGCTGGAACAGCACAGTTTTCAAAACGTGTTTTTCAGCCCGAAATAAACGCTTTTTCTCAGCCCTTGGAATCGCAGTGTAACTGCCTGGCTCAGAAGAGCACACTGACTCAGCCCTTAACCCCAGTGATCAGAAATTGTCAAAACTTGTTTTTCAGCAGAAATAAACACGTTTTGGCAACTTTGGTCACCCCCATGTAAGTTATAGGGCAGGAACAGCACAGTTTTCAAAACGTGTTTTTCAGCCCGAAATAAACGCGTTTTCTCAGCCCTTAGAATCGCAGTGTAACGGCATGGCTCAGAAGAGCACACAGAGTCAGCCCTTAACCCCAGTGATCAGAAATTGTCAAAACATGTTTTTCAGCAGAAATAAACACGTTTTGGCAATTTTGGTCACCCCCATGTAAGTTATAGGGCAGGAACAGCACAGTTTTCAAAACGTGTTTTTCAGCCCGAAATAAACGCTTTTTTTCAGCACTTGGAATCACAGTGTAACTGCTTGGCTCAGAAGAGTACACTGAGTCAGCCCTTAACCCCAGTGATCAGAAATTGTCAAAACGTGTTTTTCAGCAGAAATAAACACGTTTTGGCAACTTTGGTCACCCCCATGTAAGTTATAGGGCAGGAACAGCACAGTTTTCAAAACGTGTTTTTCAGCCCGAAATAAACGCTTTTTCTCAGCCCTTGGAATCGCAGTGTAACTGACTGGCTCCGAAGAGCACACTGAGTCAGCCCTTAACCCCAGTGATCAGAAATTGTCAAAACGTGTTTTTCAGCAGAAATAAACACGTTTTGGCAACTTTGGTCTCCCCCATGTAAGTTATATGGCTGGAACAGCACAGTTTTCAAAACGTGTTTTTCAGCCCGAAATAAACGCTTTTTCTCAGCCCTTGGAATCGCAGTGTAACTGCCTGGCTCAGAAGAGCACACTGACTCAGCCCTTAACCCCAGTGATCAGAAATTGTCAAAACTTGTTTTTCAGCAGAAATAAACACGTTTTGGCAACTTTGGTCACCCCCATGTAAGTTATAGGGCAGGAACAGCACAGTTTTCAAAACGTGTTTTTCAGCCCGAAATAAACGCTTTTTCTCAGCCCTTAGAATCGCAGTGTAACTGCTTGGCTCAGAAGAGCACACAGAGTCAGCCCTTAACCCCAGTGATCAGAAATTGTCAAAACATGTTTTTCAGCAGAAATAAACACGTTTTGGCAACTTTGGTCACCCCCATGTAAGTTATAGGGCAGGAACAGCACAGTTTTCAAAACGTGTTTTTCAGCCCGAAATAAACGCTTTTTTTCAGCACTTGGAATCACAGTGTAACTGCTTGGCTCAGAAGAGCACACTGAGTCAGCCCTTAACCCCAGTGATCAGAAATTGTCAAAACGTGTTTTTCAGCAGAAATAAACACGTTTTGGCAACTTTGGTCACCCCCATGTAAGTTATAGGGCAGGAACAACACAGTTTTCAAAACGTGTTTTTCTGCCCGAAATAAACGCGTTTTCTCAGCCCTTGGAATCGCAGTGTAACTGCCTGGCTCAGAAGAGCACACTGACTCAGCCCTTAACCCCAGTGTGCAGAAATTGTCAAAACGTGTTTTTCAGCAGAAATAAACACGTTTTGGCAACTTTGGTCAACCCCATGTAAGTTATAGGGCAGGAACAGCACAGTTTTCAAAACGTGTTTTTCAGCCCGAAATAAACGCTTTTTTTCAGCACTTGGAATCACAGTGTAACTGCTTGGCTCAGAAGAGCACACTGAGTCAGCCCTTAACCCCAGTGATCAGAAATTGTCAAAACGTGTTTTTCAGCAGAAATAAACACGTTTTGGCAACTTTGGTCACCCCCATGTAAGTTATAGGGCAGGAACAGCACAGTTTTCAAAACGTGTTTTTCAGCCCGAAATAAACGCGTTTTCTCAGCCCTTAGAATCGCAGTGTAACTGCCTGGCTCAGAAGAGCACACTGACTCAGCCCTTAACCCCAGTGTGCAGAAATTGTCAAAACGTGTTTTTCAGCAGAAATAAACACGTTTTGGCAACTTTGGTCACCCCCATGTAAGTTATAGGGCAGGAACAGCACAGTTTTCAAAACGTGTTTTTCAGCCCGAAATAAACGCTTTTTTTCAGCACTTGGAATCACAGTGTAACTGCTTGGCTCAGAAGAGCACACTGAGTCAGCCCTACACCCCAGTGATCAGAAATTGTCAAAACGTGTTTTTCAGCAGAAATAAACACGTTTTGGCAACTTTGGTCACCCCCATGTAAGTTATAGGGCAGGAACAGCACAGTTTTCAAAACGTGTTTTTCAGCCCGAAATAAACGCTTTTTTTCAGCACTTGGAATCACAGTGTAACTGCTTGGCTCAGAAGAGCACACTGAGTCAGCCCTTAACCCCAGTGATCAGAAATTGTCAAAACGTGTTTTTCAGCAGAAATAAACACGTTTTGGCAACTTTGGTCACCCCCATGTAAGTTATAGGGCAGGAACAACACAGTTTTCAAAACGTGTTTTTCAGCCCGAAATAAACGCGTTTTCTCAGCCCTTGGAATCACAGTGTAACTGCCTGGCTCAGAAGAGCACACTGACTCAGCCCTTAACCCCAGTGTGCAGAAATTGTCAAAACGTGTTTTTCAGCAGAAATAAACACGTTTTGGCAACTTTGGTCAACCCCATGTAAGTTATAGGGCAGGAACAGCACAGTTTTCAAAACGTGTTTTTCAGCCCGAAATAAACGCTTTTTTTCAGCACTTGGAATCACAGTGTAACTGCTTGGCTCAGAAGAGCACACTGAGTCAGCCCTTAACCCCAGTGATCAGAAATTGTCAAAACGTGTTTTTCAGCAGAAATAAACACGTTTTGGCAACTTTGGTCACCCCCATGTAAGTTATAGGGCAGGAACAGCACAGTTTTCAAAACGTGTTTTTCAGCCCGAAATAAACGCGTTTTCTCAGCCCTTAGAATCGCAGTGTAACTGCCTGGCTCAGAAGAGCACACTGACTCAGCCCTTAACCCCAGTGATCAGAAATTGTCAAAACGTGTTTTTCAGCAGAAATAAACACGTTTTGGCAACTTTGGTCACCCCCATGTAAGTTATAGGGCAGGAACAGCACAGTTTTCAAAACGTGTTTTTCAGCCCGAAATAAACGCTTTTTCTCAGCCCTTGGAATCGCAGTGTAACTGCCTGGCTCCGAAGAGCACACTGAGTCAGCCCTTAACCCCAGTGATCAGAAATTGTCAAAACGTGTTTTTCAGCAGAAATAAACACGTTTTGGCAACTTTGGTCTCCCCCATGTAAGTTATATGGCTGGAACAGCACAGTTTTCAAAACGTGTTTTTCAGCCCGAAATAAACGCTTTTTCTCAGCCCTTGGAATCGCAGTGTAACTGCCTGGCTCAGAAGAGCACACTGACTCAGCCCTTAACCCCAGTGTGCAGAAATTGTCAAAACGTGTTTTTCAGCAGAAATAAACACGTTTTGGCAACTTTGGTCAACCCCATGTAAGTTATAGGGCAGGAACAGCACAGTTTTCAAAACGTGTTTTTCAGCCCGAAATAAACGCTTTTTTTCAGCACTTGGAATCACAGTGTAACTGCTTGGCTCAGAAGAGCACACTGAGTCAGCCCTACACCCCAGTGATCAGAAATTGTCAAAACGTGTTTTTCAGCAGAAATAAACACGTTTTGGCAACTTTGGTCACCGCCATGTAAGTTATAGGGCAGGAACAGCACAGTTTTCAAAACGTGTTTTTCAGCCCGAAATAAACGCTTTTTTTCAGCACTTGGAATCACAGTGTAACTGCTTGGCTCAGAAGAGCACACTGAGTCAGCCCTTAACCCCAGTGATCAGAAATTGTCAAAACGTGTTTTTCAGCAGAAATAAACACGTTTTGGCAACTTTGGTCTCCCCCATGTAAGTTATATGGCTGGAACAGCACAGTTTTCAAAACGTGTTTTTCAGCCCGAAATAAACGCTTTTTCTCAGCCCTTGGAATCGCAGTGTAACTGCCTGGCTCAGAAGAGCACACTGAGTCAGCCCTTAACCCCAGTGATCAGAAATTGTCAAAACATGTTTTTCAGCAGAAATAAACACGTTTTGGCAACTTTGGTCACCCCCATGTAAGTTATAGGGCAGGAACAGCACAGTTTTCAAAACGTGTTTTTCAGCCCGAAATAAACGCTTTTTTTCAGCACTTGGAATCACAGTGTAACTGCTTGGCTCAGAAGAGCACACTGAGTCAGCCCTTAACCCCAGTGATCAGAAATTGTCAAAACGTGTTTTTCAGCAGAAATAAACACGTTTTGGCAACTTTGGTCACCCCCATGTAAGTTATAGGGCAGGAACAGCACAGTTTTCAAAACGTGTTTTTCAGCCCGAAATAAACGCGTTTTCTCAGCCCTTAGAATCGCAGTGTAACTGCCTGGCTCAGAAGAGCACACTGACTCAGCCCTTAACCCCAGTGTGCAGAAATTGTCAAAACGTGTTTTTCAGCAGAAATAAACACGTTTTGGCAACTTTGGTCACCCCCATGTAAGTTATAGGGCAGGAACAGCACAGTTTTCAAAACGTGTTTTTCAGCCCGAAATAAACGCTTTTTTTCAGCACTTGGAATCACAGTGTAACTGCTTGGCTCAGAAGAGCACACTGAGTCAGCCCTTAACCCCAGTGATCAGAAATTGTCAAAACGTGTTTTTCAGCAGAAATAAACACGTTTTGGCAACTTTGGTCACCCCCATGCAAGTTATAGGGCAGGAACTGCACAGTTTTCAAAACGTGTTTTTCAGCCCGAAATAAACGCGTTTTCTCAGCCCTTAGAATCGCAGTGTAACTGCCTGGCTCAGAAGAGCACACTGACTCAGCCCTTAACCCCAGTGTGCAGAAATTGTCAAAACGTGTTTTTCAGCAGAAATAAACACGTTTTGGCAACTTTGGTCACCCCCATGTAAGTTATAGGGCAGGAACAGCACAGTTTTCAAAACGTGTTTTTCAGCCCGAAATAAACGCTTTTTTTCAGCACTTGGAATCACAGTGTAACTGCTTGGCTCAGAAGAGCACACTGAGTCAGCCCTACACCCCAGTGATCAGAAATTGTCAAAACGTGTTTTTCAGCAGAAATAAACACGTTTTGGCAACTTTGGTCACCCCCATGTAAGTTATAGGGCAGGAACAGCACAGTTTTCAAAACGTGTTTTTCAGCCCGAAATAAACGCGTTTTCTCAGCCCTTAGAATCGCAGTGTAACTGCCTGGCTCAGAAGAGCACACTGACTCAGCCCTTAACCCCAGTGTGCAGAAATTGTCAAAACGTGTTTTTCAGCAGAAATAAACACGTTTTGGCAACTTTGGTCACCCCCATGTAAGTTATAGGGCAGGAACAGCACAGTTTTCAAAACGTGTTTTTCAGCCTGAAATAAACGCTTTTTTTCAGCACTTGGAATCACAGTGTAACTGCTAGGCTCAGAAGAGCACACTGAGTCAGCCCTTAACCCCAGTGATCAGAAATTGTCAAAACGTGTTTTTCAGCAGAAATAAACACGTTTTGGCAACTTTGGTCTCCCCCATGTAAGTTATAGGGCAGGAACAGCACAGTTTTCAAAACGTGTTTTTCAGCCCGAAATAAACGCGTTTTCTCAGCCCTTAGAATCGTAGTGTAACTGCCTGGCTCAGAAGAGCACACTGACTCAGCCCTTAACCCCAGTGTGCAGAAATTGTCAAAACGTGTTTTTCAGCAGAAAAAAACACGTTTTGGCAACTTTGGTCACCCCCATGTAAGTTATAGGGCAGGAACAGCACAGTTTTCAAAACGTGTTTTTCAGCCCGAAATAAACGCTTTTTCTCAGCCCTTGGAATCGCAGTGTAACTGCCTGGCTCAGAAGAGCACACTGAGTCAGCCCTTAACCCCAGTGATCAGAAATTTTCAAAACATGTTTTTCAGCAGAAATAAACACGTTTTGGCAACTTTGGTCACCCCCATGTAAGTTATAGGGCAGGAACAGCACAGTTTTCAAAACGTGTTTTTCAGCCCGAAATAAACGCGTTTTCTCAGCCCTTAGAATCGCAGTGTAACTGCCTGGCTCAGAAGAGCACACTGACTCAGCCCTTAACCCCAGTGTGCAGAAATTGTCAAAACGTGTTTTTCAGCAGAAATAAACACGTTTTGGCAACTTTGGTCACCCCCATGTAAGTTATAGGGCAGGAACAGCACAGTTTTCAAAACGTGTTTTTCAGCCCGAAATAAACGCTTTTTTTCAGCACTTGGAATCACAGTGTAACTGCTTGGCTCAGAAGAGCACACTGAGTCAGCCCTTAACCCCAGTGATCAGAAATTGTCAAAACGTGTTTTTCAGCAGAAATAAACACGTTTTGGCAACTTTGGTCTCCCCCATGTAAGTTATATGGCTGGAACAGCACAGTTTTCAAAACGTGTTTTTCAGCCCGAAATAAACGCTTTTTCTCAGCCCTTGGAATCGCAGTGTAACTGCCTGGCTCAGAAGAGCACACTGAGTCAGCCCTTAACCCCAGTGATCAGAAATTGTCAAAACATGTTTTTCAGCAGAAATAAACACGTTTTGGCAACTTTGGTCACCCCCATGTAAGTTATAGGGCAGGAACAGCACAGTTTTCAAAACGTGTTTTTCAGCCCGAAATAAACGCTTTTTTTCAGCACTTGGAATCACAGTGTAACTGCTTGGCTCAGAAGAGCACACTGAGTCAGCCCTTAACCCCAGTGATCATAAATTGTCAAAACGTGTTTTTCAGCAGAAATAAACACGTTTTGGCAACTTTGGTCACCCCCATGTAAGTTATAGGGCAGGAACAGCACAGTTTTCAAAACGTGTTTTTCAGCCCGAAATAAACGCGTTTTCTCAGCCCTTAGAATCGCAGTGTAACTGCCTGGCTCAGAAGAGCACACTGACTCAGCCCTTAACCACAGTGTGCAGAAATTGTCAAAACGTGTTTTTCAGCAGAAATAAACACGTTTTGGCAACTTTGGTCACCCCCATGTAAGTTATAGGGCAGGAACAGCACAGTTTTCAAAACGTGTTTTTCAGCCCGAAATAAACGCTTTTTTTCAGCACTTGGAATCACAGTGTAACTGCTTGGCTCAGAAGAGCACACTGAGTCAGCCCTACACCCCAGTGATCAGAAATTGTCAAAACGTGTTTTTCAGCAGAAATAAACACGTTTTGGCAACTTTGGTCACCCCCATGTAAGTTATAGGGCAGGAACAGCACAGTTTTCAAAACGTGTTTTTCAGCCCGAAATAAACGCGTTTTCTCAGCCCTTAGAATCGCAGTGTAACTGCCTGGCTCAGAAGAGCACACTGACTCAGCCCTTAACCCCAGTGTGCAGAAATTGTCAAAACGTGTTTTTCAGCAGAAATAAACACGTTTTGGCAACTTTGGTCACCCCCATGTAAGTTATAGGGCAGGAACAGCACAGTTTTCAAAACGTGTTTTTCAGCCCGAAATAAACGCTTTTTTTCAGCACTTGGAATCACAGTGTAACTGCTTGGCTCAGAAGAGCACACTGAGTCAGCCCTTAACCCCAGTGATCAGAAATTGTCAAAACGTGTTTTTCAGCAGAAATAAACACGTTTTTGCAACTTTGGTCACCCCCATGTAAGTTATAGGGCAGGAACAGCACAGTTTTCAAAACGTGTTTTTCAGCCCGAAATAAACGCTTTTTTTCAGCACTTGGAATCACAGTGTAACTGCTTGGCTCAGAAGAGCACACTGAGTCAGCCCTACACCCCAGTGATCAGAAATTGTCAAAACGTGTTTTTCAGCAGAAATAAACACGTTTTGGCAACTTTGGTCACCCCCATGTAAGTTATAGGGCAGGAACAGCACAGTTTTCAAAACGTGTTTTTCAGCCCGAAATAAACGCGTTTTCTCAGCCCTTAGAATCGCAGTGTAACTGCCTGGCTCAGAAGAGCACACTGACTCAGCCCTTAACCCCAGTGTGCAGAAATTGTCAAAACGTGTTTTTCAGCAGAAATAAACACGTTTTGGCAACTTTGGTCACCCCCATGTAAGTTATAGGGCAGGAACAGCACAGTTTTCAAAACGTGTTTTTCAGCCCGAAATAAACGCTTTTTTTCAGCACTTGGAATCACAGTGTAACTGCTTGGCTCAGAAGAGCACACTGAGTCAGCCCTACACCCCAGTGATCAGAAATTGTCAAAACGTGTTTTTCAGCAGAAATAAACACGTTTTGGCAACTTTGGTCACCCCCATGTAAGTTATAGGGCAGGAACAGCACAGTTTTCAAAACGTGTTTTTCAGCCCGAAATAAACGCGTTTTCTCAGCCCTTAGAATCGTAGTGTAACTGCCTGGCTCAGAAGAGCACACTGACTCAGCCCTTAACCCCAGTGTGCAGAAATTGTCAAAACGTGTTTTTCAGCAGAAATAAACACGTTTTGGCAACTTTGGTCACCCCCATGTAAGTTATAGGGCAGGAACAGCACAGTTTTCAAAACGTGTTTTTCAGCCCGAAATAAACGCTTTTTTTCAGCACTTGGAATCACAGTGTAACTGCTTGGCTCAGAAGAGCACACTGAGTCAGCCCTTAACCCCAGTGATCAGAAATTGTCAAAACGTGTTTTTCAGCAGAAATAAACACGTTTTGGCAACTTTGGTCTCCCCCATGTAAGTTATATGGCTGGAACAGCACAGTTTTCAAAACGTGTTTTTCAGCCCGAAATAAACGCTTTTTCTCAGCCCTTGGAATCGCAGTGTAACTGCCTGGCTCAGAAGAGCACACTGAGTCAGCCCTTAACCCCAGTGATCAGAAATTGTCAAAACATGTTTTTCAGCAGAAATAAACACGTTTTCGCAACTTTGGTCACCCCCATGTAAGTTATAGGGCAGGAACAGCACAGTTTTCAAAACGTGTTTTTCAGCCCGAAATAAACGCTTTTTTTCAGCACTTGGAATCACAGTGTAACTGCTTGGCTCAGAAGAGCACACTGAGTCAGCCCTACACCCCAGTGATCAGAAATTGTCAAAACGTGTTTTTCAGCAGAAATAAACACGTTTTGGCAACTTTGGTCACCCCCATGTAAGTTATAGGGCAGGAACAGCACAGTTTTCAAAACGTGTTTTTCAGCCCGAAATAAACGCGTTTTCTCAGCCCTTAGAATCGCAGTGTAACTGCCTGGCTCAGAAGAGCACACTGACTCAGCCCTTAACCCCAGTGTGCAGAAATTGTCAAAACGTGTTTTTCAGCAGAAATAAACACGTTTTGGCAACTTTGGTCACCCCCATGTAAGTTATAGGGCAGGAACAGCACAGTTTTCAAAACGTGTTTTTCAGCCCGAAATAAACGCTTTTTTTCAGCACTTGGAATCACAGTGTAACTGCTTGGCTCAGAAGAGCACACTGAGTCAGCCCTTAACCCCAGTGATCAGAAATTGTCAAAACGTGTTTTTCAGCAGAAATAAACACGTTTTTGCAACTTTGGTCACCCCCATGTAAGTTATAGGGCAGGAACAGCACAGTTTTCAAAACGTGTTTTTCAGCCCGAAATAAACGCTTTTTTTCAGCACTTGGAATCACAGTGTAACTGCTTGGCTCAGAAGAGCACACTGAGTCAGCCCTACACCCCAGTGATCAGAAATTGTCAAAACGTGTTTTTCAGCAGAAATAAACATGTTTTGGCAACTTTGGTCACCCCCATGTAAGTTATAGGGCAGGAACAGCACAGTTTTCAAAACGTGTTTTTCAGCCCGAAATAAACGCGTTTTCTCAGCCCTTAGAATCGTAGTGTAACTGCCTGGCTCAGAAGAGCACACTGACTCAGCCCTTAACCCCAGTGTGCAGAAATTGTCAAAACGTGTTTTTCAGCAGAAATAAACACGTTTTGGCAACTTTGGTCACCCCCATGTAAGTTATAGGGCAGGAACAGCACAGTTTTCAAAACGTGTTTTTCAGCCCGAAATAAACGCTTTTTTTCAGCACTTGGAATCACAGTGTAACTGCTTGGCTCAGAAGAGCACACTGAGTCAGCCCTTAACCCCAGTGATCAGAAATTGTCAAAACGTGTTTTTCAGCAGAAATAAACACGTTTTGGCAACTTTGGTCTCCCCCATGTAAGTTATATGGCTGGAACAGCACAGTTTTCAAAACGTGTTTTTCAGCCCGAAATAAACGCTTTTTCTCAGCCCTTGGAATCGCAGTGTAACTGCCTGGCTCAGAAGAGCACACTGAGTCAGCCCTTAACCCCAGTGATCAGAAATTGTCAAAACATGTTTTTCAGCAGAAATAAACACGTTTTGGCAACTTTGGTCACCCCCATGTAAGTTATAGGGCAGGAACAGCACAGTTTTCAAAACGTGTTTTTCAGCCCGAAATAAACGCTTTTTTTCAGCACTTGGAATCACAGTGTAACTGCTTGGCTCAGAAGAGCACACTGAGTCAGCCCTTAACCCCAGTGATCAGAAATTGTCAAAACGTGTTTTTCAGCAGAAATAAACACGTTTTGGCAACTTTGGTCACCCCCATGTAAGTTATAGGGCAGGAACAGCACAGTTTTCAAAACGTGTTTTTCAGCCCGAAATAAACGCGTTTTCTCAGCCCTTAGAATCGCAGTGTAACTGCCTGGCTCAGAAGAGCACACTGACTCAGCCCTTAACCCCAGTGTGCAGAAATTGTCAAAACGTGTTTTTCAGCAGAAATAAACACGTTTTGGCAACTTTGGTCACCCCCATGTAAGTTATAGGGCAGGAACAGCACAGTTTTCAAAACGTGTTTTTCAGCCCGAAATAAACGCTTTTTTTCAGCACTTGGAATCACAGTGTAACTGCTTGGCTCAGAAGAGCACACTGAGTCAGCCCTTAACCCCAGTGATCAGAAATTGTCAAAACGTGTTTTTCAGCAGAAATAAACACGTTTTGGCAACTTTGGTCACCCCCATGCAAGTTATAGGGCAGGAACTGCACAGTTTTCAAAACGTGTTTTTCAGCCCGAAATAAACGCGTTTTCTCAGCCCTTAGAATCGCAGTGTAACTGCCTGGCTCAGAAGAGCACACTGACTCAGCCCTTAACCCCAGTGTGCAGAAATTGTCAAAACGTGTTTTTCAGCAGAAATAAACACGTTTTGGCAACTTTGGTCACCCCCATGTAAGTTATAGGGCAGGAACAGCACAGTTTTCAAAACGTGTTTTTCAGCCCGAAATAAACGCTTTTTTTCAGCACTTGGAATCACAGTGTAACTGCTTGGCTCAGAAGAGCACACTGAGTCAGCCCTACACCCCAGTGATCAGAAATTGTCAAAACGTGTTTTTCAGCAGAAATAAACACGTTTTGGCAACTTTGGTCACCCCCATGTAAGTTATAGGGCAGGAACAGCACAGTTTTCAAAACGTGTTTTTCAGCCCGAAATAAACGCGTTTTCTCAGCCCTTAGAATCGCAGTGTAACTGCCTGGCTCAGAAGAGCACACTGACTCAGCCCTTAACCCCAGTGTGCAGAAATTGTCAAAACGTGTTTTTCAGCAGAAATAAACACGTTTTGGCAACTTTGGTCACCCCCATGTAAGTTATAGGGCAGGAACAGCACAGTTTTCAAAACGTGTTTTTCAGCCTGAAATAAACGCTTTTTTTCAGCACTTGGAATCACAGTGTAACTGCTAGGCTCAGAAGAGCACACTGAGTCAGCCCTTAACCC
This sequence comes from Atractosteus spatula, assembly GCF_055471065.1. NCBI lineage: Eukaryota > Metazoa > Chordata > Actinopteri > Semionotiformes > Lepisosteidae > Atractosteus > Atractosteus spatula. Next base: position 27,685,973 of record NC_142707.1, read on the forward strand.
CAGTGATCAGAAATTGTCAAAACGTGTTTTTCAGCAGAAATAAACACGTTTTGGCAACTTTGGTCTCCCCCATGTAAGTTATAGGGCAGGAACAGCACAGTTTTCAAAACGTGTTTTTCAGCCCGAAATAAACGCGTTTTCTCAGCCCTTAGAATCGTAGTGTAACTGCCTGGCTCAGAAGAGCACACTGACTCAGCCCTTAACCCCAGTGTGCAGAAATTGTCAAAACGTGTTTTTCAGCAGAAAAAAACACGTTTTGGCAACTTTGGTCACCCCCATGTAAGTTATAGGGCAGGAACAGCACAGTTTTCAAAACGTGTTTTTCAGCCCGAAATAAACGCTTTTTCTCAGCCCTTGGAATCGCAGTGTAACTGCTTGGCTCAGAAGAGCACACTGAGTCAGCCCTTAACCCCAGTGATCAGAAATTGTCAAAACGTGTTTTTCAGCAGAAATAAACACGTTTTGGCAACTTTGGTCTCCCCCATGTAAGTTATATGGCTGGAACAGCACAGTTTTCAAAACGTGTTTTTCAGCCCGAAATAAACGCTTTTTCTCAGCCCTTGGAATCGCAGTGTAACTGCCTGGCTCAGAAGAGCACACTGAGTCAGCCCTTAACCCCAGTGATCAGAAATTGTCAAAACATGTTTTTCAGCAGAAATAAACACGTTTTGGCAACTTTGGTCACCCCCATGTAAGTTATAGGGCAGGAACAGCACAGTTTTCAAAACGTGTTTTTCAGCCCGAAATAAACGCTTTTTTTCAGCACTTGGAATCACAGTGTAACTGCTTGGCTCAGAAGAGCACACTGAGTCAGCCCTTAACCCCAGTGATCATAAATTGTCAAAACGTGTTTTTCAGCAGAAATAAACACGTTTTGGCAACTTTGGTCACCCCCATGTAAGTTATAGGGCAGGAACAGCACAGTTTTCAAAACGTGTTTTTCAGCCCGAAATAAACGCGTTTTCTCAGCCCTTAGAATCGCAGTGTAACTGCCTGGCTCAGAAGAGCACACTGACTCAGCCCTTAACCCCAGTGTGCAGAAATTGTCAAAACGTGTTTTTCAGCAGAAATAAACACGTTTTGGCAACTTTGGTCACCCCCATGTAAGTTATAGGGCAGGAACAGCACAGTTTTCAAAACGTGTTTTTCAGCCCGAAATAAACGCTTTTTTTCAGCACTTGGAATCACAGTGTAACTGCTTGGCTCAGAAGAGCACACTGAGTCAGCCCTACACCCCAGTGATCAGAAATTGTCAAAACGTGTTTTTCAGCAGAAATAAACACGTTTTGGCAACTTTGGTCACCCCCATGTAAGTTATAGGGCAGGAACAGCACAGTTTTCAAAACGTGTTTTTCAGCCCGAAATAAACGCGTTTTCTCAGCCCTTAGAATCGCAGTGTAACTGCCTGGCTCAGAAGAGCACACTGACTCAGCCCTTAACCCCAGTGTGCAGAAATTGTCAAAACGTGTTTTTCAGCAGAAATAAACACGTTTTGGCAACTTTGGTCACCCCCATGTAAGTTATAGGGCAGGAACAGCACAGTTTTCAAAACGTGTTTTTCAGCCCGAAATAAACGCTTTTTTTCAGCACTTGGAATCACAGTGTAACTGCTTGGCTCAGAAGAGCACACTGAGTCAGCCCTTAACCCCAGTGATCAGAAATTGTCAAAACGTGTTTTTCAGCAGAAATAAACACGTTTTTGCAACTTTGGTCACCCCCATGTAAGTTATAGGGCAGGAACAGCACAGTTTTCAAAACGTGTTTTTCAGCCCGAAATAAACGCTTTTTTTCAGCACTTGGAATCACAGTGTAACTGCTTGGCTCAGAAGAGCACACTGAGTCAGCCCTACACCCCAGTGATCAGAAATTGTCAAAACGTGTTTTTCAGCAGAAATAAACACGTTTTGGCAACTTTGGTCACCCCCATGTAAGTTATAGGGCAGGAACAGCACAGTTTTCAAAACGTGTTTTTCAGCCCGAAATAAACGCGTTTTCTCAGCCCTTAGAATCGCAGTGTAACTGCCTGGCTCAGAAGAGCACACTGACTCAGCCCTTAACCCCAGTGTGCAGAAATTGTCAAAACGTGTTTTTCAGCAGAAATAAACACGTTTTGGCAACTTTGGTCACCCCCATGTAAGTTATAGGGCAGGAACAGCACAGTTTTCAAAACGTGTTTTTCAGCCCGAAATAAACGCTTTTTTTCAGCACTTGGAATCACAGTGTAACTGCTTGGCTCAGAAGAGCACACTGAGTCAGCCCTTAACCCCAGTGATCAGAAATTGTCAAAACGTGTTTTTCAGCAGAAATAAACACGTTTTTGCAACTTTGGTCACCCCCATGTAAGTTATAGGGCAGGAACAGCACAGTTTTCAAAACGTGTTTTTCAGCCCGAAATAAACGCTTTTTTTCAGCACTTGGAATCACAGTGTAACTGCTTGGCTCAGAAGAGCACACTGAGTCAGCCCTACACCCCAGTGATCAGAAATTGTCAAAACGTGTTTTTCAGCAGAAATAAACACGTTTTGGCAACTTTGGTCACCCCCATGTAAGTTATAGGGCAGGAACAGCACAGTTTTCAAAACGTGTTTTTCAGCCCGAAATAAACGCGTTTTCTCAGCCCTTAGAATCGTAGTGTAACTGCCTGGCTCAGAAGAGCACACTGACTCAGCCCTTAACCCCAGTGTGCAGAAATTGTCAAAACGTGTTTTTCAGCAGAAATAAACACGTTTTGGCAACTTTGGTCACCCCCATGTAAGTTATAGGGCAGGAACAGCACAGTTTTCAAAACGTGTTTTTCAGCCCGAAATAAACGCTTTTTCTCAGCCCTTGGAATCGCAGTGTAACTGCCTGGCTCAGAAGAGCACACTGAGTCAGCCCTTAACCCCAGTGATCAGAAATTGTCAAAACATGTTTTTCAGCAGAAATAAACACGTTTTCGCAACTTTGGTCACCCCCATGTAAGTTATAGGGCAGGAACAGCACAGTTTTCAAAACGTGTTTTTCAGCCCGAAATAAACGCTTTTTTTCAGCACTTGGAATCACAGTGTAACTGCTTGGCTCAGAAGAGCACACTGAGTCAGCCCTTAACCCCAGTGATCAGAAATTGTCAAAACGTGTTTTTCAGCAGAAATAAACACGTTTTGGCAACTTTGGTCACCCCCATGTAAGTTATAGGGCAGGAACAGCACAGTTTTCAAAACGTGTTTTTCAGCCCGAAATAAACGCGTTTTCTCAGCCCTTAGAATCGCAGTGTAACTGCCTGGCTCAGAAGAGCACACTGACTCAGCCCTTAACCCCAGTGTGCAGAAATTGTCAAAACGTGTTTTTCAGCTGAAATAAACACGTTTTGGCAACTTTGGTCACCCCCATGTAAGTTATAGGGCAGGAACAGCACAGTTTTCAAAACGTGTTTTTCAGCCCGAAATAAACGCTTTTTTTCAGCCCTTGGAATCGCAGTGTAACTGCTTGGCTCAGAAGAGCACACTGAGTCAGCCCTTAACCCCAGTGATCAGAAATTGTCAAAACGTGTTTTTCAGCAGAAATAAACATGTTTTGGCAACTTTGGTCACCCCCATGTAAGTTATAGGGCAGGAACAGCACAGTTTTCAAAACGTGTTTTTCAGCCCGAAATAAACGCGTTTTCTCAGCCCTTAGAATCGTAGTGTAACTGCCTGGCTCAGAAGAGCACACTGACTCAGCCCTTAACCCCAGTGTGCAGAAATTGTCAAAACGTGTTTTTCAGCAGAAATAAACACGTTTTGGCAACTTTGGTCAACCCCATGTAAGTTATAGGGCAGGAACAGCACAGTTTTCAAAACGTGTTTTTCAGCCCGAAATAAACGCTTTTTCTCAGCCCTTGGAATCGCAGTGTAACTGCTTGGCTCAGAAGAGCACACTGAGTCAGCCCTTAACCCCAGTGATCAGAAATTGTCAAAACGTGTTTTTCAGCAGAAATAAACACGTTTTGGCAACTTTGGTCTCCCCCATGTAAGTTATATGGCTGGAACAGCACAGTTTTCAAAACGTGTTTTTCAGCCCAAAATAAACGCTTTTTCTCAGCCCTTGGAATCGCAGTGTAACTGCCTGGCTCAGAAGAGCACACTGAGTCAGCCCTTAACCCCAGTCATCAGAAATTGTCAAAACATGTTTTTCAGCAGAAATAAACACGTTTTGGCAACTTTGGTCACCCCCATGTAAGTTATAGGGCAGGAACAGCACAGTTTTCAAAACGTGTTTTTCAGCCCAAAATAAACGCTTTTTCTCAGCCCTTGGAATCGCAGTGTAACTGCCTGGCTCAGAAGAGCACACTGAGTCAGCCCTTAACCCCAGTCATCAGAAATTGTCAAAACATGTTTTTCAGCAGAAATAAACACGTTTTGGCAACTTTGGTCACCCCCATGTAAGTTATAGGGCAGGAACAGCACAGTTTTCAAAACGTGTTTTTCAGCCCGAAATAAACGCGTTTTCTCAGCCCTTAGAATCGCAGTGTAACTGCCTGGCTCAGAAGAGCACACTGACTCAGCCCTTAACCCCAGTGTGCAGAAATTGTCAAAACGTGTTTTTCAGCAGAAATAAACACGTTTTGGCAACTTTGGTCACCCCCATGTAAGTTATAGGGCAGGAACAGCACAGTTTTCAAAACGTGTTTTTCAGCCCGAAATAAACGCTTTTTTTCAGCACTTGGAATCACAGTGTAACTGCTTGGCTCAGAAGAGCACACTGAGTCAGCCCTTAACCCCAGTGATCAGAAATTGTCAAAACGTGTTTTTCAGCAGAAATAAACACGTTTTGGCAACTTTGGTCACCCCCATGTAAGTTATAGGGCAGGAACAGCACAGTTTTCAAAACGTGTTTTTCAGCCCGAAATAAACGCGTTTTCTCAGCCCTTAGAATCGCAGTGTAACTGCCTGGCTCAGAAGAGCACACTGACTCAGCCCTTAACCCCAGTGTGCAGAAATTGTCAAAACGTGTTTTTCAGCAGAAATAAACACGTTTTGGCAACTTTGGTCACCCCCATGTAAGTTATAGGGCAGGAACAGCACAGTTTTCAAAACGTGTTTTTCAGCCCGAAATAAACGCTTTTTTTCAGCACTTGGAATCACCGTGTAACTGCTTGGCTCAGAAGAGCACACTGAGTCAGCCCTTAACCCCAGTGATCAGAAATTGTCAAAACGTGTTTTTCAGCAGAAATAAACACGTTTTGGCAACTTTGGTCACCCCCATGTAAGTTATAGGGCAGGAACAGCACAGTTTTCAAAACGTGTTTTTCAGCCCGAAATAAACGCTTTTTTTCAGCACTTGGAATCACAGTGTAACTGCTTGGCTCAGAAGAGCACACTGAGTCAGCCCTACACCCCAGTGATCAGAAATTGTCAAAACGTGTTTTTCAGCAGAAATAAACACGTTTTGGCAACTTTGGTCACCCCCATGTAAGTTATAGGGCAGGAACAGCACAGTTTTCAAAACGTGTTTTTCAGCCCGAAATAAACGCTTTTTCTCAGCCCTTGGAATCGCAGTGTAACTGCCTGGCTCCGAAGAGCACACTGAGTCAGTCATTAACCCCAGTGTGCAGAAATTGTCAAAACGTGTTTTTCAGCAGAAATAACACGTTTTGGCAACTTTGGTCTCCCCCATGTAAGTTATATGGCTGGAACAGCACAGTTTTCAAAACGTGTTTTTCAGCCCGAAATGAACGCTTTTTCTCAGCCCTTGGAATCGCAGTGTAACTGCCTGGCTCAGAAGAGCACACTGACTCAGCCCTTAACCCCAGTGATCAGAAATTGTCAAAACGTGTTTTTCAGCAGAAATAAACACGTTTTGGCAACTTTGGTCAACCCCATGTAAGTTATAGGGCAGGAACAGCACAGTTTTCAAAACGTGTTTTTCAGCCCGAAATAAACGCTTTTTTTCAGCACTTGGAATCACAGTGTAACTGCTTGGCTCAGAAGAGCACACTGAGTCAGCCCTTAACCCCAGTGATCAGAAATTGTCAAAACGTGTTTTTCAGCAGAAATAAACACGTTTTGGCAACTTTGGTCTCCCCCATGTAAGTTATATGGCTGGAACAGCACAGTTTTCAAAACGTGTTTTTCAGCCCGAAATAAACGCTTTTTCTCAGCCCTTGGAATCGCAGTGTAACTGCCTGGCTCAGAAGAGCACACTGAGTCAGCCCTTAACCCCAGTGATCAGAAATTGTCAAAACATGTTTTTCAGCAGAAATAAACACGTTTTCGCAACTTTGGTCACCCCCATGTAAGTTATAGGGCAGGAACAGCACAGTTTTCAAAACGTGTTTTTCAGCCCGAAATAAACGCTTTTTTTCAGCACTTGGAATCACAGTGTAACTGCTTGGCTCAGAAGAGCACACTGAGTCAGCCCTTAACCCCAGTGATCAGAAATTGTCAAAACGTGTTTTTCAGCAGAAATAAACACGTTTTGGCAACTTTGGTCACCCCCATGTAAGTTATAGGGCAGGAACAGCACAGTTTTCAAAACGTGTTTTTCAGCCCGAAATAAACGCGTTTTCTCAGCCCTTAGAATCGCAGTGTAACTGCCTGGCTCAGAAGAGCACACTGACTCAGCCCTTAACCCCAGTGTGCAGAAATTGTCAAAACGTGTTTTTCAGCTGAAATAAACACGTTTTGGCAACTTTGGTCACCCCCATGTAAGTTATAGGGCAGGAACAGCACAGTTTTCAAAACGTGTTTTTCAGCCCGAAATAAACGCTTTTTTTCAGCCCTTGGAATCGCAGTGTAACTGCTTGGCTCAGAAGAGCACACTGAGTCAGCCCTTAACCCCAGTGATCAGAAATTGTCAAAACGTGTTTTTCAGCAGAAATAAACATGTTTTGGCAACTTTGGTCACCCCCATGTAAGTTATAGGGCAGGAACAGCACAGTTTTCAAAACGTGTTTTTCAGCCCGAAATAAACGCGTTTTCTCAGCCCTTAGAATCGTAGTGTAACTGCCTGGCTCAGAAGAGCACACTGACTCAGCCCTTAACCCCAGTGTGCAGAAATTGTCAAAACGTGTTTTTCAGCAGAAATAAACACGTTTTGGCAACTTTGGTCAACCCCATGTAAGTTATACGGCAGGAACAGCACAGTTTTCAAAACGTGTTTTTCAGCCCGAAATAAACGCTTTTTCTCAGCCCTTGGAATCGCAGTGTAACTGCTTGGCTCAGAAGAGCACACTGAGTCAGCCCTTAACCCCAGTGATCAGAAATTGTCAAAACGTGTTTTTCAGCAGAAATAAACACGTTTTGGCAACTTTGGTCTCCCCCATGTAAGTTATATGGCTGGAACAGCACAGTTTTCAAAACGTGTTTTTCAGCCCAAAATAAACGCTTTTTCTCAGCCCTTGGAATCGCAGTGTAACTGCCTGGCTCAGAAGAGCACACTGAGTCAGCCCTTAACCCCAGTCATCAGAAATTGTCAAAACATGTTTTTCAGCAGAAATAAACACGTTTTGGCAACTTTGGTCACCCCCATGTAAGTTATAGGGCAGGAACAGCACAGTTTTCAAAACGTGTTTTTCAGCCCAAAATAAACGCTTTTTCTCTGCCCTTGGAATCGCAGTGTAACTGCCTGGCTCAGAAGAGCACACTGAGTCAGCCCTTAACCCCAGTCATCAGAAATTGTCAAAACATGTTTTTCAGCAGAAATAAACACGTTTTGGCAACTTTGGTCACCCCCATGTAAGTTATAGGGCAGGAACAGCACAGTTTTCAAAACGTGTTTTTCAGCCCGAAATAAACGCGTTTTCTCAGCCCTTAGAATCGCAGTGTAACTGCCTGGCTCAGAAGAGTACACTGACTCAGCCCTTAACCCCAGTGTGCAGAAATTGTCAAAACGTGTTTTTCAGCAGAAATAAACACGTTTTGGCAACTTTGGTCACCCCCATGTAAGTTATAGGGCAGGAACAGCACAGTTTTCAAAACGTGTTTTTCAGCCCGAAATAAACGCTTTTTTTCAGCACTTGGAATCACAGTGTAACTGCCTGGCTCAGAAGAGCACACTGACTCAGCCCTTAACCCCAGTGTGCAGAAATTGTCAAAACGTGTTTTTCAGCAGAAATAAACACGTTTTGGCAACTTTGGTCACCCCCATGTAAGTTATAGGGCAGGAACAGCACAGTTTTCAAAACGTGTTTTTCAGCCCGAAATAAACGCTTTTTTTCAGCACTTGGAATCACCGTGTAACTGCTTGGCTCAGAAGAGCACACTGAGTCAGCCCTTAACCCCAGTGATCAGAAATTGTCAAAACGTGTTTTTCAGCAGAAATAAACACGTTTTGGCAACTTTGGTCACCCCCATGTAAGTTATAGGGCAGGAACAGCACAGTTTTCAAAACGTGTTTTTCAGCCCGAAATAAACGCTTTTTTTCAGCACTTGGAATCACAGTGTAACTGCTTGGCTCAGAAGAGCACACTGAGTCAGCCCTACACCCCAGTGATCAGAAATTGTCAAAACGTGTTTTTCAGCAGAAATAAACATGTTTTGGCAACTTTGGTCACCCCCATGTAAGTTATAGGGCAGGAACAGCACAGTTTTCAAAACGTGTTTTTCAGCCCGAAATAAACGCTTTTTCTCAGCCCTTGGAATCGCAGTGTAACTGCCTGGCTCCGAAGAGCACACTGAGTCAGTCATTAACCCCAGTGTGCAGAAATTGTCAAAACGTGTTTTTCAGCAGAAATAACACGTTTTGGCAACTTTGGTCTCCCCCATGTAAGTTATATGGCTGGAACAGCACAGTTTTCAAAACGTGTTTTTCAGCCCGAAATAAACGCTTTTTCTCAGCCCTTGGAATCGCAGTGTAACTGCCTGGCTCAGAAGAGCACACTGACTCAGCCCTTAACCCCAGTGATCAGAAATTGTCAAAACGTGTTTTTCAGCAGAAATAAACACGTTTTGGCAACTTTGGTCAACCCCATGTAAGTTATAGGGCAGGAACAGCACAGTTTTCAAAACGTGTTTTTCAGCCCGAAATAAACGCTTTTTTTCAGCACTTGGAATCACAGTGTAACTGCTTGGCTCAGAAGAGCACACTGAGTCAGCCCTTAACCCCAGTGATCAGAAATTGTCAAAACGTGTTTTTCAGCAGAAATAAACACGTTTTGGCAACTTTGGTCTCCCCCATGTAAGTTATATGGCTGGAACAGCACAGTTTTCAAAACGTGTTTTTCAGCCCGAAATAAACGCTTTTTCTCAGCCCTTGGAATCGCAGTGTAACTGCCTGGCTCAGAAGAGCACACTGAGTCAGCCCTTAACCCCAGTGATCAGAAATTGTCAAAACATGTTTTTCAGCAGAAATAAACACGTTTTGGCAACTTTGGTCACCCCCATGTAAGTTATAGGGCAGGAACAGCACAGTTTTCAAAACGTGTTTTTCAGCCCGAAATAAACGCTTTTTTTCAGCACTTGGAATCACAGTGTAACTGCTTGGCTCAGAAGAGCACACTGAGTCAGCCCTTAACCCCAGTGATCAGAAATTGTCAAAACGTGTTTTTCAGCAGAAATAAACACATTTTGGCAACTTTGGTCACCCCCATGTAAGTTATAGGGCAGGAACAGCACAGTTTTTCAAAACGTGTTTTTCAGCCCGAAATAAACGCGTTTTCTCAGCCCTTAGAATCGCAGTGTAACTGCCTGGCTCAGAAGAGCACACTGACTCAGCCCTTAACCCCAGTGTGCAGAAATTGTCAAAACGTGTTTTTCAGCAGAAATAAACACGTTTTGGCAACTTTGGTCACCCCCATGTAAGTTATAGGGCAGGAACAGCACAGTTTTCAAAACGTGTTTTTCAGCCCGAAATAAACGCTTTTTTTCAGCACTTGGAATCACAGTGTAACTGCTTGGCTCAGAAGAGCACACTGAGTCAGCCCTTAACCCCAGTGATCAGAAATTGTCAAAACGTGTTTTTCAGCAGAAATAAACACGTTTTGGCAACTTTGGTCACCCCCATGTAAGTTATAGGGCAGGAACAGCACAGTTTTCAAACCTGTTTTTCAGCCCGAAATAAACGCTTTTTTTCAGCACTTGGAATCACAGTGTAACTGCTTGGCTCAGAAGAGGACACTGAGTCAGCCTTACACCCCAGTGATCAGAAATTGTCAAAACGTGTTTTTCAGCAGAAATAAACACGTTTTGGCAACTTTGGTCACCCCCATGTAAGTTATAGGGTAGGAACAGCACAGTTTTCAAAACGTGTTTTTCAGCCCGAAATAAACGCTTTTTCTCAGCCCTTGGAATCGCAGTGTAACTACCTGGCTCCGAAGAGCACACTGAGTCAGTAATTAACCCCAGTGTGCAGAAATTGTCAAAACGTGTTTTTCAGCAGAAATAAACACGTTTTGGCAACTTTGGTCACCCCCATGTAAGTTATAGGGCAGGAACAGCACAGTTTTCAAAACGTGTTTTTCAGCCCGAAATAAACGCTTTTTCTCAGCTCTTGGAATCGCAGTGTAACTGCTTGGCTCAGAAGAGCACACTGAGTCAGCCCTTAACCCCAGTGATCAGAAATTGTCAAAACGTGTTTTTCAGCAGAAATAAACACGTTTTGGCAACTTTGGTCTCCCCCATGTAAGTTATATGGCTGGAACAGCACAGTTTTCAAAACGTGTTTTTCAGCCCGAAATAAACGCTTTTTCTCAGCCCTTGGAATCGCAGTGTAACTGCCTGGCTCAGAAGAGCACACTGAGTCAGCCCTTAACCCCAGTGATCAGAAATTGTCAAAACATGTTTTTCAGCAGAAATAAACACGTTTTGGCAACTTTGGTCAACCCCATGTAAGTTATAGGGCAGGAACAGCACAGTTTTCAAAACGTGTTTTTCAGCCCGAAATAAACGCTTTTTTTCAGCACTTGGAATCACAGTGTAACTGCTTGGCTCAGAAGAGCACACTGAGTCAGCCCTTAACCCCAGTGATCAGAAATTGTCAAAACGTGTTTTTCAGCAGAAATAAACACGTTTTGGCAACTTTGGTCTCCCCCATGTAAGTTATATGGCTGGAACAGCACAGTTTTCAAAACGTGTTTTTCAGCCCGAAATAAACGCTTTTTCTCAGCCCTTGGAATCGCAGTGTAACTGCCTGGCTCAGAAGAGCACACTGAGTCAGCCCTTAACCCCAGTGATCAGAAATTGTCAAAACATGTTTTTCAGCAGAAATAAACACGTTTTGGCAACTTTGGTCACCCCCATGTAAGTTATAGGGCAGGAACAGCACAGTTTTCAAAACGTGTTTTTCAGCCCGAAATAAACGCTTTTTTTCAGCACTTGGAATCACAGTGTAACTGCTTGGCTCAGAAGAGCACACTGAGTCAGCCCTACACCCCAGTGATCAGAAATTGTCAAAACGTGTTTTTCAGCAGAAATAAACACGTTTTGGCAACTTTGGTCACCCCCATGTAAGTTATAGGGCAGGAACAGCACAGTTTTCAAAACGTGTTTTTCAGCCCGAAATAAACGCGTTTTCTCAGCCCTTAGAATCGCAGTGTAACTGCCTGGCTCAGAAGAGCACACTGACTCAGCCCTTAACCCCAGTGTGCAGAAATTGTCAAAACGTGTTTTTCAGCAGAAATAAACACGTTTTGGCAACTTTGGTCACCCCCATGTAAGTTATAGGGCAGGAAAAGCACAGTTTTCAAAACGTGTTTTTCAGCCCGAAATAAACGCTTTTTTTCAGCACTTGGAATCACAGTGTAACTGCTTGGCTCAGAAGAGCACACTGAGTCAGCCCTTAACCCCAGTGATCAGATATTGTCAAAACATGTTTTTCAGCAGAAATAACACGTTTTGGCAACTTTGGTCACCCCCATGTAAGTTATAGGGCAGGAACAGCACAGTTTTCAAAACGTGTTTTTCAGCCCGAAATAAACGCGTTTTCTCAGCCCTTAGAATCGCAGTGTAACTGCCTGGCTCAGAAGAGCACACTGACTCAGCCCTTAACCCCAGTGTGCAGAAATTGTCAAAACGTGTTTTTCAGCAGAAATAAACACGTTTTGGCAACTTTGGTCACCCCCATGTAAGTTATAGGGCAGGAACAGCACAGTTTTCAAAACGTGTTTTTCAGCCCGAAATAAACGCTTTTTTTCAGCACTTGGAATCACAGTGTAACTGCTTGGCTCAGAAGAGCACACTGAGTCAGCCCTTAACCCCAGTGATCAGAAATTGTCAAAACGTGTTTTTCAGCAGAAATAAACACGTTTTGGCAACTTTGGTCACCCCCATGTAAGTTATAGGGCAGGAACAGCACAGTTTTCAAAATGTGTTTTTCAGCCCGAAATAAACGCTTTTTTTCAGCACTTGGAATCACAGTGTAACTGCTTGGCTCAGAAGAGCACACTGAGTCAGCCCTTAACCCCAGTGATCAGAAATTGTCAAAACGTGTTTTTCAGCAGAAATAAACATGTTTTGGCAACTTTGGTCACCCCCATGTAAGTTATAGGGCAGGAACAGCACAGTTTTCAAAACGTGTTTTTCAGCCCGAAATAAACGCGTTTTCTCAGCCCTTGGAATCGCAGTGTAACTGCCTGGCTCCGAAGAGCACACTGAGTCAGTCATTAACCCCAGTGTGCAGAAATTGTCAAAACGTGTTTTTCAGCAGAAATAAACACGTTTTGGCAACTTTGGTCACCCCCATGTAAGTTATAGGGCAGGAACAGCACAGTTTTCAAAACGTGTTTTTCAGCCCGAAATAAACGCTTTTTCTCAGCTCTTGGAATCGCAGTGTAACTGCTTGGCTCAGAAGAGCACACTGAGTCAGCCCTTAACCCCAGTGATCAGAAATTGTCAAAACGTGTTTTTCAGCAGAAATAAACACGTTTTGGCAACTTTGGTCTCCCCCATGTAAGTTATATGGCTGGAACAGCACAGTTTTCAAAACGTGTTTTTCAGCCCGAAATAAACGCTTTTTCTCAGCCCTTGGAATCGCAGTGTAACTGCCTGGCTCAGAAGAGCACACTGAGTCAGCCCTTAACCCCAGTGATCAGAAATTGTCAAAACATGTTTTTCAGCAGAAATAAACACGTTTTGGCAACTTTGGTCACCCCCATGTAAGTTATAGGGCAGGAACAGCACAGTTTTCAAAACGTGTTTTTCAGCCCGAAATAAACGCGTTTTCTCAGCCCTTAGAATCGCAGTGTAACTGCCTGGCTCAGAAGAGCACACTGACTCAGCCCTTAACCCCAGTGTGCAGAAATTGTCAAAACGTGTTTTTCAGCAGTAATAAACACGTTTTGGCAGCTTTGGTCAACCCCATGTAAGTTATAGGGCAGGAACAGCACAGTTTTCAAAACGTGTTTTTCAGCCCGAAATAAACGCTTTTTTTCAGCACTTGGAATCACAGTGTAACTGCTTGGCTCAGAAGAGCACACTGAGTCAGCCCTTAACCCCAGTGATCAGAAATTGTCAAAACGTGTTTTTCAGCAGAAATAAACACGTTTTGGCAACTTTGGTCACCCCCATGTAAGTTATAGGGCAGGAACAGCACAGTTTTCAAAACGTGTTTTTCAGCCCGAAATAAACGCGTTTTCTCAGCCCTTAGAATCGCAGTGTAACTGCCTGGCTCAGAAGAGCACACTGACTCAGCCCTTAACCCCAGTGTGCAGAAATTGTCAAAACGTGTTTTTCAGCAGAAATAAACACGTTTTGGCAACTTTGGTCACCCCCATGTAAGTTATAGGACAGGAACAGCACAGTTTTCAAAACGTGTTTTTCAGCCCGAAATAAACGCTTTTTTTCAGCACTTGGAATCACAGTGTAACTGCTTGGCTCAGAAGAGCACACTGAGTCAGCCCTTAACCCAAGTGATCAGAAATTGTCAAAACGTGTTTTTCAGCAGAAATAAACACGTTTTGGCAACTTTGGTCACCCCCATGTAAGTTATAGGGCAGGAACAGCACAGTTTTCAAAACGTGTTTTTCAGCCCGAAATAAACGCGTTTTCTCAGCCCTTAGAATCGCAGTGTAACTGCCTGGCTCAGAAGAGCACACTGACTCAGCCCTTAACCCCAGTGTGCAGAAATTGTCAAAACGTGTTTTTCAGCAGAAATAAACACGTTTTGGCAACTTTGGTCACCCCCATGTAAGTTATAGGGCAGGAACAGCACAGTTTTCAAAACGTGTTTTTCAGCCCGAAATAAACGCTTTTTTTCAGCACTTGGAATCACAGTGTAACTGCTTGGCTCAGAAGAGCACACTGAGTCAGCCCTTAACCCCAGTGATCAGAAATTGTCAAAACGTGTTTTTCAGCAGAAATAAACACGTTTTGGCAACTTTGGTCACCCCCATGTAAGTTATAGGGCAGGAACAGCACAGTTTTCAAAACGTGTTTTTCAGCCCGAAATAAACGCGTTTTCTCAGCCCTTAGAATCGCAGTGTAACTGCCTGGCTCAGAAGAGCACACTGACTCAGCCCTTAACCCCAGTGTGCAGAAATTGTCAAAACGTGTTTTTCAGCAGAAATAAACACGTTTTGGCAACTTTGGTCACCCCCATGTAAGTTATAGGGCAGGAACAGCACAGTTTTCAAAACGTGTTTTTCAGCCCGAAATAAACGCTTTTTTTCAGCACTTGGAATCACAGTGTAACTGCTTGGCTCAGAAGAGCACACTGAGTCAGCCCTTAACCCCAGTGATCAGAAATTGTCAAAACGTGTTTTTCAGCAGAAATAAACACGTTTTGGCAACTTTGGTCACCCCCATGTAAGTTATAGGGCAGGAACAGCACAGTTTTCAAAACGTGTTTTTCAGCCCGAAATAAACGCTTTTTTTCAGCACTTGGAATCACAGTGTAACTGCTTGGCTCAGAAGAGCACACTGAGTCAGCCCTACACCCCAGTGATCAGAAATTGTCAAAACGTGTTTTTCAGCAGAAATAAACACGTTTTGGCAACTTTGGTCACCCCCATGTAAGTTATAGGGCAGGAACAGCACAGTTTTCAAAACGTGTTTTTCAGCCCGAAATAAACGCTTTTTCTCAGCCCTTGGAATCGCAGTGTAACTGCCTGGCTCCGAAGAGCACACTGAGTCAGTCATTAACCCCAGTGTGCAGAAATTGTCAAAACGTGTTTTTCAGCAGAAATAAACACGTTTTGGCAACTTTGGTCACCCCCATGTAAGTTATAGGGCAGGAACAGCACAGTTTTCAAACCTGTTTTTCAGCCCGAAATAAACGCTTTTTTTCAGCACTTGGAATCACAGTGTAACTGCTTGGCTCAGAAGAGCACACTGAGTCAGCCCTACACCCCAGTGATCAGAAATTGTCAAAACGTGTTTTTCAGCAGAAATAAACACGTTTTGGCAACTTTGGTCACCCCCATGTAAGTTATAGGGCAGGAACAGCACAGTTTTCAAAACGTGTTTTTCAGCCCGAAATAAACGCGTTTTCTCAGCCCTTAGAATCGCAGTGTAACTGCCTGGCTCAGAAGAGCACACTGACTCAGCCCTTAACCCCAGTGTGCAGAAATTGTCAAAACATGTTTTTCAGCAGAAATAAACACGTTTTGGCAACTTTGGTCAACCCCATGTAAGTTATAGGGCAGGAACAGCACAGTTTTCAAAACGTGTTTTTCAGCCCGAAATAAACGCTTTTTTTCAGCACTTGGAATCACAGTGTAACTGCTTGGCTCAGAAGAGGACACTGAGTCAGCCCTTAACCCCAGTGATCAGAAATTGTCAAAACGTGTTTTTCAGCAGAAATAAACACGTTTTGGCAACTTTGGTCTCCCCCATGTAAGTTATATGGCTGGAACAGCACAGTTTTCAAAACGTGTTTTTCAGCCCGAAATAAACGCTTTTTCTCAGCCCTTGGAATCGCAGTGTAACTGCCTGGCTCAGAAGAGCACACTGAGTCAGCCCTTAACCCCAGTGATCAGAAATTGTCAAAACATGTTTTTCAGCAGAAATAAACACGTTTTGGCAACTTTGGTCACCCCCATGTAAGTTATAGGGCAGGAACAGCACAGTTTTCAAAACGTGTTTTTCAGCCCGAAATAAACGCTTTTTTTCAGCACTTGGAATCACAGTGTAACTGCTTGGCTCAGAAGAGCACACTGAGTCAGCCCTTAACCCCAGTGATCAGAAATTGTCAAAACGTGTTTTTCAGCAGAAATAAACACGTTTTGGCAACTTTGGTCACCCCCATGTAAGTTATAGGGCAGGAACAGCACAGTTTTCAAAACGTGTTTTTCAGCCCGAAATAAACGCGTTTTCTCAGCCCTTAGAATCGCAGTGTAACTGCCTGGCTCAGAAGAGCACACTGACTCAGCCCTTAACCCCAGTGTGCAGAAATTGTCAAAACGTGTTTTTCAGCAGAAATAAACACGTTTTGGCAACTTTGGTCACCCCCATGTAAGTTATAGGGCAGGAACAGCACAGTTTTCAAAACGTGTTTTTCAGCCCGAAATAAACGCTTTTTTTCAGCACTTGGAATCACAGTGTAACTGCTTGGCTCAGAAGAGCACACTGAGTCAGCCCTTAACCCCAGTGATCAGAAATTGTCAAAACGTGTTTTTCAGCAGAAATAAACACGTTTTGGCAACGTTGGTCACCCCCATGTATGTTATATGGCTGGAACAGCACAGTTTTCAAAACGTGTTTTTCAGCCCGAAATAAACGCTTTTTCTCAGCCCTTGGAATCGCAGTGTAACTGCCTGGCTCAGAAGAGCACACTGAGTCAGCCCTTAACCCCAGTGATCAGAAATTGTCAAAACATGTTTTTCAGCAGAAATAAACACGTTTTGGCAACTTTGGTCACCCCCATGTAAGTTATAGGGCAGGAACAGCACAGTTTTCAAAATGTGTTTTTCAGCCCGAAATAAACGCTTTTTTTCAGCACTTGGAATCACAGTGTAACTGCTTGGCTCAGAAGAGCACACTGAGTCAGCCCTTAACCCCAGTGATCAGAAATTGTCAAAACGTGTTTTTCAGCAGAAATAAACATGTTTTGGCAACTTTGGTCACCCCCATGTAAGTTATAGGGCAGGAACAGCACAGTTTTCAAAACGTATTTTTCAGCCCGAAATAAACGCGTTTTCTCAGCCCTTGGAATCGCAGTGTAACTGCCTGGCTCCGAAGAGCACACTGAGTCAGTCATTAACCCCAGTGTGCAGAAATTGTCAAAACGTGTTTTTCAGCAGAAATAAACACGTTTTGGCAACTTTGGTCACCCCCATGTAAGTTATAGGGCAGGAACAGCACAGTTTTCAAAACGTGTTTTTCAGCCCGAAATAAACGCTTTTTCTCAGCCCTTGGAATCGCAGTGTAACTGCCTGGCTCAGAAGAGCACACTGAGTCAGCCCTTAACCCCAGTGATCAGAAATTGTCAAAACATGTTTTTCAGCAGAAATAAACACGTTTTGGCAACTTTGGTCACCCCCATGTAAGTTATAGGGCAGGAACAGCACAGTTTTCAAAACGTGTTTTTCAGCCCGAAATAAACGCGTTTTCTCAGCCCTTAGAATCGCAGTGTAACTGCCTGGCTCAGAAGAGCACACTGACTCAGCCCTTAACCCCAGTGTGCAGAAATTGTCAAAACGTGTTTTTCAGCAGTAATAAACACGTTTTGGCAGCTTTGGTCAACCCCATGTAAGTTATAGGGCAGGAACAGCACAGTTTTCAAAACGTGTTTTTCAGCCCGAAATAAACGCTTTTTTTCAGCACTTGGAATCACAGTGTAACTGCTTGGCTCAGAAGAGCACACTGAGTCAGCCCTTAACCCCAGTGATCAGAAATTGTCAAAACGTGTTTTTCAGCAGAAATAAACACGTTTTGGCAACTTTGGTCTCCCCCATGTAAGTTATATGGCTGGAACAGCACAGTTTTCAAAACGTGTTTTTCAGCCCGAAATAAACGCTTTTTCTCAGCCCTTGGAATCGCAGTGTAACTGCCTGGCTCAGAAGAGCACACTGAGTCAGCCCTTAACCCCAGTGATCAGAAATTGTCAAAACATGTTTTTCAGCAGAAATAAACACGTTTTGGCAACTTTGGTCACCCCCATGTAAGTTATAGGTCAGGAACAGCACAGTTTTCAAAACGTGTTTTTCAGCCCGAAATAAACGCTTTTTTTCAGCACTTGGAATCACAGTGTAACTGCTTGGCTCAGAAGAGCACACTGAGTCAGCCCTTAACCCCAGTGATCAGAAATTGTCAAAACGTGTTTTTCAGCAGAAATAAACACGTTTTGGCAACTTTGGTCACCCCCATGTAAGTTATAGGGCAGGAACAGCACAGTTTTCAAAACGTGTTTTTCAGCCCGAAATAAACGCTTTTTTTCAGCACTTGGAATCACAGTGTAACTGCTTGGCTCAGAAGAGCACACTGAGTCAGCCCTTAACCCCAGTGATCAGAAATTGTCAAAACGTGTTTTTCAGCAGAAATAAACATGTTTTGGCAACTTTGGTCACCCCCATGTAAGTTATAGGGCAGGAACAGCACAGTTTTCAAAACGTGTTTTTCAGCCCGAAATAAACGCGTTTTCTCAGCCCTTAGAATCGCAGTGTAACTGCCTGGCTCAGAAGAGCACACTAACTCAGCCCTTAACCCCAGTGTGCAGAAATTGTCAAAACGTGTTTTTCAGCAGAAATAAACACGTTTTGGCAACTTTGGTCACCCCCATGTAAGTTATAGGGCAGGAACAGCACAGTTTTCAAAACGTGTTTTTCAGCCCGAAATAAACGCTTTTTTTCAGCACTTGGAATCACAGTGTAACTGCTTGGCTCAGAAGAGCACACTGAGTCAGCCCTACACCCCAGTGATCAGAAATTGTCAAAACGTGTTTTTCAGCAGAAATAAACACGTTTTGGCAACTTTGGTCACCCCCATGTAAGTTATAGGGCAGGAACAGCACAGTTTTCAAAACGTGTTTTTCAGCCCGAAATAAACGCGTTTTCTCAGCCCTTAGAATCGCAGTGTAACTGCCTGGCTCAGAAGAGCACACTGACTCAGCCCTTAACCCCAGTGTGCAGAAATTGTCAAAACGTGTTTTTCAGCAGAAATAAACACGTTTTGGCAACTTTGGTCAACCCCATGTAAGTTATAGGGCAGGAACAGCACAGTTTTCAAAACGTGTTTTTCAGCCCGAAATAAACGCTTTTTCTCAGCCCTTGGAATCGCAGTGTAACTGCCTGGCTCAGAAGAGCACACTGAGTCAGCCCTTAACCCCAGTGATCAGAAATTGTCAAAACATGTTTTTCAGCAGAAATAAACACGTTTTGGCAACTTTGGTCAACCCCATGTAAGTTATAGGGCAGGAACAGCACAGTTTTCAAAACGTGTTTTTCAGCCCGAAATAAACGCTTTTTTTCAGCACTTGGAATCACAGTGTAACTGCTTGGCTCAGAAGAGCACACTGAGTCAGCCCTTAACCCCAGTGATCAGAAATTGTCAAAACGTGTTTTTCAGCAGAAATAAACACGTTTTGGCAACTTTGGTCACCCCCATGTAAGTTATAGGGCAGGAACAGCACAGTTTTCAAAACGTGTTTTTCAGCCCGAAATAAACGCGTTTTCTCAGCCCTTAGAATCGCAGTGTAACTGCCTGGCTTAGAAGAGCACACTGACTCAGCCCTTAACCCCAGTGTGCAGAAATTGTCAAAACATGTTTTTCAGCAGAAATAAACACGTTTTGGCAACTTTGGTCACCCCCATGTAAGTTATAGGGCAGGAACAGCACAGTTTTCAAAACGTGTTTTTCAGCCCGAAATAAACGCTTTTTTTCAGCACTTGGAATCACAGTGTAACTGCTTGGCTCAGAAGAGCACACTGAGTCAGCCCTTAACCCCAGTGATCAGAAATTGTCAAAACGTGTTTTTCAGCAGAAATAAACACGTTTTGGCAACTTTGGTCACCCCCATGTAAGTTATAGGGCAGGAACAGCACAGTTTTCAAAACGTGTTTTTCAGCCCGAAATAAACGCGTTTTCTCAGCCCTTAGAATCGCAGTGTAACTGCCTGGCTCAGAAGAGCACACTGACTCAGCCCTTAACCCCAGTGTGCAGAAATTGTCAAAACGTGTTTTTCAGCAGAAATAAACACGTTTTGGCAACTTTGGTCACCCCCATGTAAGTTATAGGGCAGGAACAGCACAGTTTTCAAAACGTGTTTTTCAGCCCGAAATAAACGCTTTTTTTCAGCACTTGGAATCACAGTGTAACTGCTTGGCTCAGAAGAGCACACTGAGTCAGCCCTTAACCCCAGTGATCAGAAATTGTCAAAACGTGTTTTTCAGCAGAAATAAACACGTTTTGGCAACGTTGGTCACCCCCATGTATGTTATATGGCTGGAACAGCACAGTTTTCAAAACGTGTTTTTCAGCCCGAAATAAACGCTTTTTCTCAGCCCTTGGAATCGCAGTGTAACTGCCTGGCTCAGAAGAGCACACTGAGTCAGCCCTTAACCCCAGTGATCAGAAATTGTCAAAACATGTTTTTCAGCAGAAATAAACACGTTTTGGCAACTTTGGTCACCCCCATGTAAGTTATAGGGCAGGAACAGCACAGTTTTCAAAATGTGTTTTTCAGCCCGAAATAAACGCTTTTTTTCAGCACTTGGAATCACAGTGTAACTGCTTGGCTCAGAAGAGCACACTGAGTCAGCCCTTAACCCCAGTGATCAGAAATTGTCAAAACGTGTTTTTCAGCAGAAATAAACATGTTTTGGCAACTTTGGTCACCCCCATGTAAGTTATAGGGCAGGAACAGCACAGTTTTCAAAACGTATTTTTCAGCCCGAAATAAACGCGTTTTCTCAGCCCTTGGAATCGCAGTGTAACTGCCTGGCTCCGAAGAGCACACTGAGTCAGTCATTAACCCCAGTGTGCAGAAATTGTCAAAACGTGTTTTTCAGCAGAAATAAACACGTTTTGGCAACTTTGGTCACCCCCATGTAAGTTATAGGGCAGGAACAGCACAGTTTTCAAAACGTGTTTTTCAGCCCGAAATAAACGCTTTTTCTCAGCCCTTGGAATCGCAGTGTAACTGCCTGGCTCAGAAGAGCACACTGAGTCAGCCCTTAACCCCAGTGATCAGAAATTGTCAAAACATGTTTTTCAGCAGAAATAAACACGTTTTGGCAACTTTGGTCACCCCCATGTAAGTTATAGGGCAGGAACAGCACAGTTTTCAAAACGTGTTTTTCAGCCCGAAATAAACGCGTTTTCTCAGCCCTTAGAATCGCAGTGTAACTGCCTGGCTCAGAAGAGCACACTGACTCAGCCCTTAACCCCAGTGTGCAGAAATTGTCAAAACGTGTTTTTCAGCAGTAATAAACACGTTTTGGCAGCTTTGGTCAACCCCATGTAAGTTATAGGGCAGGAACAGCACAGTTTTCAAAACGTGTTTTTCAGCCCGAAATAAACGCTTTTTTTCAGCACTTGGAATCACAGTGTAACTGCTTGGCTCAGAAGAGCACACTGAGTCAGCCCTTAACCCCAGTGATCAGAAATTGTCAAAACGTGTTTTTCAGCAGAAATAAACACGTTTTGGCAACTTTGGTCTCCCCCATGTAAGTTATATGGCTGGAACAGCACAGTTTTCAAAACGTGTTTTTCAGCCCGAAATAAACGCTTTTTCTCAGCCCTTGGAATCGCAGTGTAACTGCCTGGCTCAGAAGAGCACACTGAGTCAGCCCTTAACCCCAGTGATCAGAAATTGTCAAAACATGTTTTTCAGCAGAAATAAACACGTTTTGGCAACTTTGGTCACCCCCATGTAAGTTATAGGTCAGGAACAGCACAGTTTTCAAAACGTGTTTTTCAGCCCGAAATAAACGCTTTTTTTTAGCACTTGGAATCACAGTGTAACTGCTTGGCTCAGAAGAGCACACTGAGTCAGCCCTTAACCCCAGTGATCAGAAATTGTCAAAACGTGTTTTTCAGCAGAAATAAACACGTTTTGGCAACTTTGGTCACCCCCATGTAAGTTATAGGGCAGGAACAGCACAGTTTTCAAAACGTGTTTTTCAGCCCGAAATAAACGCTTTTTTTCAGCACTTGGAATCACAGTGTAACTGCTTGGCTCAGAAGAGCACACTGAGTCAGCCCTTAACCCCAGTGATCAGAAATTGTCAAAACGTGTTTTTCAGCAGAAATAAACATGTTTTGGCAACTTTGGTCACCCCCATGTAAGTTATAGGGCAGGAACAGCACAGTTTTCAAAACGTGTTTTTCAGCCCGAAATAAACGCGTTTTCTCAGCCCTTAGAATCGCAGTGTAACTGCCTGGCTCAGAAGAGCACACTAACTCAGCCCTTAACCCCAGTGTGCAGAAATTGTCAAAACGTGTTTTTCAGCAGAAATAAACACGTTTTGGCAACTTTGGTCACCCCCATGTAAGTTATAGGGCAGGAACAGCACAGTTTTCAAAACGTGTTTTTCAGCCCGAAATAAACGCTTTTTTTCAGCACTTGGAATCACAGTGTAACTGCTTGGCTCAGAAGAGCACACTGAGTCAGCCCTACACCCCAGTGATCAGAAATTGTCAAAACGTGTTTTTCAGCAGAAATAAACACGTTTTGGCAACTTTGGTCACCCCCATGTAAGTTATAGGGCAGGAACAGCACAGTTTTCAAAACGTGTTTTTCAGCCCGAAATAAACGCGTTTTCTCAGCCCTTAAAATCGCAGTGTAACTGCCTGGCTCTGAAGAGCACACTGACTCAGCCCTTAACCCCAGTGTGCAGAAATTGTCAAAACGTGTTTTTCAGCAGAAATAAACACGTTTTGGCAACTTTGGTCAACCCCATGTAAGTTATAGGGCAGGAACAGCACAGTTTTCAAAACGTGTTTTTCAGCCCGAAATAAACGCTTTTTCTCAGCCCTTGGAATCGCAGTGTAACTGCCTGGCTCAGAAGAGCACACTGAGTCAGCCCTTAACCCCAGTGATCAGAAATTGTCAAAACATGTTTTTCAGCAGAAATAAACACGTTTTGGCAACTTTGGTCAACCCCATGTAAGTTATAGGGCAGGAACAGCACAGTTTTCAAAACGTGTTTTTCAGCCCGAAATAAACGCTTTTTTTCAGCACTTGGAATCACAGTGTAACTGCTTGGCTCAGAAGAGCACACTGAGTCAGCCCTTAACCCCAGTGATCAGAAATTGTCAAAACGTGTTTTTCAGCAGAAATAAACACGTTTTGGCAACTTTGGTCACCCCCATGTAAGTTATAGGGCAGGAACAGCACAGTTTTCAAAACGTGTTTTTCAGCCCGAAATAAACGCGTTTTCTCAGCCCTTAGAATCGCAGTGTAACTGCCTGGCTTAGAAGAGCACACTGACTCAGCCCTTAACCCCAGTGTGCAGAAATTGTCAAAACATGTTTTTCAGCAGAAATAAACACGTTTTGGCAACTTTGGTCACCCCCATGTAAGTTATAGGGCAGGAACAGCACAGTTTTCAAAACGTGTTTTTCAGCCCGAAATAAACGCTTTTTTTCAGCACTTGGAATCACAGTGTAACTGCTTGGTTCAGAAGAGCACACTGAGTCAGCCCTTAACCCCAGTGATCAGAAATTGTCAAAACGTGTTTTTCAGCAGAAATAAACACGTTTTGGCAACTTTGGTCACCCCCATGTAAGTTATAGGGCAGGAACAGCACAGTTTTCAAAACGTGTTTTTCAGCCCGAAATAAACGCGTTTTCTCAGCCCTTAGAATCGCAGTGTAACTGCCTGGCTCAGAAGAGCACACTGAGTCAGCCCTTATCCCCAGTGTGCAGAAATTGTCAAAACGTGTTTTTCAGCAGAAATAAACACGTTTTGGCAACTTTGGTCACCCCCATGTAAGTTATAGGGCAGGAACAGCACAGTTTTCAAAACGTGTTTTTCAGCCCGAAATAAACGCGTTTTCTCAGCACTTGGAATCACAGTGTAACTGCTTGGCTCAGAAGAGCACACTGACTCAGCCCTTAACCCCAGTGTGCAGAAATTGTCAAAACGTGTTTTTCAGCAGAAATAAACACGTTTTGGCAACGTTGGTCACCCCCATGTATGTTATATGGCTGGAACAGCACAGTTTTCAAAACGTGTTTTTCAGCCCGAAATAAACGCTTTTTCTCAGCCCTTTTTAATCGCAGTGTAACTGCCTGGCTCAGAAGAGCACACTGAGTCAGCCCTTAACCCCAGTGATCAGAAATTGTCAAAACATGTTTTTCAGCAGAAATAAACACGTTTTGGCAGCTTTGGTCATCCCCATGTAAGTTATAGGGCAGGAACAGCACAGTTTTCAAAATGTGTTTTTCAGCCCGAAATAAACGCTTTTTTTCAGCACTTGGAATCACAGTGTAACTGCTTGGCTCAGAAGAGCACACTGAGTCAGCCCTTAACCCCAGTGATCAGAAATTGTCAAAACGTGTTTTTCAGCAGAAATAAACATGTTTTGGCAACTTTGGTCACCCCCATGTAAGTTATAGGGCAGGAACAGCACAGTTTTCAAAACGTGTTTTTCAGCCCGAAATAAACGCGTTTTCTCAGCCCTTAGAATCGTAGTGTAACTGCCTGGCTCAGAAGAGCACACTGACTCAGCCCTTAACCCCAGTGTGCAGAAATTGTCAAAACGTGTTTTTCAGCAGAAATAAACACGTTTTGGCAACTTTGGTCACCCCCATGTAAGTTATAGGGCAGGAACAGCACAGTATTCAAAACGTGTTTTTCAGCCCGAAATAAACGCTTTTTCTCAGCCCTTGGAATCGCAGTGTAACTGCCTGGCTCCGAAGAGCACACTGAGTCAGTCATTAACCCCAGTGTGCAGAAATTGTCAAAACGTGTTTTTCAGCAGAAATAAACACGTTTTGGCAACTTTGGTCACCCCCATGTAAGTTATAGGGCAGGAACAGCACAGTTTTCAAAACGTGTTTTTCAGCCCGAAATAAACGCTTTTTCTCAGCTCTTGGAATCGCAGTGTAACTGCTTGGCTCAGAAGAGCACACTGAGTCAGCCCTTAACCCCAGTGATCAGAAATTGTCAAAACGTGTTTTTCAGCAGAAATAAACACGTTTTGGCAACTTTGGTCTCCCCCATGTAAGTTATATGGCTGGAACAGCACAGTTTTCAAAACGTGTTTTTCAGCCCGAAATAAACGCTTTTTTTCAGCACTTGGAATCACAGTGTAACTGCTTGGCTCAGAAGAGCACACTGAGTCAGCCCTTAACCCCAGTGATCAGAAATTGTCAAAACGTGTTTTTCAGCAGAAATAAACACGTTTTGGCAACTTTGGTCTCCCCCATGTAAGTTATATGGCTGGAACAGCACAGTTTTCAAAACGTGTTTTTCAGCCCGAAATAAACGCTTTTTCTCAGCCCTTGGAATCGCAGTGTAACTGCCTGGCTCAGAAGAGCACACTGAGTCAGCCCTTAACCCCGGTGATCAGAAATTGTCAAAACATGTTTTTCAGCAGAAATAAACACGTTTTGGCAACTTTGGTCACCCCCATGTAAGTTATAGGGCAGGAACAGCACAGTTTTCAAAATGTGTTTTTCAGCCCGAAATAAACGCTTTTTTTCAGCACTTGGAATCACAGTGTAACTGCTTGGCTCAGAAGAGCACACTGAGTCAGCCCTGCACCCCAGTGATCAGAAATTGTCAAAACGTGTTTTTCAGCAGAAATAAACACGTTTTGGCAACTTTGGTCACCCCCATGTAAGTTATAGGGCAGGAACAGCACAGTTTTCAAAACGTGTTTTTCAGCCCGAAATAAACGCGTTTTCTCAGCCCTTAGAATCGCAGTGTAACTGCCTGGCTCAGAAGAGCACACTGACTCAGCCCTTAACCCCAGTGTGCAGAAATTGTCAAAACGTGTTTTTCAGCAGAAATAAACACGTTTTGGCAACTTTGGTCACCCCCATGTAAGTTATAGGGCAGGAACAGCACAGTTTTCAAAACGTGTTTTTCAGCCCGAAATAAACGCTTTTTTTCAGCACTTGGAATCACAGTGTAACTGCTTGGCTCAGAAGAGCACACTGAGTCAGCCCTTAACCCCAGTGATCAGAAATTGTCAAAACGTGTTTTTCAGCAGAAATAAACACGTTTTTGCAACTTTGGTCACCCCCATGTAAGTTATAGGGCAGGAACAGCACAGTTTTCAAAACGTGTGTTTCAGCCCGAAATAAACGCTTTTTTTCAGCCCTTGGAATCGCAGTGTAACTGCCTGGCTCCGAAGAGCACACTGAGTCAGTCATTAACCCCAGTGTGCAGAAATTGTCAAAACGTGTTTTTCAGCAGAAATAAACACGTTTTGGCAACTTTGGTCACCCCCATGTAAGTTATAGGGCAGGAACAGCACAGTTTTCAAAACGTGTTTTTCAGCCCGAAATAAACGCTTTTTCTCAGCTCTTGGAATCGCAGTGTAACTGCTTGGCTCAGAAGAGCACACTGAGTCAGCCCTTAACCCCAGTGATCAGAAATTGTCAAAACGTGTTTTTCAGCAGAAATAAACACGTTTTGGCAACTTTGGTCTCCCCCATGTAAGTTATATGGCTGGAACAGCACAGTTTTCAAAACGTGTTTTTCAGCCCGAAATAAACGCTTTTTCTCAGCCCTTGGAATCGCAGTGTAACTGCCTGGCTCAGAAGAGCACACTGAGTCAGCCCTTAACCCCAGTGATCAGAAATTGTCAAAACGTGTTTTTCAGCAGAAATAAACACGTTTTGGCAACTTTGGTCACCCCCATGTAAGTTATAGGGCAGGAACAGCACAGTTTTCAAAACGTGTTTTTCAGCCCGAAATAAACGCTTTTTTTCAGCACTTGGAATCACAGTGTAACTGCTTGGCTCAGAAGAGCACACTGAGTCAGCCCTTAACCCCTGTGATCAGAAATTGTCAAAACGTGTTTTTCAGCAGAAATAAACACGTTTTGGCAACTTTGGTCTCCCCCATGTAAGTTATATGGCTGGAACAGCACAGTTTTCAAAACGTGTTTTTCAGCCCGAAATAAACGCTTTTTCTCAGCCCTTGGAATCGCAGTGTAACTGCCTGGCTCAGAAGAGCACACTGAGTCAGCCCTTAACCCCAGTGATCAGAAATTGTCAAAACATGTTTTTCAGCAGAAATAAACACGTTTTGGCAACTTTGGTCACCCCCATGTAAGTTATAGGGCAGGAACAGCACAGTTTTCAAAACGTGTTTTTCAGCCCGAAATAAACGCTTTTTTTCAGCACTTGGAATCACAGTGTAACTGCTTGGCTCAGAAGAGCACACTGAGTCAGCCCTTAACCCCAGTGATCAGAAATTGTCAAAACGTGTTTTTCAGCAGAAATAAACACGTTTTGGCAACTTTGGTCACCCCCATGTAAGTTATAGGGCAGGAACAGCACAGTTTTCAAAACGTGTTTTTCAGCCCGAAATAAACGCTTTTTTTCAGCACTTGGAATCACAGTGTAACTGCTTGGCTCAGAAGAGCACACTGAGTCAGCCCTTAACCCCAGTGATCAGAAATTGTCAAAACGTGTTTTTCAGCAGAAATAAACATGTTTTGGCAACTTTGGTCACCCCCATGTAAGTTATAGGGCAGGAACAGCACAGTTTTCAAAACGTGTTTTTCAGCCCGAAATAAACGCGTTTTCTCAGCCCTTAGAATCGCAGTGTAACTGCCTGGCTCAGAAGAGCACACTAACTCAGCCCTTAACCCCAGTGTGCAGAAATTGTCAAAACGTGTTTTTCAGCAGAAATAAACACGTTTTGGCAACTTTGGTCACCCCCATGTAAGTTATAGGGCAGGAACAGCACAGTTTTCAAAACGTGTTTTTCAGCCCGAAATAAACGCTTTTTTTCAGCACTTGGAATCACAGTGTAACTGCTTGGCTCAGAAGAGCACACTGAGTCAGCCCTACACCCCAGTGATCAGAAATTGTCAAAACGTGTTTTTCAGCAGAAATAAACACGTTTTGGCAACTTTGGTCACCCCCATGTAAGTTATAGGGCAGGAACAGCACAGTTTTCAAAACGTGTTTTTCAGCCCGAAATAAACGCGTTTTCTCAGCCCTTAGAATCGCAGTGTAACTGCCTGGCTCTGAAGAGCACACTGACTCAGCCCTTAACCCCAGTGTGCAGAAATTGTCAAAACGTGTTTTTCAGCAGAAATAAACACGTTTTGGCAACTTTGGTCAACCCCATGTAAGTTATAGGGCAGGAACAGCACAGTTTTCAAAACGTGTTTTTCAGCCCGAAATAAACGCTTTTTCTCAGCCCTTGGAATCGCAGTGTAACTGCCTGGCTCAGAAGAGCACACTGAGTCAGCCCTTAACCCCAGTGATCAGAAATTGTCAAAACATGTTTTTCAGCAGAAATAAACACGTTTTGGCAACTTTGGTCAACCCCATGTAAGTTATAGGGCAGGAACAGCACAGTTTTCAAAACGTGTTTTTCAGCCCGAAATAAACGCTTTTTTTCAGCACTTGGAATCACAGTGTAACTGCTTGGCTCAGAAGAGCACACTGAGTCAGCCCTTAACCCCAGTGATCAGAAATTGTCAAAACGTGTTTTTCAGCAGAAATAAACACGTTTTGGCAACTTTGGTCACCCCCATGTAAGTTATAGGGCAGGAACAGCACAGTTTTCAAAACGTGTTTTTCAGCCCGAAATAAACGCGTTTTCTCAGCCCTTAGAATCGCAGTGTAACTGCCTGGCTTAGAAGAGCACACTGACTCAGCCCTTAACCCCAGTGTGCAGAAATTGTCAAAACATGTTTTTCAGCAGAAATAAACACGTTTTGGCAACTTTGGTCACCCCCATGTAAGTTATAGGGCAGGAACAGCACAGTTTTCAAAACGTGTTTTTCAGCCCGAAATAAACGCTTTTTTTCAGCACTTGGAATCACAGTGTAACTGCTTGGTTCAGAAGAGCACACTGAGTCAGCCCTTAACCCCAGTGATCAGAAATTGTCAAAACGTGTTTTTCAGCAGAAATAAACACGTTTTGGCAACTTTGGTCACCCCCATGTAAGTTATAGGGCAGGAACAGCACAGTTTTCAAAACGTGTTTTTCAGCCCGAAATAAACGCGTTTTCTCAGCCCTTAGAATCGCAGTGTAACTGCCTGGCTCAGAAGAGCACACTGAGTCAGCCCTTATCCCCAGTGTGCAGAAATTGTCAAAACGTGTTTTTCAGCAGAAATAAACACGTTTTGGCAACTTTGGTCACCCCCATGTAAGTTATAGGGCAGGAACAGCACAGTTTTCAAAACGTGTTTTTCAGCCCGAAATAAACGCGTTTTCTCAGCACTTGGAATCACAGTGTAACTGCTTGGCTCAGAAGAGCACACTGACTCAGCCCTTAACCCCAGTGTGCAGAAATTGTCAAAACGTGTTTTTCAGCAGAAATAAACACGTTTTGGCAACGTTGGTCACCCCCATGTATGTTATATGGCTGGAACAGCACAGTTTTCAAAACGTGTTTTTCAGCCCGAAATAAACGCTTTTTCTCAGCCCTTTTTAATCGCAGTGTAACTGCCTGGCTCAGAAGAGCACACTGAGTCAGCCCTTAACCCCAGTGATCAGAAATTGTCAAAACATGTTTTTCAGCAGAAATAAACACGTTTTGGCAGCTTTGGTCATCCCCATGTAAGTTATAGGGCAGGAACAGCACAGTTTTCAAAATGTGTTTTTCAGCCCGAAATAAACGCTTTTTTTCAGCACTTGGAATCACAGTGTAACTGCTTGGCTCAGAAGAGCACACTGAGTCAGCCCTTAACCCCAGTGATCAGAAATTGTCAAAACGTGTTTTTCAGCAGAAATAAACATGTTTTGGCAACTTTGGTCACCCCCATGTAAGTTATAGGGCAGGAACAGCACAGTTTTCAAAACGTGTTTTTCAGCCCGAAATAAACGCGTTTTCTCAGCCCTTAGAATCGTAGTGTAACTGCCTGGCTCAGAAGAGCACACTGACTCAGCCCTTAACCCCAGTGTGCAGAAATTGTCAAAACGTGTTTTTCAGCAGAAATAAACACGTTTTGGCAACTTTGGTCACCCCCATGTAAGTTATAGGGCAGGAACAGCACAGTATTCAAAACGTGTTTTTCAGCCCGAAATAAACGCTTTTTCTCAGCCCTTGGAATCGCAGTGTAACTGCCTGGCTCCGAAGAGCACACTGAGTCAGTCATTAACCCCAGTGTGCAGAAATTGTCAAAACGTGTTTTTCAGCAGAAATAAACACGTTTTGGCAACTTTGGTCACCCCCATGTAAGTTATAGGGCAGGAACAGCACAGTTTTCAAAACGTGTTTTTCAGCCCGAAATAAACGCTTTTTCTCAGCTCTTGGAATCGCAGTGTAACTGCTTGGCTCAGAAGAGCACACTGAGTCAGCCCTTAACCCCAGTGATCAGAAATTGTCAAAACGTGTTTTTCAGCAGAAATAAACACGTTTTGGCAACTTTGGTCTCCCCCATGTAAGTTATATGGCTGGAACAGCACAGTTTTCAAAACGTGTTTTTCAGCCCGAAATAAACGCTTTTTTTCAGCACTTGGAATCACAGTGTAACTGCTTGGCTCAGAAGAGCACACTGAGTCAGCCCTTAACCCCAGTGATCAGAAATTGTCAAAACGTGTTTTTCAGCAGAAATAAACACGTTTTGGCAACTTTGGTCTCCCCCATGTAAGTTATATGGCTGGAACAGCACAGTTTTCAAAACGTGTTTTTCAGCCCGAAATAAACGCTTTTTCTCAGCCCTTGGAATCGCAGTGTAACTGCCTGGCTCAGAAGAGCACACTGAGTCAGCCCTTAACCCCGGTGATCAGAAATTGTCAAAACATGTTTTTCAGCAGAAATAAACACGTTTTGGCAACTTTGGTCACCCCCATGTAAGTTATAGGGCAGGAACAGCACAGTTTTCAAAATGTGTTTTTCAGCCCGAAATAAACGCTTTTTTTCAGCACTTGGAATCACAGTGTAACTGCTTGGCTCAGAAGAGCACACTGAGTCAGCCCTGCACCCCAGTGATCAGAAATTGTCAAAACGTGTTTTTCAGCAGAAATAAACACGTTTTGGCAACTTTGGTCACCCCCATGTAAGTTATAGGGCAGGAACAGCACAGTTTTCAAAACGTGTTTTTCAGCCCGAAATAAACGCGTTTTCTCAGCCCTTAGAATCGCAGTGTAACTGCCTGGCTCAGAAGAGCACACTGACTCAGCCCTTAACCCCAGTGTGCAGAAATTGTCAAAACGTGTTTTTCAGCAGAAATAAACACGTTTTGGCAACTTTGGTCACCCCCATGTAAGTTATAGGGCAGGAACAGCACAGTTTTCAAAACGTGTTTTTCAGCCCGAAATAAACGCTTTTTTTCAGCACTTGGAATCACAGTGTAACTGCTTGGCTCAGAAGAGCACACTGAGTCAGCCCTTAACCCCAGTGATCAGAAATTGTCAAAACGTGTTTTTCAGCAGAAATAAACACGTTTTTGCAACTTTGGTCACCCCCATGTAAGTTATAGGGCAGGAACAGCACAGTTTTCAAAACGTGTGTTTCAGCCCGAAATAAACGCTTTTTTTCAGCCCTTGGAATCGCAGTGTAACTGCCTGGCTCCGAAGAGCACACTGAGTCAGTCATTAACCCCAGTGTGCAGAAATTGTCAAAACGTGTTTTTCAGCAGAAATAAACACGTTTTGGCAACTTTGGTCACCCCCATGTAAGTTATAGGGCAGGAACAGCACAGTTTTCAAAACGTGTTTTTCAGCCCGAAATAAACGCTTTTTCTCAGCTCTTGGAATCGCAGTGTAACTGCTTGGCTCAGAAGAGCACACTGAGTCAGCCCTTAACCCCAGTGATCAGAAATTGTCAAAACGTGTTTTTCAGCAGAAATAAACACGTTTTGGCAACTTTGGTCTCCCCCATGTAAGTTATATGGCTGGAACAGCACAGTTTTCAAAACGTGTTTTTCAGCCCGAAATAAACGCTTTTTCTCAGCCCTTGGAATCGCAGTGTAACTGCCTGGCTCAGAAGAGCACACTGAGTCAGCCCTTAACCCCAGTGATCAGAAATTGTCAAAACGTGTTTTTCAGCAGAAATAAACACGTTTTGGCAACTTTGGTCACCCCCATGTAAGTTATAGGGCAGGAACAGCACAGTTTTCAAAACGTGTTTTTCAGCCCGAAATAAACGCTTTTTTTCAGCACTTGGAATCACAGTGTAACTGCTTGGCTCAGAAGAGCACACTGAGTCAGCCCTTAACCCCTGTGATCAGAAATTGTCAAAACGTGTTTTTCAGCAGAAATAAACACGTTTTGGCAACTTTGGTCTCCCCCATGTAAGTTATATGGCTGGAACAGCACAGTTTTCAAAACGTGTTTTTCAGCCCGAAATAAACGCTTTTTCTCAGCCCTTGGAATCGCAGTGTAACTGCCTGGCTCAGAAGAGCACACTGAGTCAGCCCTTAACCCCAGTGATCAGAAATTGTCAAAACATGTTTTTCAGCAGAAATAAACACGTTTTGGCAACTTTGGTCACCCCCATGTAAGTTATAGGGCAGGAACAGCACAGTTTTCAAAACGTGTTTTTCAGCCCGAAATAAACGCTTTTTTTCAGCACTTGGAATCACAGTGTAACTGCTTGGCTCAGAAGAGCACACTGAGTCAGCCCTTAACCCCAGTGATCAGAAATTGTCAAAACGTGTTTTTCAGCAGAAATAAACACGTTTTGGCAGCTTTGGTCACCCCCATGTAAGTTATAGGGCAGGAACAGCACAGTTTTCAAAATGTGTTTTTCAGCCCGAAATAAACGCTTTTTTTCAGCACT
This sequence comes from Atractosteus spatula, assembly GCF_055471065.1. Classification (NCBI taxonomy): domain Eukaryota; kingdom Metazoa; phylum Chordata; class Actinopteri; order Semionotiformes; family Lepisosteidae; genus Atractosteus; species Atractosteus spatula. The sequence goes on from NC_142707.1 coordinate 27,718,668, forward strand.
TGGAATCACAGTGTAACTGCTTGGCTCAGAAGAGCACACTGAGTCAGCCCTTAACCCCAGTGATCAGAAATTGTCAAAACGTGTTTTTCAGCAGAAATAAACACGTTTTGGCAACTTTGGTCACCCCCATGTAAGTTATAGCGCAGGAACAGCACAGTATTCAAAACGTGTTTTTCAGCCCGAAATAAACGCTTTTTCTCAGCCCTTGGAATCGCAGTGTAACTGCCTGGCTCCGAAGAGCACACTGAGTCAGTCATTAACCCCAGTGTGCAGAAATTGTCAAAACGTGTTTTTCAGCAGAAATAAACACGTTTTGGCAACTTTGGTCACCCCCATGTAAGTTATAGGGCAGGAACAGCACAGTTTTCAAAACGTGTTTTTCAGCCCGAAATAAACGCTTTTTCTCAGCTCTTGGAATCGCAGTGTAACTGCTTGGCTCAGAAGAGCACACTGAGTCAGCCCTTAACCCCAGTGATCAGAAATTGTCAAACCGTGTTTTTCAGCAGAAATAAACACGTTTTGGCAACTTTGGTCTCCCCCATGTAAGTTATATGGCTGGAACAGCACAGTTTTCAAAACGTGTTTTTCAGCCCGAAATAAACGCTTTTTTTCAGCCCTTAGAATCGCAGTGTACCTGCCTGGCTCAGAAGAGCACACTGACTCAGCCCTTAACCCCAGTGTGCAGAAATTGTCAAAACGTGTTTTTCAGCAGAAATAAACACGTTTTTGCAACTTTGGTCACCCCCATGTAAGTTATAGGGCAGGAACAGCACAGTTTTCAAAACGTGTTTTTCAGCCCGAAATAAACGCTTTTTTTCAGCACTTGGAATCACAGTGTAACTGCTTGGCTCAGAAGAGCACACTGAGTCAGCCCTTAACCCCAGTGATCAGAAATTGTCAAAACGTGTTTTTCAGCAGAAATAAACACGTTTTGGCAACTTTGGTCTCCCCCATGTAAGTTATATGGCTGGAACAGCACAGTTTTCAAAACGTGTTTTTCAGCCCGAAATAAACGCTTTTTCTCAGCCCTTGGAATCGCAGTGTAACTGCCTGGCTCAGAAGAGCACACTGAGTCAGCCCTTAACCCCGGTGATCAGAAATTGTCAAAACATGTTTTTCAGCAGAAATAAACACGTTTTGGCAACTTTGGTCACCCCCATGTAAGTTATATGGCAGGAACAGCACAGTTTTCAAAATGTGTTTTTCAGCCCGAAATAAACGCTTTTTTTCAGCACTTGGAATCACAGTGTAACTGCTTGGCTCAGAAGAGCACACTGAGTCAGCCCTGCACCCCAGTGATCAGAAATTGTCAAAACGTGTTTTTCAGCAGAAATAAACACGTTTTGGCAACTTTGGTCACCCCCATGTAAGTTATAGGGCAGGAACAGCACAGTTTTCAAAACGTGTTTTTCAGCCCGAAATAAACGCGTTTTCTCAGCCCTTAGAATCGCAGTGTAACTGCCTGGCTCAGAAGAGCACACTGACTCAGCCCTTAACCCCAGTGTGCAGAAATTGTCAAAACGTGTTTTTCAGCAGAAATAAACACGTTTTGGCAACTTTGGTCACCCCCATGTAAGTTATAGGGCAGGAACAGCACAGTTTTCAAAACGTGTTTTTCAGCCCGAAATAAACGCTTTTTTTCAGCACTTGGAATCACAGTGTAACTGCTTGGCTCAGAAGAGCACACTGAGTCAGCCCTTAACCCCAGTGATCAGAAATTGTCAAAACGTGTTTTTCAGCAGAAATAAACACGTTTTTGCAACTTTGGTCACCCCCATGTAAGTTATAGGGCAGGAACAGCACAGTTTTCAAAACGTGTTTTTCAGCCCGAAATAAACGCTTTTTTTCAGCCCTTGGAATCGCAGTGTAACTGCCTGGCTCCGAAGAGCACACTGAGTCAGTCATTAACCCCAGTGATCAGAAATTGTCAAAACGTGTTTTTCAGCAGAAATAAACACGTTTTTGCAACTTTGGTCACCCCCATGTAAGTTATAGGGCAGGAACAGCACAGTTTTCAAAACGTGTTTTTCAGCCCGAAATAAACGCTTTTTCTCAGCTCTTGGAATCGCAGTGTAACTGCTTGGCTCAGAAGAGCACACTGAGTCAGCCCTTAACCCCAGTGATCAGAAATTGTCAAAACGTGTTTTTCAGCAGAAATAAACACGTTTTGGCAACTTTGGTCTCCCCCATGTAAGTTATATGGCTGGAACAGCACAGTTTTCAAAACGTGTTTTTCAGCCCGAAATAAACGCTTTTTCTCAGCCCTTGGAATCGCAGTGTAACTGCCTGGCTCAGAAGAGCACACTGAGTCAGCCCTTAACCCCAGTGATCAGAAATTGTCAAAACGTGTTTTTCAGCAGAAATAAACACGTTTTGGCAACTTTGGTCAACCCCATGTAAGTTATAGGGCAGGAACAGCACAGTTTTCAAAACGTGTTTTTCAGCCCGAAATAAACGCTTTTTTTCAGCACTTGGAATCACAGTGTAACTGCTTGGCTCAGAAGAGCACACTGAGTCAGCCCTTAACCCCTGTGATCAGAAATTGTCAAAACGTGTTTTTCAGCAGAAATAAACACGTTTTGGCAACTTTGGTCTCCCCCATGTAAGTTATAGGGCAGGAACAGCACAGTTTTCAAAACGTGTTTTTCAGCCCGAAATAAACGCTTTTTTTCAGCACTTGGAATCACAGTGTAACTGCTTGGCTCAGAAGAGCACACTGAGTCAGCCCTTAACCCCAGTGATCAGAAATTGTCAAAACGTGTTTTTCAGCAGAAATAAACACGTTTTGGCAACTTTGGTCACCCCCATGTAAGTTATAGGGCAGGAACAGCACAGTTTTCAAAACGTGTTTTTCAGCCCGAAATAAACGCGTTTTCTCAGCCCTTAGAATCGCAGTGTAACTGCCTGGCTCAGAAGAGCACACTGACTCAGCCCTTAACCCCAGTGTGCAGAAATTGTCAAAACGTGTTTTTCAGCAGAAATAAACACGTTTTGGCAACTTTGGTCACCCCCATGTAAGTTATAGGGCAGGAACAGCACAGTTTTCAAAACGTGTTTTTCAGCCCGAAATAAACGCTTTTTTTCAGCACTTGGAATCACAGTGTAACTGCTTGGCTCAGAAGAGCACACTGAGTCAGCCCTTAACCCCAGTGATCAGAAATTGTCAAAACGTGTTTTTCAGCAGAAATAAACACGTTTTGGCAACGTTGGTCACCCCCATGTATGTTATATGGCTGGAACAGCACAGTTTTCAAAACGTGTTTTTCAGCCCGAAATAAACGCTTTTTCTCAGCCCTTGGAATCGCAGTGTAACTGCCTGGCTCAGAAGAGCACACTGAGTCAGCCCTTAACCCCAGTGATCAGAAATTGTCAAAACATGTTTTTCAGCAGAAATAAACACGTTTTGGCAACTTTGGTCACCCCCATGTAAGTTATAGGGCAGGAACAGCACAGTTTTCAAAACGTGTTTTTCAGCCCGAAATAAACGCTTTTTTTCAGCACTTGGAATCACAGTGTAACTGCTTGGCTCAGAAGAGCACACTGAGTCAGCCCTTAACCCCAGTGATCAGAAATTGTCAAAACGTGTTTTTCAGCAGAAATAAACACGTTTTTGCAACTTTGGTCACCCCCATGTAAGTTATAGGGCAGGAACAGCACAGTTTTCAAAACGTGTTTTTCAGCCCGAAATAAACGCTTTTTTTCAGCCCTTGGAATCGCAGTGTAACTGCCTGGCTCCGAAGAGCACACTGAGTCAGTCATTAACCCCAGTGTGCAGAAATTGTCAAAACGTGTTTTTCAGCAGAAATAAACACGTTTTGGCAACTTTGGTCACCCCCATGTAAGTTATAGGGCAGGAACAGCACAGTTTTCAAAACGTGTTTTTCAGCCCGAAATAAACGCTTTTTCTCAGCTCTTGGAATCGCAGTGTAACTGCTTGGCTCAGAAGAGCACACTGAGTCAGCCCTTAACCCCAGTGATCAGAAATTGTCAAAACGTGTTTTTCAGCAGAAATAAACACGTTTTGGCAACTTTGGTCTCCCCCATGTAAGTTATATGGCTGGAACAGCACAGTTTTCAAAACGTGTTTTTCAGCCCGAAATAAACGCTTTTTCTCAGCCCTTGGAATCGCAGTGTAACTGCCTGGCTCAGAAGAGCACACTGAGTCAGCCCTTAACCCCAGTGATCAGAAATTGTCAAAACATGTTTTTCAGCAGAAATAAACACGTTTTGGCAACTTTGGTCACCCCCATGTAAGTTATAGGGCAGGAACAGCACAGTTTTCAAAACGTGTTTTTCAGCCCGAAATAAACGCGTTTTCTCAGCCCTTAGAATCGCAGTGTAACTGCCTGGCTCAGAAGAGCACACTGACTCAGCCCTTAACCCCAGTGTGCAGAAATTGTCAAAACGTGTTTTTCAGCAGTAATAAACACGTTTTGGCAGCTTTGGTCACCCCCATGTAAGTTATAGGGCAGGAACAGCACAGTTTTCAAAACGTGTTTTTCAGCCCGAAATAAACGCGTTTTCTCAGCCCTTAGAATCGTAGTGTAACTGCCTGGCTCAGAAGAGCACACTGACTCAGCCCTTAACCCCAGTGTGCAGAAATTGTCAAAACGTGTTTTTCAGCAGAAATAAACACGTTTTGGCAACTTTGGTCTCCCCCATGTAAGTTATATGGCTGGAACAGCACAGTTTTCAAAACGTGTTTTTCAGCCCGAAATAAACGCTTTTTCTCAGCCCTTGGAATCGCAGTGTAACTGCCTGGCTCAGAAGAGCACACTGAGTCAGCCCTTAACCCCAGTGATCAGAAATTGTCAAAACGTGTTTTTCAGCAGAAATAAACACGTTTTTGCAACTTTGGTCACCCCCATGTAAGTTATAGGGCAGGAACAGCACAGTTTTCAAAACGTGTTTTTCAGCCCGAAATAAACGCTTTTTTTCAGCCCTTGGAATCGCAGTGTAACTGCCTGGCTCCGAAGAGCACACTGAGTCAGTCATTAACCCCAGTGTGCAGAAATTGTCAAAACGTGTTTTTCAGCAGAAATAAACACGTTTTGGCAACTTTGGTCACCCCCATGTAAGTTATAGGGCAGGAACAGCACAGTTTTCAAAACGTGTTTTTCAGCCCGAAATAAACGCTTTTTCTCAGCTCTTGGAATCGCAGTGTAACTGCTTGGCTCAGAAGAGCACACTGAGTCAGCCCTTAACCCCAGTGATCAGAAATTGTCAAAACGTGTTTTTCAGCAGAAATAAACACGTTTTGGCAACTTTGGTCTCCCCCATGTAAGTTATATGGCTGGAACAGCACAGTTTTCAAAACGTGTTTTTCAGCCCGAAATAAACGCTTTTTCTCAGCCCTTGGAATCGCAGTGTAACTGCCTGGCTCAGAAGAGCACACTGAGTCAGCCCTTAACCCCAGTGATCAGAAATTGTCAAAACATGTTTTTCAGCAGAAATAAACACGTTTTGGCAACTTTGGTCACCCCCATGTAAGTTATAGGGCAGGAACAGCACAGTTTTCAAAACGTGTTTTTCAGCCCGAAATAAACGCGTTTTCTCAGCCCTTAGAATCGCAGTGTAACTGCCTGGCTCAGAAGAGCACACTGACTCAGCCCTTAACCCCAGTGTGCAGAAATTGTCAAAACGTGTTTTTCAGCAGTAATAAACACGTTTTGGCAGCTTTGGTCACCCCCATGTAAGTTATAGGGCAGGAACAGCACAGTTTTCAAAACGTGTTTTTCAGCCCGAAATAAACGCGTTTTCTCAGCCCTTAGAATCGTAGTGTAACTGCCTGGCTCAGAAGAGCACACTGACTCAGCCCTTAACCCCAGTGTGCAGAAATTGTCAAAACGTGTTTTTCAGCAGAAATAAACACGTTTTGGCAACTTTGGTCTCCCCCATGTAAGTTATATGGCTGGAACAGCACAGTTTTCAAAACGTGTTTTTCAGCCCGAAATAAACGCTTTTTCTCAGCCCTTGGAATCGCAGTGTAACTGCCTGGCTCAGAAGAGCACACTGAGTCAGCCCTTAACCCCAGTGATCAGAAATTGTCAAAACATGTTTTTCAGCAGAAATAAACACGTTTTGGCAACTTTGGTCACCCCCATGTAAGTTATAGGGCAGGAACAGCACAGTTTTCAAAACGTGTTTTTCAGCCCGAAATAAACGCGTTTTCTCAGCCCTTAGAATCGCAGTGTAACTGCCTGGCTCAGAAGAGCACACTGACTCAGCCCTTAACCCCAGTGTGCAGAAATTGTCAAAACGTGTTTTTCAGCAGAAATAAACACGTTTTGGCAACTTTGGTCACCCCCATGTAAGTTATAGGGCAGGAACAGCACAGTTTTCAAAACGTGTTTTTCAGCCCGAAATAAACGCTTTTTTTCAGCACTTGGAATCGCAGTGTAACTGCTTGGCTCAGAAGAGCACACTGAGTCAGCCCTTAACCCCAGTGATCAGAAATTGTCAAAACGTGTTTTTCAGCAGAAATAAACACGTTTTGGCAACTTTGGTCACCCCCATGTAAGTTATAGGGCAGGAACAGCACAGTTTTCAAAACGTGTTTTTCAGCCCGAAATAAACGCGTTTTCTCAGCCCTTAGAATCGCAGTGTAACTGCCTGGCTCAGAAGAGCACACTGACTCAGCCCTTAACCCCAGTGTGCAGAAATTGTCAAAACGTGTTTTTCAGCAGAAATAAACACGTTTTGGCAACTTTGGTCACCCCCATGTAAGTTATAGGGCAGGAACAGCACAGTTTTCAAAACGTGTTTTTCAGCCCGAAATAAACGCTTTTTTTCAGCACTTGGAATCACAGTGTAACTGCTTGGCTCAGAAGAGCACACTGAGTCAGCCCTTAACCCCAGTGATCAGAAATTGTCAAAACGTGTTTTTCAGCAGAAATAAACACGTTTTGGCAACTTTGGTCTCCCCCATGTAAGTTATATGGCTGGAACAGCACAGTTTTCAAAACGTGTTTTTCAGCCCGAAATAAACGCTTTTTCTCAGCCCTTGGAATCGCAGTGTAACTGCCTGGCTCAGAAGAGCACACTGAGTCAGCCCTTAACCCCAGTGATCAGAAATTGTCAAAACATGTTTTTCAGCAGAAATAAACACGTTTTGGCAACTTTGGTCACCCCCATGTAAGTTATAGGGCAGGAACAGCACAGTTTTCAAAACGTGTTTTTCAGCCCGAAATAAACTCTTTTTTTCAACACTTGGAATCACAGTGTAACTGCTTGGCTCAGAAGAGCACACTGAGTCAGCCCTTAACCCCAGTGATCAGAAATTGTCAAAACGTGTTTTTCAGCAGAAATAAACACGTTTTGGCAACTTTGGTCACCCCTATGTAAGTTATAGGGCAGGAACAGCACAGTTTTCAAAACGTGTTTTTCAGCCCGAAATAAACGAGTTTTCTCAGCCCTTAGAATCGCAGTGTAACTGCCTGGCTCAGAAGAGCACACTGACTCAGCCCTTAACCCCAGTGTGCAGAAATTGTCAAAACGTGTTTTTCAGCAGAAATAAACACGTTTTGGCAACTTTGGTCACCCCCATGTAAGTTATAGGGCAGGAACAGCACAGTTTTCAAAACGTGTTTTTCAGCCCGAAATAAACGCTTTTTTTCAGCACTTGGAATCACAGTGTAACTGCTTGGCTCAGAAGAGCACACTGAGTCAGCCCTACACCCCAGTGATCAGAAATTGTCAAAACGTGTTTTTCAGCAGAAATAAACACGTTTTGGCAACTTTGGTCACCCCCATGTAAGTTATAGGGCAGGAACAGCACAGTTTTCAAAACGTGTTTTTCAGCCCGAAATAAACGCGTTTTCTCAGCCCTTAGAATCGCAGTGTAACTGCCTGGCTCAGAAGAGCACACTGACTCAGCCCTTAACCCCAGTGTGCAGAAATTGTCAAAACGTGTTTTTCAGCAGAAATAAACACGTTTTGGCAACTTTGGTCTCCCCCATGTAAGTTATATGGCTGGAACAGCACAGTTTTCAAAACGTGTTTTTCAGCCCGAAATAAACGCTTTTTCTCAGCCCTTGGAATCGCAGTGTAACTGCCTGGCTCAGAAGAGCACACTGAGTCAGCCCTTAACCCCAGTGATCAGAAATTGTCAAAACGTGTTTTTCAGCAGAAATAAACACGTTTTGGCAACTTTGGTCACCCCCATGTAAGTTATAGGGCAGGAACAGCACAGATTTCAAAACGTGTTTTTCAGCCCGAAATAAACGCTTTTTTCAGCACTTGGAATCACAGTGTAACTGCTTGGCTCAGAAGAGCACACTGAGTCAGCCCTTAACCCCAGTGATCAGAAATTGTCAAAACGTGTTTTTCAGCAGAAATAAACACGTTTTGGCAACTTTGGTCACCCCCATGTAAGTTATAGGGCAGGAACAGCACAGTTTTTCAAAACGTGTTTTTCAGCCCGAAATAAACGCGTTTTCTCAGCCCTTAGAATCGCAGTGTAACTGCCTGGCTCAGAAGAGCACACTGACTCAGCCCTTAACCCCAGTGTGCAGAAATTGTCAAAACGTGTTTTTCAGCAGAAATAAACACGTTTTGGCAACTTTGGTCACCCCCATGTAAGTTATAGGGCAGGAACAGCACAGTTTTCAAAACGTGTTTTTCAGCCCGAAATAAACGCTTTTTTTCAGCACTTGGAATCACAGTGTAACTGCTTGGCTCAGAAGAGCACACTGAGTCAGCCCTTAACCCCAGTGATCAGAAATTGTCAAAACGTGTTTTTCAGCAGAAATAAACACGTTTTGGCAACTTTGGTCACCCCCATGTAAGTTATAGGGCAGGAACAGCACAGTTTTCAAAACGTGTTTTTCAGCCCGAAATAAACGCGTTTTCTCAGCCCTTAGAATCGCAGTGTAACTGCCTGGCTCAGAAGAGCACACTGACTCAGCCCTTAACCCCAGTGTGCAGAAATTGTCAAAACGTGTTTTTCAGCAGAAATAAACACGTTTTGGCAACTTTGGTCACCCCCATGTAAGTTATAGGGCAGGAACAGCACAGTTTTCAAACCTGTTTTTCAGCCCGAAATAAACGCTTTTTTTCAGCACTTGGAATCACAGTGTAACTGCTTGGCTCAGAAGAGCACACTGAGTCAGCCCTACACCCCAGTGATCAGAAATTGTCAAAACGTGTTTTTCAGCAGAAATAAACACGTTTTGGCAACTTTGGTAACCCCCATGTAAGTTATAGGGCAGGAACAGCACAGTTTTCAAAACGTGTTTTTCAGCCCGAAATAAACGCTTTTTCTCAGCCCTTGGAATCGCAATGTAACTGCCTGGCTCCGAAGAGCACACTGAGTCAGTAATTAACCCCAGTTTGCAGAAATTGTCAAAACGTGTTTTTCAGCAGAAATAAACACGTTTTGGCAACTTTGGTCACCCCCATGTAAGTTATAGGGCAGGAACAGCACAGTTTTCAAAACGTGTTTTTCAGCCCGAAATAAACGCTTTTTCTCAGCTCTTGGAATCGCAGTGTAACTGCTTGGCTCAGAAGAGCACACTGAGTCAGCCCTTAACCCCAGTGATCAGAAATTGTCAAAACGTGTTTTTCAGCAGAAATAAACACGTTTTGGCAACTTTGGTCTCCCCCATGTAAGTTATATGGCTGGAACAGCACAGTTTTCAAAACGTGTTTTTCAGCCCGAAATAAACGCTTTTTCTCAGCCCTTGGAATCGCAGTGTAACTGCCTGGCTCAGAAGAGCACACTGAGTCAGCCCTTAACCCCAGTGATCAGAAATTGTCAAAACATGTTTTTCAGCAGAAATAAACACGTTTTGGCAACTTTGGTCACCCCCATGTAAGTTATAGGGCAGGAACAGCACAGTTTTCAAAACGTGTTTTTCAGCCCGAAATAAACGCGTTTTCTCAGCCCTTAGAATCGCAGTGTAACTGCCTGGCTCAGAAGAGCACACTGACTCAGCCCTTAACCCCAGTGTGCAGAAATTGTCAAAACATGTTTTTCAGCAGAAATAAACACGTTTTGGCAACTTTGGTCAACCCCATGTAAGTTATAGGGCAGGAACAGCACAGTTTTCAAAACGTGTTTTTCAGCCCGAAATAAACGCTTTTTTTCAGCACTTGGAATCACAGTGTAACTGCTTGGCTCAGAAGAGGACACTGAGTCAGCCCTTAACCCCAGTGATCAGAAATTGTCAAAACGTGTTTTTCAGCAGAAATAAACACGTTTTGGCAACTTTGGTCTCCCCCATGTAAGTTATATGGCTGGAACAGCACAGTTTTCAAAACGTGTTTTTCAGCCCGAAATAAACGCTTTTTCTCAGCCCTTGGAATCGCAGTGTAACTGCCTGGCTCAGAAGAGCACACTGAGTCAGCCCTTAACCCCAGTGATCAGAAATTGTCAAAACATGTTTTTCAGCAGAAATAAACACGTTTTGGCAACTTTGGTCACCCCCATGTAAGTTATAGGGCAGGAACAGCACAGTTTTCAAAACGTGTTTTTCAGCCCGAAATAAACGCTTTTTTTCAGCACTTGGAATCACAGTGTAACTGCTTGGCTCAGAAGAGCACACTGAGTCAGCCCTTAACCCCAGTGATCAGAAATTGTCAAAACGTGTTTTTCAGCAGAAATAAACACGTTTTGGCAACTTTGGTCACCCCCATGTAAGTTATAGGGCAGGAACAGCACAGTTTTCAAAACGTGTTTTTCAGCCCGAAATAAACGCGTTTTCTCAGCCCTTAGAATCGCAGTGTAACTGCCTGGCTCAGAAGAGCACACTGACTCAGCCCTTAACCCCAGTGTGCAGAAATTGTCAAAACGTGTTTTTCAGCAGAAATAAACACGTTTTGGCAACTTTGGTCACCCCCATGTAAGTTATAGGGCAGGAAAAGCACAGTTTTCAAAACGTGTTTTTCAGCCCGAAATAAACGCTTTTTTTCAGCACTTGGAATCACAGTGTAACTGCTTGGCTCAGAAGAGCACACTGAGTCAGCCCTTAACCCCAGTGATCAGAAATTGTCAAAACATGTTTTTCAGCAGAAATAACACGTTTTGGCAACTTTGGTCACCCCCATGTAAGTTATAGGGCAGGAACAGCACAGTTTTCAAAACGTGTTTTTCAGCCCGAAATAAACGCGTTTTCTCAGCCCTTAGAATCGCAGTGTAACTGCCTGGCTCAGAAGAGCACACTGACTCAGCCCTTAACCCCAGTGTGCAGAAATTGTCAAAACGTGTTTTTCAGCAGAAATAAACACGTTTTGGCAACTTTGGTCACCCCCATGTAAGTTATAGGGCAGGAACAGCACAGTTTTCAAAACGTGTTTTTCAGCCCGAAATAAACGCTTTTTTTCAGCACTTGGAATCACAGTGTAACTGCTTGGCTCAGAAGAGCACACTGAGTCAGCCCTTAACCCCAGTGATCAGAAATTGTCAAAACGTGTTTTTCAGCAGAAATAAACACGTTTTGGCAACGTTGGTCACCCCCATGTATGTTATATGGCTGGAACAGCACAGTTTTCAAAACGTGTTTTTCAGCCCGAAATAAACGCTTTTTCTCAGCCCTTGGAATCGCAGTGTAACTGCCTGGCTCAGAAGAGCACACTGAGTCAGCCCTTAACCCCAGTGATCAGAAATTGTCAAAACATGTTTTTCAGCAGAAATAAACACGTTTTGGCAACTTTGGTCACCCCCATGTAAGTTATAGGGCAGGAACAGCACAGTTTTCAAAATGTGTTTTTCAGCCCGAAATAAACGCTTTTTTTCAGCACTTGGAATCACAGTGTAACTGCTTGGCTCAGAAGAGCACACTGAGTCAGCCCTTAACCCCAGTGATCAGAAATTGTCAAAACGTGTTTTTCAGCAGAAATAAACATGTTTTGGCAACTTTGGTCACCCCCATGTAAGTTATAGGGCAGGAACAGCACAGTTTTCAAAACGTGTTTTTCAGCCCGAAATAAACGCGTTTTCTCAGCCCTTGGAATCGCAGTGTAACTGCCTGGCTCCGAAGAGCACACTGAGTCAGTCATTAACCCCAGTGTGCAGAAATTGTCAAAACGTGTTTTTCAGCAGAAATAAACACGTTTTGGCAACTTTGGTCACCCCCATGTAAGTTATAGGGCAGGAACAGCACAGTTTTCAAAACGTGTTTTTCAGCCCGAAATAAACGCTTTTTCTCAGCCCTTGGAATCGCAGTGTAACTGCCTGGCTCAGAAGAGCACACTGAGTCAGCCCTTAACCCCAGTGATCAGAAATTGTCAAACCGTGTTTTTCAGCAGAAATAAACACGTTTTGGCAACTTTGGTCTCCCCCATGTAAGTTATATGGCTGGAACAGCACAGTTTTCAAAACGTGTTTTTCAGCCCGAAATAAACGCTTTTTTTCAGCCCTTAGAATCGCAGTGTACCTGCCTGGCTCAGAAGAGCACACTGACTCAGCCCTTAACCCCAGTGTGCAGAAATTGTCAAAACGTGTTTTTCAGCAGAAATAAACACGTTTTTGCAACTTTGGTCACCCCCATGTAAGTTATAGGGCAGGAACAGCACAGTTTTCAAAACGTGTTTTTCAGCCCGAAATAAACGCTTTTTTTCAGCACTTGGAATCACAGTGTAACTGCTTGGCTCAGAAGAGCACACTGAGTCAGCCCTTAACCCCAGTGATCAGAAATTGTCAAAACGTGTTTTTCAGCAGAAATAAACACGTTTTGGCAACTTTGGTCTCCCCCATGTAAGTTATATGGCTGGAACAGCACAGTTTTCAAAACGTGTTTTTCAGCCCGAAATAAACGCTTTTTCTCAGCCCTTGGAATCGCAGTGTAACTACCTGGCTCAGAAGAGCACACTGAGTCAGCCCTTAACCCCGGTGATCAGAAATTGTCAAAACATGTTTTTCAGCAGAAATAAACACGTTTTGGCAACTTTGGTCACCCCCATGTAAGTTATATGGCAGGAACAGCACAGTTTTCAAAATGTGTTTTTCAGCCCGAAATAAACGCTTTTTTTCAGCACTTGGAATCACAGTGTAACTGCTTGGCTCAGAAGAGCACACTGAGTCAGCCCTGCACCCCAGTGATCAGAAATTGTCAAAACGTGTTTTTCAGCAGAAATAAACACGTTTTGGCAACTTTGGTCACCCCCATGTAAGTTATAGGGCAGGAACAGCACAGTTTTCAAAACGTGTTTTTCAGCCCGAAATAAACGCGTTTTCTCAGCCCTTAGAATCGCAGTGTAACTGCCTGGCTCAGAAGAGCACACTGACTCAGCCCTTAACCCCAGTGTGCAGAAATTGTCAAAACGTGTTTTTCAGCAGAAATAAACACGTTTTGGCAACTTTGGTCACCCCCATGTAAGTTATAGGGCAGGAACAGCACAGTTTTCAAAACGTGTTTTTCAGCCCGAAATAAACGCTTTTTTTCAGCACTTGGAATCACAGTGTAACTGCTTGGCTCAGAAGAGCACACTGAGTCAGCCCTTAACCCCAGTGATCAGAAATTGTCAAAACGTGTTTTTCAGCAGAAATAAACACGTTTTTGCAACTTTGGTCACCCCCATGTAAGTTATAGGGCAGGAACAGCACAGTTTTCAAAACGTGTTTTTCAGCCCGAAATAAACGCTTTTTTTCAGCCCTTGGAATCGCAGTGTAACTGCCTGGCTCCGAAGAGCACACTGAGTCAGTCATTAACCCCAGTGTGCAGAAATTGTCAAAACGTGTTTTTCAGCAGAAATAAACACGTTTTGGCAACTTTGGTCACCCCCATGTAAGTTATAGGGCAGGAACAGCACAGTTTTCAAAACGTGTTTTTCAGCCCGAAATAAACGCTTTTTCTCAGCTCTTGGAATCGCAGTGTAACTGCTTGGCTCAGAAGAGCACACTGAGTCAGCCCTTAACCCCAGTGATCAGAAATTGTCAAAACGTGTTTTTCAGCAGAAATAAACACGTTTTGGCAACTTTGGTCTCCCCCATGTAAGTTATATGGCTGGAACAGCACAGTTTTCAAAACGTATTTTTCAGCCCGAAATAAACGCTTTTTCTCAGCCCTTGGAATCGCAGTGTAACTGCCTGGCTCAGAAGAGCACACTGAGTCAGCCCTTAACCCCAGTGATCAGAAATTGTCAAAACGTGTTTTTCAGCAGAAATAAACACGTTTTGGCAACTTTGGTCAACCCCATGTAAGTTATAGGGCAGGAACAGCACAGTTTTCAAAACGTGTTTTTCAGCCCGAAATAAACGCTTTTTTTCAGCACTTGGAATCACAGTGTAACTGCTTGGCTCAGAAGAGCACACTGAGTCAGCCCTTAACCCCTGTGATCAGAAATTGTCAAAACGTGTTTTTCAGCAGAAATAAACACGTTTTGGCAACTTTGGTCTCCCCCATGTAAGTTATATGGCTGGAACAGCACAGTTTTCAAAACGTGTTTTTCAGCCCGAAATAAACGCTTTTTCTCAGCCCTTGGAATCGCAGTGTAACTGCCTGGCTCAGAAGAGCACACTGAGTCAGCCCTTAACCCCAGTGATCAGAAATTGTCAAAACATGTTTTTCAGCAGAAATAAACACGTTTTGGCAACTTTGGTCACCCCCATGTAAGTTATAGGGCAGGAACAGCACAGTTTTCAAAACGTGTTTTTCAGCCCGAAATAAACGCTTTTTTTCAGCACTTGGAATCACAGTGTAACTGCTTGGCTCAGAAGAGCACACTGAGTCAGCCCTTAACCCCAGTGATCAGAAATTGTCAAAACGTGTTTTTCAGCAGAAATAAACACGTTTTGGCAACTTTGGTCTCCCCCATGTAAGTTATATGGCTGGAAGAGCACAGTTTTCAAAACGTGTTTTTCAGCCCGAAATAAACGCTTTTTCTCAGCCCTTGGAATCGCAGTGTAACTGCCTGGCTCAGAAGAGCACACTGAGTCAGCCCTTAACCCCAGTGATCAGAAATTGTCAAAACATGTTTTTCAGCAGAAATAAACACGTTTTGGCAACTTTGGTCACCCCCATGTAAGTTATAGGGCAGGAACAGCACAGTTTTCAAAACGTGTTTTTCAGCCCGAAATAAACGCTTTTTTTCAGCACTTGGAATCACAGTGTAACTGCTTGGCTCAGAAGAGCACACTGAGTCAGCCCTTAACCCCAGTGATCAGAAATTGTCAAAACGTGTTTTTCAGCAGAAATAAACACGTTTTGGCAACGTTGGTCACCCCCATGTATGTTATATGGCTGGAACAGCACAGTTTTCAAAACGTGTTTTTCAGCCCGAAATAAACGCTTTTTCTCAGCCCTTGGAATCGCAGTGTAACTGCCTGGCTCAGAAGAGCACACTGAGTCAGCCCTTAACCCCAGTGATCAGAAATTGTCAAAACATGTTTTTCAGCAGAAATAAACACGTTTTGGCAACTTTGGTCACCCCCATGTAAGTTATAGGGCAGGAACAGCACAGTTTTCAAAACGTGTTTTTCAGCCCGAAATAAACGCTTTTTTTCAGCACTTGGAATCACAGTGTAACTGCTTGGCTCAGAAGAGCACACTGAGTCAGCCCTTAACCCCAGTGATCAGAAATTGTCAAAACGTGTTTTTCAGCAGAAATAAACACGTTTTTGCAACTTTGGTCACCCCCATGTAAGTTATAGGGCAGGAACAGCACAGTTTTCAAAACGTGTTTTTCAGCCCGAAATAAACGCTTTTTTTCAGCCCTTGGAATCGCAGTGTAACTGCCTGGCTCCGAAGAGCACACTGAGTCAGTCATTAACCCCAGTGTGCAGAAATTGTCAAAACGTGTTTTTCAGCAGAAATAAACACGTTTTGGCAACTTTGGTCAACCCCATGTAAGTTATAGGGCAGGAACAGCACAGTTTTCAAAACGTGTTTTTCAGCCCGAAATAAACGCTTTTTCTCAGCTCTTGGAATCGCAGTGTAACTGCTTGGCTCAGAAGAGCACACTGAGTCAGCCCTTAACCCCAGTGATCAGAAATTGTCAAAACGTGTTTTTCAGCAGAAATAAACACGTTTTGGCAACTTTGGTCTCCCCCATGTAAGTTATATGGCTGGAACAGCACAGTTTTCAAAACGTGTTTTTCAGCCCGAAATAAACGCTTTTTCTCAGCCCTTGGAATCGCAGTGTAACTGCCTGGCTCAGAAGAGCACACTGAGTCAGCCCTTAACCCCAGTGATCAGAAATTGTCAAAACATGTTTTTCAGCAGAAATAAACACGTTTTGGCAACTTTGGTCACCCCCATGTAAGTTATAGGGCAGGAACAGCACAGTTTTCAAAACGTGTTTTTCAGCCCGAAATAAACGCGTTTTCTCAGCCCTTGGAATCGCAGTGTAACTGCCTGGCTCAGAAGAGCACACTGACTCAGCCCTTAACCCCAGTGTGCAGAAATTGTCAAAACGTGTTTTTCAGCAGAAATAAACACGTTTTGGCAACTTTGGTCAACCCCATGTAAGTTATAGGGCAGGAACAGCACAGTTTTCAAAACGTGTTTTTCAGCCCGAAATAAACGCTTTTTTTCAGCACTTTGAATCACAGTGTTACTGCTTGGCTCAGAAGAGCACACTGAGTCAGCCCTTAACCCCAGTGATCAGAAATTGTCAAAACGTGTTTTTCAGCAGAAATAAACACGTTTTGGCAACTTTGGTCTCCCCCATGTAAGTTATATGGCTGGAACAGCACAGTTTTCAAAACGTGTTTTTCAGCCCGAAATAAACGCTTTTTCTCAGCCCTTGGAATCGCAGTGTAACTGCCTGGCTCAGAAGAGCACACTGAGTCAGCCCTTAACCCCAGTGATCAGAAATTGTCAAAACATGTTTTTCAGCAGAAATAAACACGTTTTGGCAACTTTGGTCACCCCCATGTAAGTTATAGGGCAGGAACAGCACAGTTTTCAAAACGTGTTTTTCAGCCCGAAATAAACGCTTTTTTTCAGCACTTGGAATCACAGTGTAACTGCTTGGCTCAGAAGAGCACACTGAGTCAGCCCTTAACCCCAGTGATCAGAAATTGTCAAAACGTGTTTTTCAGCAGAAATAAACACGTTTTGGCAACTTTGGTCACCCCCATGTAAGTTATAGGGCAGGAACAGCACAGTTTTCAAAACGTGTTTTTCAGCCCGAAATAAACGCGTTTTCTCAGCCCTTAGAATCGCAGTGTAACTGCCTGGCTCAGAAGAGCACACTGACTCAGCCCTTAACCCCAGTGTGCAGAAATTGTCAAAACGTGTTTTTCAGCAGAAATAAACACGTTTTGGCAACTTTGCTCACCCCCATGTAAGGTATAGGGCAGGAACAGCACAGTTTTCAAAACGTGTTTTTCAGCCAGAAATAAACGCTTTTTTTCAGCACTTGGAATCACAGTGTAACTGCTTGGCTCAGAAGAGCACACTGAGTCAGCCCTTAACCCCAGTGATCAGAAATTGTCAAAACGTGTTTTTCAGCAGAAATAAACACGTTTTGGCAACGTTGGTCACCCCCATGTATGTTATATGGCTGGAACAGAACAGTTTTCAAAACGTGTTTTTCAGCCCGAAATAAACGCTTTTTCTCAGCCCTTGGAATCGCAGTGTAACTGCCTGGCTCAGAAGAGCACACTGAGTCAGCCCTTAACCCCAGTGATCAGAAATTGTCAAAACATGTTTTTCAGCAGAAATAAACACGTTTTGGCAACTTTGGTCACCCCCATGTAAGTTATAGGGCAGGAACAGCACAGTTTTCAAAATGTGTTTTTCAGCCCGAAATAAACGCTTTTTTTCAGCACTTGGAATCACAGTGCAACTGCTTGGCTCAGAAGAGCACACTGAGTCAGCCCTTAACCCCAGTGATCAGAAATTGTCAAAACGTGTTTTTCAGCAGAAATAAACATGTTTTGGCAACTTTGGTCACCCCCATGTAAGTTATAGGGCAGGAACAGCACAGTTTTCAAAACGTGTTTTTCAGCCCGAAATAAACGCGTTTTCTCAGCCCTTAGAATCGTAGTGTAACTGCCTGGCTCAGAAGAGCACACTGACTCAGCCCTTAACCCCAGTGTGCAGAAATTGTCAAAACGTGTTTTTCAGCAGAAATAAACACGTTTTGGCAACTTTGGTCTCCCCCATGTAAGTTATATGGCTGGAACAGCACAGTTTTCAAAACGTGTTTTTCAGCCCGAAATAAACGCTTTTTCTCAGCCCTTGGAATCGCAGTGTAACTGCCTGGCTCAGAAGAGCACACTGAGTCAGCCCTTAACCCCAGTGATCAGAAATTGTCAAAACATGTTTTTCAGCAGAAATAAACACGTTTTGGCAACTTTGGTCACCCCCATGTAAGTTATAGGGCAGGAACAGCACAGTTTTCAAAACGTGTTTTTCAGCCCGAAATAAACGCGTTTTCTCAGCCCTTAGAATCGCAGTGTAACTGCCTGGCTCAGAAGAGCACACTGACTCAGCCCTTAACCCCAGTGTGCAGAAATTGTCAAAACGTGTTTTTCAGCAGAAATAAACACGTTTTGGCAACTTTGGTCACCCCCATGTAAGTTATAGGGCAGGAACAGCACAGTTTTCAAAACGTGTTTTTCAGCCCGAAATAAACGCTTTTTTTCAGCACTTGGAATCACAGTGTAACTGCTTGGCTCAGAAGAGCACACTGAGTCAGCCCTTAACCCCAGTGATCAGAAATTGTCAAAACGTGTTTTTCAGCAGAAATAAACACGTTTTTGCAACTTTGGTCACCCCCATGTAAGTTATAGGGCAGGAACAGCACAGTTTTCAAAACGTGTTTTTCAGCCCGAAATAAACGCTTTTTTTCAGCCCTTGGAATCGCAGTGTAACTGCCTGGCTCCGAAGAGCACACTGAGTCAGTCATTAACCCCAGTGTGCAGAAATTGTCAAAACGTGTTTTTCAGCAGAAATAAACACGTTTTGGCAACTTTGGTCACCCCCATGTAAGTTATAGGGCAGGAACAGCACAGTTTTCAAAACGTGTTTTTCAGCCCGAAATAAACGCTTTTTCTCAGCTCTTGGAATCGCAGTGTAACTGCTTGGCTCAGAAGAGCACACTGAGTCAGCCCTTAACCCCAGTGATCAGAAATTGTCAAAACGTGTTTTTCAGCAGAAATAAACACGTTTTGGCAACTTTGGTCTCCCCCATGTAAGTTATATGGCTGGAACAGCACAGTTTTCAAAACGTGTTTTTCAGCCCGAAATAAACGCTTTTTCTCAGCCCTTGGAATCGCAGTGTAACTGCCTGGCTCAGAAGAGCACACTGAGTCAGCCCTTAACCCCAGTGATCAGAAATTGTCAAAACGTGTTTTTCAGCAGAAATAAACACGTTTTGGCAACTTTGGTCAACCCCATGTAAGTTATAGGGCAGGAACAGCACAGTTTTCAAAACGTGTTTTTCAGCCCGAAATAAACGCTTTTTTTCAGCACTTGGAATCACAGTGTAACTGCTTGGCTCAGAAGAGCACACTGAGTCAGCCCTTAACCCCTGTGATCAGAAATTGTCAAAACGTGTTTTTCAGCAGAAATAAACACGTTTTGGCAACTTTGGTCTCCCCCATGTAAGTTATATGGCTGGAACAGCACAGTTTTCAAAACGTGTTTTTCAGCCCGAAATAAACGCGTTTTCTCAGCCCTTAGAATCGCAGTGTAACTGCCTGGCTCAGAAGAGCACACTGACTCAGCCCTTAACCCCAGTGTGCAGAAATTGTCAAAACGTGTTTTTCAGCAGAAATAAACACGTTTTGGCAACTTTGGTCACCCCCATGTAAGTTATAGGGCAGGAACAGCACAGTTTTCAAAACGTGTTTTTCAGCCCGAAATAAACGCTTTTTTTCAGCACTTGGAATCACAGTGTAACTGCTTGGCTCAGAAGAGCACACTGAGTCAGCCCTTAACCCCAGTGATCAGAAATTGTCAAAACGTGTTTTTCAGCAGAAATAAACACGTTTTTGCAACTTTGGTCACCCCCATGTAAGTTATAGGGCAGGAACAGCACAGTTTTCAAAACGTGTTTTTCAGCCCGAAATAAACGCTTTTTTTCAGCCCTTGGAATCGCAGTGTAACTGCCTGGCTCCGAAGAGCACACTGAGTCAGTCATTAACCCCAGTGTGCAGAAATTGTCAAAACGTGTTTTTCAGCAGAAATAAACACGTTTTGGCAACTTTGGTCACCCCCATGTAAGTTATAGGGCAGGAACAGCACAGTTTTCAAAACGTGTTTTTCAGCCCGAAATAAACGCTTTTTCTCAGCTCTTGGAATCGCAGTGTAACTGCTTGGCTCAGAAGAGCACACTGAGTCAGCCCTTAACCCCAGTGATCAGAAATTGTCAAAACGTGTTTTTCAGCAGAAATAAACACGTTTTGGCAACTTTGGTCTCCCCCATGTAAGTTATATGGCTGGAACAGCACAGTTTTCAAAACGTGTTTTTCAGCCCGAAATAAACGCTTTTTCTCAGCCCTTGGAATCGCAGTGTAACTGCCTGGCTCAGAAGAGCACACTGAGTCAGCCCTTAACCCCAGTGATCAGAAATTGTCAAAACGTGTTTTTCAGCAGAAATAAACACGTTTTGGCAACTTTGGTCAACCCCATGTAAGTTATAGGGCAGGAACAGCACAGTTTTCAAAACGTGTTTTTCAGCCCGAAATAAACGCTTTTTTTCAGCACTTGGAATCACAGTGTAACTGCTTGGCTCAGAAGAGCACACTGAGTCAGCCCTTAACCCCTGTGATCAGAAATTGTCAAAACGTGTTTTTCAGCAGAAATAAACACGTTTTGGCAACTTTGGTCTCCCCCATGTAAGTTATATGGCTGGAACAGCACAGTTTTCAAAACGTGTTTTTCAGCCCGAAATAAACGCTTTTTCTCAGCCCTTGGAATCGCAGTGTAACTGCCTGGCTCAGAAGAGCACACTGAGTCAGCCCTTAACCCCAGTGATCAGAAATTGTCAAAACATGTTTTTCAGCAGAAATAAACACGTTTTGGCAACTTTGGTCACCCCCATGTAAGTTATAGGGCAGGAACAGCACAGTTTTCAAAACGTGTTTTTCAGCCCGAAATAAACGCTTTTTTTCAGCACTTGGAATCACAGTGTAACTGCTTGGCTCAGAAGAGCACACTGAGTCAGCCCTTAACCCCAGTGATCAGAAATTGTCAAAACGTGTTTTTCAGCAGAAATAAACACGTTTTGGCAACTTTGGTCTCCCCCATGTAAGTTATATGGCTGGAAGAGCACAGTTTTCAAAACGTGTTTTTCAGCCCGAAATAAACGCTTTTTCTCAGCCCTTGGAATCGCAGTGTAACTGCCTGGCTCAGAAGAGCACACTGAGTCAGCCCTTAACCCCAGTGATCAGAAATTGTCAAAACATGTTTTTCAGCAGAAATAAACACGTTTTGGCAACTTTGGTCACCCCCATGTAAGTTATAGGGCAGGAACAGCACAGTTTTCAAAACGTGTTTTTCAGCCCGAAATAAACGCTTTTTTTCAGCACTTGGAATCACAGTGTAACTGCTTGGCTCAGAAGAGCACACTGAGTCAGCCCTTAACCCCAGTGATCAGAAATTGTCAAAACGTGTTTTTCAGCAGAAATAAACACGTTTTGGCAACGTTGGTCACCCCCATGTATGTTATATGGCTGGAACAGCACAGTTTTCAAAACGTGTTTTTCAGCCCGAAATAAACGCTTTTTCTCAGCCCTTGGAATCGCAGTGTAACTGCCTGGCTCAGAAGAGCACACTGAGTCAGCCCTTAACCCCAGTGATCAGAAATTGTCAAAACATGTTTTTCAGCAGAAATAAACACGTTTTGGCAACTTTGGTCACCCCCATGTAAGTTATAGGGCAGGAACAGCACAGTTTTCAAAACGTGTTTTTCAGCCCGAAATAAACGCTTTTTTTCAGCACTTGGAATCACAGTGTAACTGCTTGGCTCAGAAGAGCACACTGAGTCAGCCCTTAACCCCAGTGATCAGAAATTGTCAAAACGTGTTTTTCAGCAGAAATAAACACGTTTTTGCAACTTTGGTCACCCCCATGTAAGTTATAGGGCAGGAACAGCACAGTTTTCAAAACGTGTTTTTCAGCCCGAAATAAACGCTTTTTTTCAGCCCTTGGAATCGCAGTGTAACTGCCTGGCTCCGAAGAGCACACTGAGTCAGTCATTAACCCCAGTGTGCAGAAATTGTCAAAACGTGTTTTTCAGCAGAAATAAACACGTTTTGGCAACTTTGGTCAACCCCATGTAAGTTATAGGGCAGGAACAGCACAGTTTTCAAAACGTGTTTTTCAGCCCGAAATAAACGCTTTTTCTCAGCTCTTGGAATCGCAGTGTAACTGCTTGGCTCAGAAGAGCACACTGAGTCAGCCCTTAACCCCAGTGATCAGAAATTGTCAAAACGTGTTTTTCAGCAGAAATAAACACGTTTTGGCAACTTTGGTCTCCCCCATGTAAGTTATATGGCTGGAACAGCACAGTTTTCAAAACGTGTTTTTCAGCCCGAAATAAACGCTTTTTCTCAGCCCTTGGAATCGCAGTGTAACTGCCTGGCTCAGAAGAGCACACTGAGTCAGCCCTTAACCCCAGTGATCAGAAATTGTCAAAACATGTTTTTCAGCAGAAATAAACACGTTTTGGCAACTTTGGTCACCCCCATGTAAGTTATAGGGCAGGAACAGCACAGTTTTCAAAACGTGTTTTTCAGCCCGAAATAAACGCGTTTTCTCAGCCCTTAGAATCGCAGTGTAACTGCCTGGCTCAGAAGAGCACACTGACTCAGCCCTTAACCCCAGTGTGCAGAAATTGTCAAAACGTGTTTTTCAGCAGAAATAAACACGTTTTGGCAACTTTGGTCAACCCCATGTAAGTTATAGGGCAGGAACAGCACAGTTTTCAAAACGTGTTTTTCAGCCCGAAATAAACGCTTTTTTTCAGCACTTTGAATCACAGTGTAACTGCTTGGCTCAGAAGAGCACACTGAGTCAGCCCTTAACCCCAGTGATCAGAAATTGTCAAAACGTGTTTTTCAGCAGAAATAAACACGTTTTGGCAACTTTGGTCTCCCCCATGTAAGTTATATGGCTGGAACAGCACAGTTTTCAAAACGTGTTTTTCAGCCCGAAATAAACGCTTTTTCTCAGCCCTTGGAATCGCAGTGTAACTGCCTGGCTCAGAAGAGCACACTGAGTCAGCCCTTAACCCCAGTGATCAGAAATTGTCAAAACATGTTTTTCAGCAGAAATAAACACGTTTTGGCAACTTTGGTCACCCCCATTTAAGTTATAGGGCAGGAACAGCACAGTTTTCAAAACGTGTTTTTCAGCCCGAAATAAACGCTTTTTTTCAGCACTTGGAATCACAGTGTAACTGCTTGGCTCAGAAGAGCACACTGAGTCAGCCCTTAACCCCAGTGATCAGAAATTGTCAAAACGTGTTTTTCAGCAGAAATAAACACGTTTTGGCAACTTTGGTCACCCCCATGTAAGTTATAGGGCAGGAACAGCACAGTTTTCAAAACGTGTTTTTCAGCCCGAAATAAACGCGTTTTCTCAGCCCTTAGAATCGCAGTGTAACTGCCTGGCTCAGAAGAGCACACTGACTCAGCCCTTAACCCCAGTGTGCAGAAATTGTCAAAACGTGTTTTTCAGCAGAAATAAACACGTTTTGGCAACTTTGGTCACCCCCATGTAAGGTATAGGGCAGGAACAGCACAGTTTTCAAAACGTGTTTTTCAGCCAGAAATAAACGCTTTTTTTCAGCACTTGGAATCACAGTGTAACTGCTTGGCTCAGAAGAGCACACTGAGTCAGCCCTTAACCCCAGTGATCAGAAATTGTCAAAACGTGTTTTTCAGCAGAAATAAACACGTTTTGGCAACGTTGGTCACCCCCATGTATGTTATATGGCTGGAACAGAACAGTTTTCAAAACGTGTTTTTCAGCCCGAAATAAACGCTTTTTCTCAGCCCTTGGAATCGCAGTGTAACTGCCTGGCTCAGAAGAGCACACTGAGTCAGCCCTTAACCCCAGTGATCAGAAATTGTCAAAACATGTTTTTCAGCAGAAATAAACACGTTTTGGCAACTTTGGTCACCCCCATGTAAGTTATAGGGCAGGAACAGCACAGTTTTCAAAATGTGTTTTTCAGCCCGAAATAAACGCTTTTTTTCAGCACTTGGAATCACAGTGCAACTGCTTGGCTCAGAAGAGCACACTGAGTCAGCCCTTAACCCCAGTGATCAGAAATTGTCAAAACGTGTTTTTCAGCAGAAATAAACATGTTTTGGCAACTTTGGTCACCCCCATGTAAGTTATAGGGCAGGAACAGCACAGTTTTCAAAACGTGTTTTTCAGCCCGAAATAAACGCGTTTTCTCAGCCCTTAGAATCGTAGTGTAACTGCCTGGCTCAGAAGAGCACACTGACTCAGCCCTTAACCCCAGTGTGCAGAAATTGTCAAAACGTGTTTTTCAGCAGAAATAAACACGTTTTGGCAACTTTGGTCTCCCCCATGTAAGTTATATGGCTGGAACAGCACAGTTTTCAAAACGTGTTTTTCAGCCCGAAATAAACGCTTTTTCTCAGCCCTTGGAATCGCAGTGTAACTGCCTGGCTCAGAAGAGCACACTGAGTCAGCCCTTAACCCCAGTGATCAGAAATTGTCAAAACATGTTTTTCAGCAGAAATAAACACGTTTTGGCAACTTTGGTCACCCCCATGTAAGTTATAGGGCAGGAACAGCACAGTTTTCAAAACGTGTTTTTCAGCCCGAAATAAACGCGTTTTCTCAGCCCTTAGAATCGCAGTGTAACTGCCTGGCTCAGAAGAGCACACTGACTCAGCCCTTAACCCCAGTGTGCAGAAATTGTCAAAACGTGTTTTTCAGCAGAAATAAACACGTTTTGGCAACTTTGGTCACCCCCATGTAAGTTATAGGGCAGGAACAGCACAGTTTTCAAAACGTGTTTTTCAGCCCGAAATAAACGCTTTTTTTCAGCACTTGGAATCACAGTGTAACTGCTTGGCTCAGAAGAGCACACTGAGTCAGCCCTTAACCCCAGTGATCAGAAATTGTCAAAACGTGTTTTTCAGCAGAAATAAACACGTTTTGGCAACTTTGGTCACCCCCATGTAAGTTATAGGGCAGGAACAGCACAGTTTTCAAAACGTGTTTTTCAGCCCGAAATAAACGCTTTTTTTCAGCACTTGGAATCACAGTGTAACTGCTTGGCTCAGAAGAGCACACTGAGTCAGCCCTACACCCCAGTGATCAGAAATTGTCAAAACGTGTTTTTCAGCAGAAATAAACACGTTTTGGCAACTTTGGTCACCCCCATGTAAGTTATAGGGCAGGAACAGCACAGTTTTCAAAACGTGTTTTTCAGCCCGAAATAAACGCTTTTTTTCAGCACTTGGAATCACAGTGTAACTGCTTGGCTCAGAAGAGCACACTGAGTCAACCCTACACCCCAGTGATCAGAAATTGTCAAAACGTGTTTTTCAGCAGAAATAAACACGTTTTGGCAACTTTGGTCACCCCCATGTAAGTTATAGGGCAGGAACAGCACAGTTTTCAAAACGTGTTTTTCAGCCCGAAATAAACGCTTTTTCTCAGCCCTTGGAATCGTAGTGTAACTGCCTGGCTCCGAAGAGCACACTGAGTCAGTCATTAACCCCAGTGTGCAGAAATTGTCAAAACGTGTTTTTCAGCAGAAATAAACACGTTTTGGCAACTTTGGTCACCCCCATGTAAGTTATAGGGCAGGAACAGCACAGTTTTCAAAACGTGTTTTTCAGCCCGAAATAAACGCTTTTTCTCAGCTCTTGGAATCGCAGTGTAACTGCTTGGCTTAGAAGAGCACACTGAGTCAGCCCTTAACCCCAGTGATCAGAAATTGTCAAAACGTGTTTTTCAGCAGAAATAAACACGTTTTGGCAACTTTGGTCTCCCCCATGTAAGTTATATGGCTGGAACAGCACAGTTTTCAAAACGTGTTTTTCAGCCCGAAATAAACGCGTTTTCTCAGCCCTTAGAATCGCAGTGTAACTGCCTGGCTCAGAAGAGCACACTGACTCAGCCCTTAACCCCAGTGTGCAGAAATTGTCAAAACGTGTTTTTCAGCAGAAATAAACACGTTTTGGCAACTTTGGTCACCCCCATGTAAGTTATAGGGCAGGAACAGCACAGTTTTCAAAACGTGTTTTTCAGCCCGAAATAAACGCTTTTTTTCAGCACTTGGAATCACAGTGTAACTGCTTGGCTCAGAAGAGCACACTGAGTCAGCCCTTAACCCCAGTGATCAGAAATTGTCAAAACGTGTTTTTCAGCAGAAATAAACACGTTTTGGCAACTTTGGTCACCCCCATGTAAGTTATAGGGCAGGAACAGCACAGTTTTCAAAACGTGTTTTTCAGCCCGAAATAAACGCTTTTTCTCAGCTCTTGGAATCGCAGTGTAACTGCCTGGCTCAGAAGAGCACACTGAGTCAGCCCTTAACCCCAGTGATCAGAAATTGTCAAAACATGTTTTTCAGCAGAAATAAACACGTTTTGGCAACTTTGGTCACCCCCATGTAAGTTATAGGGCAGGAACAGCACAGTTTTCAAAACGTGTTTTTCAGCCCGAAATAAACGCGTTTTCTCAGCCCTTAGAATCGCAGTGTAACTGCCTGGCTCAGAAGAGCACACTGACTCAGCCCTTAACCCCAGTGTGCAGAAATTGTCAAAACGTGTTTTTCAGCAGAAATAAACACGTTTTGGCAACTTTGGTCACCCCCATGTAAGTTATAGGGCAGGAACAGCACAGTTTTCAAAACGTGTTTTTCAGCCCGAAATAAACGCTTTTTTTCAGCACTTGGAATCACAGTGTAACTGCTTGGCTCAGAAGAGCACACTGAGTCAGCCCTACACCCCAGTGATCAGAAATTGTCAAAACGTGTTTTTCAGCAGAAATAAACACGTTTTGGCAACTTTGGTCACCCCCATGTAAGTTATAGGGCAGGAACAGCACAGTTTTCAAAACGTGTTTTTCAGCCCGAAATAAACGCGTTTTCTCAGCCCTTAGAATCGCAGTGTAACTGCCTGGCTCAGAAGAGCACACTAACTCAGCCCTTAACCCCAGTGTGCAGAAATTGCCAAAACGTGTTTTTCAGCAGAAATAAACACGTTTTGGCAACTTTGGTCACCCCCATGTAAGTTATAGGGCAGGAACAGCACAGTTTTCAAAACGTGTTTTTCAGCCCGAAATAAACGCTTTTTTTCAGCCCTTAGAATCGTAGTGTAACTGCTTGGCTCAGAAGAGCACACTGAGTCAGCCCTACACCCCAGTGAGCAGAAATTGTCAAAACGTGTTTTTCAGCAGAAAAAAACACGTTTTGGCAACTTTGGTCACCCCCATGTAAGTTATAGGGCAGGAACAGCACAGTTTTCAAAACGTGTTTTTCAGCCCGAAATAAACGCTTTTTTTCAGCACTTGGAATCACAGTGTAACTGCTTGGCTCAGAAGAGCACACTGAGTCAGCCCTACACCCCAGTGATCAGAAATTGTCAAAACGTGTTTTTCAGCAGAAATAAACACGTTTTGGCAACTTTGGTCACCCCCATGTAAGTTATAGGGCAGGAACAGCACAGTTTTCAAAACGTGTTTTTCAGCCCGAAATAAACGCGTTTTCTCAGCCCTTAGAATCGCAGTGTAACTGCCTGGCTCAGAAGAGCACACTAACTCAGCCCTTAACCCCAGTGTGCAGAAATTGCCAAAACGTGTTTTTCAGCAGAAATAAACACGTTTTGGCAACTTTGGTCACCCCCATGTAAGTTATAGGGCAGGAACAGCACAGTTTTCAAAACGTGTTTTTCAGCCCGAAATAAACGCTTTTTTTCAGCCCTTAGAATCGTAGTGTAACTGCTTGGCTCAGAAGAGCACACTGAGTCAGCCCTACACCCCAGTGATCAGAAATTGTCAAAACGTGTTTTTCAGCAGAAATAAACACGTTTTGGCAACTTTGGTCACCCCCATGTAAGTTATAGGGCAGGAACAGCACAGTTTTCAAAACGTGTTTTTCAGCCCGAAATAAACGCTTTTTCTCAGCTCTTGGAATCGCAGTGTAACTGTTTGGCTCAGAAGAGCACACTGAGTCAGCCCTTAACCCCAGTGATCAGAAATTGTCAAAACGTGTTTTTCAGCAGAAATAAACACGTTTTGGCAACTTTGGTCTCCCCCATGTAAGTTATATGGCTGGAACAGCACAGTTTTCAAAACGTGTTTTTCAGCCCGAAATAAACGCGTTTTCTCAGCCCTTGGAATCGCAGTGTAACTGCCTGGCTCAGAAGAGCACACTGACTCAGCCCTTAACCCCAGTGTGCAGAAATTGTCAAAACGTGTTTTTCAGCAGAAATAAACACGTTTTGGCAACTTTGGTCACCCCCATGTAAGTTATAGGGCAGGAACAGCACAGTTTTCAAAACGTGTTTTTCAGCCCGAAATAAACGCTTTTTTTCAGCACTTGGAATCACAGTGTAACTGCTTGGCTCAGAAGAGCACACTGAGTCAGCCCTTAACCCCAGTGATCAGAAATTGTCAAAACGTGTTTTTCAGCAGAAATAAACACGTTTTGGCAACTTTGGTCTCCCCCATGTAAGTTATATGGCTGGAACAGCACAGTTTTCAAAACGTGTTTTTCAGCCCGAAATAAACGCTTTTTCTCAGCCCTTGGAATCGCAGTGTAACTGCCTGGCTCAGAAGAGCACACTGAGTCAGCCCTTAACCCCAGTGATCAGAAATTGTCAAAACGTGTTTTTCAGCAGAAATAAACACGTTTTGGCAACTTTGGTCACCCCCATGTAAGTTATAGGGCAGGAACAGCACAGTTTTCAAAACGTGTTTTTCAGCCCGAAATAAACGCTTTTTTTCAGCACTTGGAATCACAGTGTAACTGCTTGGCTCAGAAGAGCACACTGAGTCAGCCCTACACCCCAGTGATCAGAAATTGTCAAAACGTGTTTTTCAGCAGAAATAAACACGTTTTGGCAACTTTGGTCACCCCCATGTAAGTTATAGGGCAGGAACAGCACAGTTTTCAAAACGTGTTTTTCAGCCCGAAATAAACGCTTTTTCTCAGCCCTTGGAATCGCAGTGTAACTGCCTGGCTCAGAAGAGCACACTGAGTCAGCCCTTAACCCCAGTGATCAGAAATTGTCAAAACGTGTTTTTCAGCAGAAATAAACACGTTTTGGCAACTTTGGTCACCCCCATGTAAGTTATAGGGCAGGAACAGCACAGTTTTCAAAATGTGTTTTTCAGCCCGAAATAAACGCTTTTTTTCAGCACTTGGAATCACAGTGTAACTGCTTGGCTCAGAAGAGCACACTGAGTCAGCCCTTAACCCCAGTGATCAGAAATTGTCAAAACGTGTTTTTCAGCAGAAATAAACATGTTTTGGCAACTTTGGTCACCCCCATGTAAGTTATAGGGCAGGAACAGCACAGTTTTCAAAACGTGTTTTTCAGCCCGAAATAAACGCGTTTTCTCAGCCCTTAGAATCGTAGTGTAACTGCCTGGCTCAGAAGAGCACACTGACTCAGCCCTTAACCCCAGTGTGCAGAAATTGTCAAAACGTGTTTTTCAGCAGAAATAAACACGTTTTGGCAACATTGGTCACCCCCATGTAAGTTATAGGGCAGGAACAGCACAGTTTTCAAAACTTGTTTTTCAGCCCGAAATAAACGCTTTTTTTCAGCACTTGGAATCACAGTGTAACTGCTTGGCTCAGAAGAGCACACTGAGTCAGCCCTACACCCCAGTGATCAGAAATTGTCAAAACGTGTTTTTCAGCAGAAATAAACACGTTTTGGCAACTTTGGTCACCCCCATGTAAGTTATAGGGCAGGAACAGCACAGTTTTCAAAACGTGTTTTTCAGCCCGAAATAAACGCGTTTTCTCAGCCCTTAGAATCGCAGTGTAACTGCCTGGCTCAGAAGAGCACACTGACTCAGCCCTTAACCCCAGTGATCAGAAATTGTCAAAACGTGTTTTTCAGCAGAAATAAACACGTTTTGGCAACTTTGGTCACCCCCATGTAAGTTATAGGGCAGGAACAGCACAGTTTTCAAAACGTGTTTTTCAGCCCGAAATAAACGCTTTTTTTCAGCACTTGGAATCACAGTGTAACTGCTTGGCTCAGAAGAGCACACTGAGTCAGCCCTACACCCCAGTGATCAGAAATTGTCAAAACGTGTTTTTCAGCAGAAATAAACACGTTTTGGCAACTTTGGTCACCCCCATGTAAGTTATAGGGCAGGAACAGCACAGTTTTCAAAACGTGTTTTTCAGCCCGAAATAAACGCTTTTTCTCAGCCCTTGGAATCGCAGTGTAACTGCCTGGCTCAGAAGAGCACACTGAGTCAGCCCTTAACCCCAGTGATCAGAAATTGTCAAAACGTGTTTTTCAGCAGAAATAAACACGTTTTGGCAACTTTGGTCACCCCCATGTAAGTTATAGGGCAGGAACAGCACAGTTTTCAAAATGTGTTTTTCAGCCCGAAATAAACGCTTTTTTTCAGCACTTGGAATCACAGTGTAACTGCATGGCTCAGAAGAGCACACTGAGTCAGCCCTTAACCCCAGTGATCAGAAATTGTCAAAACGTGTTTTTCAGCAGAAATAAACATGTTTTGGCAACTTTGGTCACCCCCATGTAAGTTATAGGGCAGGAACAGCACAGTTTTCAAAACGTGTTTTTCAGCCCGAAATAAACGCGTTTTCTCAGCCCTTAGAATCGTAGTGTAACTGCCTGGCTCAGAAGAGCACACTGACTCAGCCCTTAACCCCAGTGTGCAGAAATTGTCAAAACGTGTTTTTCAGCAGAAATAAACACGTTTTGGCAACTTTGGTCACCCCCATGTAAGTTATAGGGCAGGAACAGCACAGTTTTCAAAACGTGTTTTTCAGCCCGAAATAAACGCTTTTTTTCAGCACTTGGAATCACAGTGTAACTGCTTGGCTCAGAAGAGCACACTGAGTCAGCCCTACACCCCAGTGATCAGAAATTGTCAAAACGTGTTTTTCAGCAGAAATAAACACGTTTTGGCAACTTTGGTCACCCCCATGTAAGTTATTGGGCAGGAACAGCACAGTTTTCAAAACGTGTTTTTCAGCCCGAAATAAACGCGTTTTCTCAGCCCTTAGAATCGCAGTGTAACTGCCTGGCTCAGAAGAGCACACTGACTCAGCCCTTAACCCCAGTGTGCAGAAATTGTCAAAACGTGTTTTTCAGCAGAAATAAACACGTTTTGGCAACTTTGGTCACCCCCATGTAAGTTATAGGGCAGGAACAGCACAGTTTTCAAAACGTGTTTTTCAGCCCGAAATAAACGCTTTTTCTCAGCCCTTGGAATCGCAGTGTAACTGCCTGGCTCAGAAGAGCACACTGAGTCAGCCCTTAACCCCAGTGATCAGAAATTGTCAAAACGTGTTTTTCAGCAGAAATAAACACGTTTTGGCAACTTTCGTCTCCCCCATGTAAGTTATATGGCTTGAACAGCACAGTTTTCAAAACGTGTTTTTCAGCCCGAAATAAACGCTTTTTCTCAGCCCTTGGAATCGCAGTGTAACTGCCTGGCTCAGAAGAGCACACTGAGTCAGCCCTTAACCCCAGTGATCAGAAATTGTCAAAACATGTTTTTCAGCAGAAATAAACACGTTTTGGCAACTTTGGTCACCCCCATGTAAGTTATAGGGCAGGAACAGCACAGTTTTCAAAACGTGTTTTTCAGCCCGAAATAAACTCTTTTTTTCAGCACTTGGAATCACAGTGTAACTGCTTGGCTCAGAAGAGCACACTGAGTCAGCCCTTAACCCCAGTGATCAGAAATTGTCAAAACGTGTTTTTCAGCAGAAATAAACACGTTTTGGCAACTTTGGTCACCCCCATGTAAGTTATAGGGCAGGAACAGCACAGTTTTCAAAAGTGTTTTTCAGCCCGAAATAAACGCGTTTTCTCAGCCCTTAGAATCGCAGTGTAACTGCCTGGCTCAGAAGAGCACACTGACTCAGCCCTTAACCCCAGTGTGCAGAAATTGTCAAAACGTGTTTTTCAGCAGAAATAAACACGTTTTGGCAACTTTGGTCACCCCCATGTAAGTTATAGGGCAGGAACAGCACAGTTTTCAAAACGTGTTTTTCAGCCCGAAATAAACGCTTTTTTTCAGCACTTGGAATCACAGTGTAACTGCTTGGCTCAGAAGAGCACACTGAGTCAGCCCTTAACCCCAGTGATCAGAAATTGTCAAAACGTGTTTTTCAGCAGAAATAAACACGTTTTGGCAACGTTGGTCACCCCCATGTATGTTATATGGCTGGAACAGCACAGTTTTCAAAACGTGTTTTTCAGCCCGAAATAAACGCTTTTTCTCAGCCCTTGGAATCGCAGTGTAACTGCCTGGCTCAGAAGAGCACACTGAGTCAGCCCTTAACCCCAGTGATCAGAAATTGTCAAAACATGTTTTTCAGCAGAAATAAACACGTTTTGGCAACTTTGGTCACCCCCATGTAAGTTATAGGGCAGGAACAGCACAGTTTTCAAAATGTGTTTTTCAGCCCGAAATAAACGCTTTTTTTCAGCACTTGGAATCACAGTGTAACTGCTTGGCTCAGAAGAGCACACTGAGTCAGCCCTTAACCCCAGTGATCAGAAATTGTCAAAACGTGTTTTTCAGCAGAAATAAACATGTTTTGGCAACTTTGGTCTCCCCCATGTAAGTTATAGGGCTGGAACAGCACAGTTTTCAAAACGTGTTTTTGAGCCCGAAATAAACGCTTTTTCTCAGCCCTTGGAATCGCAGTGTAACTGCCTGGCTCAGAAGAGCACACTGAGTCAGCCCTTAACCCCAGTGATCAGAAATTGTCAAAACATGTTTTTCAGCAGAAATAAACACGTTTTGGCAGCTTTGGTCAACCCCATGTAAGTTATAGGGCAGGAACAGCACAGTTTTCAAAACGTGTTTTTCAGCCCGAAATAAACGCTTTTTCTCAGCCCTTGGAATCGCAGTGTAACTGCCTGGCTCAGAAGAGCACACTGACTCAGCCCTTAACCCCAGTGTGCAGAAATTGTCAAAACGTGTTTTTCAGCAGTAATAAACACGTTTTGGCAGCTTTGGTCAACCCCATGTAAGTTATAGGGCAGGAACAGCACAGTTTTCAAAACGTGTTTTTCAGCCCGAAATAAACGCTTTTTCTCAGCCCTTGGAATCGCAGTGTAACTGCCTGGCTCAGAAGAGCACACTGAGTCAGCCCTTAACCCCAGTGATCAGAAATTGTCAAAACGTGTTTTTCAGCAGAAATAAACACGTTTTGGCAACTTTGGTCACCCCCATGTAAGTTATAGGGCAGGAACAGCACAGTTTTCAAAACGTGTTTTTCAGCCCGAAATAAACGCTTTTTCTCAGCCCTTGGAATCGCAGTGTAACTGCCTGGCTCAGAAGAGCACACTGAGTCAGCCCTTAACCCCAGTGATCAGAAATTGTCAAAACGTGTTTTTCAGCAGAAATAAACACGTTTTGGCAACTTTGGTCACCCCCATGTAAGTTATAGGGCAGGAACAGCACAGTTTTCAAAACGTGTTTTTCAGCCCGAAATAAACGCGTTTTCTCAGCCCTTAGAATCGCAGTGTAACTGCCTGGCTCAGAAGAGCACACTGACTCAGCCCTTAACCCCAGTGTGCAGAAATTGTCAAAACGTGTTTTTCAGCAGAAATAAACACGTTTTGGCAACTTTGGTCACCCCCATGTAAGTTATAGGGCAGGAACAGCACAGTTTTCAAAACGTGTTTTTCAGCCCGAAATAAACGCTTTTTTTCAGCACTTGGAATCACAGTGTAACTGCTTGGCTCAGAAGAGCACACTGAGTCAGCCCTACACCCCAGTGATCAGAAATTGTCAAAACGTGTTTTTCAGCAGAAATAAACACGTTTTGGCAACTTTGGTCACCCCCATGTAAGTTATAGGGCAGGAACAGCACAGTTTTCAAAACGTGTTTTTCAGCCCGAAATAAACGCGTTTTCTCAGCCCTTAGAATCGCAGTGTAACTGCCTGGCTCAGAAGAGCACACTGACTCAGCCCTTAACCCCAGTGTGCAGAAATTGTCAAAACGTGTTTTTCAGCAGTAATAAACACGTTTTGGCAGCTTTGGTCAACCCCATGTAAGTTATAGGGCAGGAACAGCACAGTTTTCAAAACGTGTTTTTCAGCCCGAAATAAACGCTTTTTTTCAGCACTTGGAATCACAGTGTAACTGCTTGGCTCAGAAGAGCACACTGAGTCAGCCCTTAACCCCAGTGATCAGAAATTGTCAAAACGTGTTTTTCAGCAGAAATAAACACGTTTTGGCAACTTTGGTCACCCCCATGTAAGTTATAGGGCAGGAACAGCACAGTTTTCAAAACGTGTTTTTCAGCCCGAAATAAACGCTTTTTCTCAGCCCTTGGAATCGCAGTGTAACTGCCTGGCTCAGAAGAGCACACTGAGTCAGCCCTTAACCCCAGTGATCAGAAATTGTCAAAACATGTTTTTCAGCAGAAATAAACACGTTTTGGCAACTTTGGTCACCCCCATGTAAGTTATAGGGCAGGAACAGCACAGTTTTCAAAACGTGTTTTTCAGCCCGAAATAAACGCGTTTTCTCAGCCCTTAGAATCGCAGTGTAACTGCCTGGCTCAGAAGAGCACACTGACTCAGCCCTTAACCCCAGTGTGCAGAAATTGTCAAAACGTGTTTTTCAGCAGAAATAAACACGTTTTGGCAACTTTGGTCACCCCCATGTAAGTTATAGGGCAGGAACAGCACAGTTTTCAAAACGTGTTTTTCAGCCCGAAATAAACGCTTTTTTTCAGCACTTGGAATCATAGTGTAACTGCTTGGCTCAGAAGAGCACACTGAGTCAGCCCTACACCCCAGTGATCAGAAATTGTCAAAACGTGTTTTTCAGCAGAAATAAACACGTTTTGGCAACTTTGGTCTCCCCCATGTAAGTTCTATTGCTGGAACAGCACAGTTTTCAAAACGTGTTTTTCAGCCCGAAATAAACGCGTTTTCTCAGCCCTTGGAATCGCAGTGTAACTGCCTGGCTCAGAAGAGCACACTGACTCAGCCCTTAACCCCAGTGTGCAGAAATTGTCAAAACGTGTTTTTCAGCAGAAATAAACACGTTTTGGCAACTTTGGTCAACCCCATGTAAGTTATAGGGCAGGAACAGCACAGTTTTCAAAACGTGTTTTTCAGCCCGAAATAAACGCTTTTTTTCAGCACTTGGAATCACAGTGTAACTGCTTGGCTCAGAAGAGCACACTGAGTCAGCCCTTAACCCCAGTGATCAGAAATTGTCAAAACGTGTTTTTCAGCAGAAATAAACACGTTTTGGCAACTTTGGTCTCCCCCATGTAAGTTATATGGCGGGAACAGCACAGTTTTCAAAACGTGTTTTTCAGCCCGAAATAAACGCTTTTTCTCAGCCCTTGGAATCGCAGTGTAACTGCCTGGCTCAGAAGAGCACACTGAGTCAGCCCTTAACCCCAGTGATCAGAAATTGTCAAAACATGTTTTTCAGCAGAAATAAACACGTTTTGGCAACTTTGGTCACCCCCATGTAAGTTATAGGGCAGGAACAGCACAGTTTTCAAAACGTGTTTTTCAGCCCGAAATAAACGCTTTTTTTCAGCACTTGGAATCACAGTGTAACTGCTTGGCTCAGAAGAGCACACTGAGTCAGCCCTTAACCCCAGTGATCAGAAATTGTCAAAACGTGTTTTTCAGCAGAAATAAACACGTTTTGGCAACTTTGGTCACCCCCATGTAAGTTATAGGGCAGGAACAGCACAGTTTTCAAAACGTGTTTTTCAGCCCGAAATAAACGCGTTTTCTCAGCCCTTAGAATCGCAGTGTAACTGCCTGGCTCAGAAGAGCACACTGACTCAGCCCTTAACCCCAGTGTGCAGAAATTGTCAAAACGTGTTTTTCAGCAGAAATAAACACGTTTTGGCAACTTTGGTCAACCCCATGTAAGTTATTGGGCAGGAACAGCACAGTTTTCAAAACGTGTTTTTCAGCCCGAAATAAACGCTTTTTTTCAGCACTTGGAATCACAGTGTAACTGCTTGGCTCAGAAGAGCACACTGAGTCAGCCCTTAACCCCAGTGATCAGAAATTGTCAAAACGTGTTTTTCAGCAGAAATAAACACGTTTTGGCAACTTTGGTCTCCCCCATGTAACTTATATGGCTGGAACAGCACAGTTTTCAAAACGTGTTTTTCAGCCCGAAATAAACGCTTTTTCTCAGCCCTTGGAATCGCAGTGTAACTGCCTGGCTCAGAAGAGCACACTGAGTCAGCCCTTAACCCCAGTGATCAGAAATTGTCAAAACATGTTTTTCAGCAGAAATAAACACGTTTTGGCAACTTTGGTCACCCCCATGTAAGTTATAGGGCAGGAACAGCACAGTTTTCAAAACGTGTTTTTCAGCCCGAAATAAACGCTTTTTTTCAGCACTTGGAATCACAGTGTAACTGCTTGGCTCAGAAGAGCACACTGAGTCAGCCCTACACCCCAGTGATCAGAAATTGTCAAAACGTGTTTTTCAGCAGAAATAAACACGTTTTGGCAACTTTGGTCACCCCCATGTAAGTTATAGGGCAGGAACAGCACAGTTTTCAAAACGTGTTTTTCAGCCCGAAATAAACGCTTTTTCTCAGCCCTTGGAATTGCAGTGTAACTGCCTGGCTCAGAAGAGCACACTGAGTCAGCCCTTAACCCCAGTGATCAGAAATTGTCAAAACGTGTTTTTCAGCAGAAATAAACACGTTTTGGCAACTTTGGTCACCCCCATGTAAGTTATAGGGCAGGAACAGCACAGTTTTCAAAACGTGTTTTTCAGCCCGAAATAAACGCGTTTTCTCAGCCCTTAGAATCGCAGTGTAACTGCCTGGCTCAGAAGAGCACACTGACTCAGCCCTTAACCCCAGTGTGCAGAAATTGTCAAAACGTGTTTTTCAGCAGAAATAAACACGTTTTGGCAACTTTGGTCACCCCCATGTAAGTTATAGGGCAGGAACAGCACAGTTTTCAAAACGTGTTTTTCAGCCCGAAATAAACGCTTTTTTTCAGCACTTGGAATCACAGTGTAACTGCTTGGCTCAGAAGAGCACACTGAGTCAGCCCTACACCCCAGTGATCAGAAATTGTCAAAACGTGTTTTTCAGCAGAAATAAACACGTTTTGGCAACTTTGGTCACCCCCATGTAAGTTATAGGGCAGGAACAGCACAGTTTTCAAAACGTGTTTTTCAGCCCGAAATAAACGCTTTTTCTCAGCCCTTGGAATTGCAGTGTAACTGCCTGGCTCAGAAGAGCACACTGAGTCAGCCCTTAACCCCAGTGATCAGAAATTGTCAAAACGTGTTTTTCAGCAGAAATAAACACGTTTTGGCAACTTTGGTCACCCCCATGTAAGTTATAGGGCAGGAACAGCACAGTTTTCAAAATGTGTTTTTCAGCCCGAAATAAACGCTTTTTTTCAGCACTTGGAATCACAGTGTAACTGCTTGGCTCAGAAGAGCACACTGAGTCAGCCCTTAACCCCAGTGATCAGAAATTGTCAAAACGTGTTTTTCAGCAGAAATAAACATGTTTTGGCAACTTTGGTCACCCCCATGTAAGTTATAGGGCAGGAACAGCACAGTTTTCAAAACGTGTTTTTCAGCCCGAAATAAACGCGTTTTCTCAGCCCTTAGAATCGTAGTGTAACTGCCTGGCTCAGAAGAGCACACTGACTCAGCCCTTAACCCCAGTGTGCAGAAATTGTCAAAACGTGTTTTTCAGCAGAAATAAACACGTTTTGGCAACTTTGGTCACCCCCATGTAAGTTATAGGGCAGGAACAGCACAGTTTTCAAAACGTGTTTTTCAGCCCGAAATAAACGCTTTTTTTCAGCACTTGGAATCACAGTGTAACTGCTTGGCTCAGAAGAGCACACTGAGTCAGCCCTACACCCCAGTGATCAGAAATTGTCAAAACGTGTTTTTCAGCAGAAATAAACACGTTTTGGCAACTTTGGTCACCCCCATGTAAGTTATAGGGCAGGAACAGCACAGTTTTCAAAACGTGTTTTTCAGCCCGAAATAAACGCGTTTTCTCAGCCCTTAGAATCGCAGTGTAACTGCCTGGCTCAGAAGAGCACACTGACTCAGCCCTTAACCCCAGTGTGCAGAAATTGTCAAAACGTGTTTTTCAGCAGAAATAAACACGTTTTGGCAACTTTGGTCACCCCCATGTAAGTTATAGGGCAGGAACAGCACAGTTTTCAAAACGTGTTTTTCAGCCCGAAATAAACGCTTTTTTTCAGCACTTGGAATCACAGTGTAACTGCTTGGCTCAGAAGAGCACACTGAGTCAGCCCTTAACCCCAGTGATCAGAAATTGTCAAAACGTGTTTTTCAGCAGAAATAAACACGTTTTGGCAACTTTGGTCTCCCCCATGTAAGTTATATGGCGGGAACAGCACAGTTTTCAAAACGTGTTTTTCAGCCCGAAATAAACGCTTTTTCTCAGCCCTTGGAATCGCAGTGTAACTGCCTGGCTCAGAAGAGCACACTGAGTCAGCCCTTAACCCCAGTGATCAGAAATTGTCAAAACATGTTTTTCAGCAGAAATAAACACGTTTTGGCAACTTTGGTCACCCCCATGTAAGTTATAGGGCAGGAACAGCACAGTTTTCAAAACGTGTTTTTCAGCCCGAAATAAACGCTTTTTTTCAGCACTTGGAATCACAGTGTAACTGCTTGGCTCAGAAGAGCACACTGAGTCAGCCCTTAACCCCAGTGATCAGAAATTGTCAAAACGTGTTTTTCAGCAGAAATAAACACGTTTTGGCAACTTTGGTCACCCCCATGTAAGTTATAGGGCAGGAACAGCACAGTTTTCAAAACGTGTTTTTCAGCCCGAAATAAACGCGTTTTCTCAGCCCTTAGAATCGCAGTGTAACTGCCTGGCTCAGAAGAGCACACTGACTCAGCCCTTAACCCCAGTGTGCAGAAATTGTCAAAACGTGTTTTTCAGCAGAAATAAACACGTTTTGGCAACTTTGGTCAACCCCATGTAAGTTATTGGGCAGGAACAGCACAGTTTTCAAAACGTGTTTTTCAGCCCGAAATAAACGCTTTTTTTCAGCACTTGGAATCACAGTGTAACTGCTTGGCTCAGAAGAGCACACTGAGTCAGCCCTTAACCCCAGTGATCAGAAATTGTCAAAACGTGTTTTTCAGCAGAAATAAACACGTTTTGGCAACTTTGGTCTCCCCCATGTAAGTTATATGGCTGGAACAGCACAGTTTTCAAAACGTGTTTTTCAGCCCGAAATAAACGCTTTTTCTCAGCCCTTGGAATCGCAGTGTAACTGCCTGGCTCAGAAGAGCACACTGAGTCAGCCCTTAACCCCAGTGATCAGAAATTGTCAAAACATGTTTTTCAGCAGAAATAAACACGTTTTGGCAACTTTGGTCACCCCCATGTTAGTTATAGGGCAGGAACAGCACAGTTTTCAAAACGTGTTTTTCAGCCCGAAATAAACGCTTTTTTTCAGCACTTGGAATCACAGTGTAACTGCTTGGCTCAGAAGAGCACACTGAGTCAGCCCTACACCCCAGTGATCAGAAATTGTCAAAACGTGTTTTTCAGCAGAAATAAACACGTTTTGGCAACTTTGGTCACCCCCATGTAAGTTATAGGGCAGGAACAGCACAGTTTTCAAAACGTGTTTTTCAGCCCGAAATAAACGCTTTTTCTCAGCCCTTGGAATTGCAGTGTAACTGCCTGGCTCAGAAGAGCACACTGAGTCAGCCCTTAACCCCAGTGATCAGAAATTGTCAAAACGTGTTTTTCAGCAGAAATAAACACGTTTTGGCAACTTTGGTCACCCCCATGTAAGTTATAGGGCAGGAACAGCACAGTTTTCAAAATGTGTTTTTCAGCCCGAAATAAACGCTTTTTTTCAGCACTTGGAATCACAGTGTAACTGCTTGGCTCAGAAGAGCACACTGAGTCAGCCCTTAACCCCAGTGATCAGAAATTGTCAAAACGTGTTTTTCAGCAGAAATAAACATGTTTTGGCAACTTTGGTCACCCCCATGTAAGTTATAGGGCAGGAACAGCACAGTTTTCAAAACGTGTTTTTCAGCCCGAAATAAACGCGTTTTCTCAGCCCTTAGAATCGTAGTGTAACTGCCTGGCTCAGAAGAGCACACTGACTCAGCCCTTAACCCCAGTGTGCAGAAATTGTCAAAACGTGTTTTTCAGCAGAAATAAACACGTTTTGGCAACTTTGGTCACCCCCATGTAAGTTATAGGGCAGGAACAGCACAGTTTTCAAAACGTGTTTTTCAGCCCGAAATAAACGCTTTTTTTCAGCACTTGGAATCACAGTGTAACTGCTTGGCTCAGAAGAGCACACTGAGTCAGCCCTACACCCCAGTGATCAGAAATTGTCAAAACGTGTTTTTCAGCAGAAATAAACACGTTTTGGCAACTTTGGTCACCCCCATGTAAGTTATAGGGCAGGAACAGCACAGTTTTCAAAACGTGTTTTTCAGCCCGAAATAAACGCGTTTTCTCAGCCCTTAGAATCGCAGTGTAACTGCCTGGCTCAGAAGAGCACACTGACTCAGCCCTTAACCCCAGTGTGCAGAAATTGTCAAAACGTGTTTTTCAGCAGAAATAAACACGTTTTGGCAACTTTGGTCACCCCCATGTAAGTTATAGGGCAGGAACAGCACAGTTTTCAAAACGTGTTTTTCAGCCCGAAATAAACGCTTTTTTTCAGCACTTGGAATCACAGTGTAACTGCTTGGCTCAGAAGAGCACACTGAGTCAGCCCTACACCCCAGTGATCAGAAATTGTCAAAAGTGTTTTTCAGCAGAAATAAACACGTTTTGGCAACTTTGGTCACCCCCATGTAAGTTATAGGACAGGAACAGCACAGTTTTCAAAACGTGTTTTTCAGCCCGAAATAAACGCTTTTTCTCAGCCCTTGGAATCGCAGTGTAACTGCCTGGCTCAGAAGAGCACACTGAGTCAGCCCTTAACCCCAGTGATCAGAAATTGTCAAAACGTGTTTTTCAGCAGAAATAAACACGTTTTGGCAACTTTGGTCACCCCCATGTAAGTTATAGGGCAGGAACAGCACAGTTTTCAAAATGTGTTTTTCAGCCCGAAATAAACTCTTTTTTTCAGCACTTGGAATCACAGTGTAACTGCATGGCTCAGAAGAGCACACTGAGTCAGCCCTTAACCCCTGTGATCAGAAATTGTCAAAACGTGTTTTTCAGCAGAAATAAACATGTTTTGGCAACTTTGGTCACCCCCATGTAAGTTATAGGGCAGGAACAGCACAGTTTTCAAAACGTGTTTTTCAGCCCGAAATAAACGCGTTTTCTCAGCCCTTAGAATCGTAGTGTAACTGCCTGGCTCAGAAGAGCACACTGACTCAGCCCTTAACCCCAGTGTGCAGAAATTGTCAAAACGTGTTTTTCAGCAGAAATAAACACGTTTTGGCAACTTTGGTCACCCCCATGTAAGTTATAGGGCAGGAACAGCACAGTTTTCAAAACGTGTTTTTCAGCCCGAAATAAACGCGTTTTCTCAGCCCTTAGAATCGCAGTGTAACTGCCTGGCTCAGAAGAGCACACTGACTCAGCCCTTAACCCCAGTGTGCAGAAATTGTCAAAACGTGTTTTTCAGCAGAAATTAACACGTTTTGGCAACTTTGGTCACCCCCATGTAAGTTATAGGGCAGGAACAGCACAGTTTTCAAAACGTGTTTTTCAGCCCGAAATAAACGCGTTTTCTCAGCCCTTAGAATCGCAGTGTAACTGCCTGGCTCAGAAGAGCACACTGACTCAGCCTTTAACCCCAGTGATCAGAAATTGTCAAAACGTGTTTTTCAGCAGAAATAAACACGTTTTGGCAACTTTGGTCACCCCCATGTAAGTTATAGGGCAGGAACAGCACAGTTTTCAAAACGTGTTTTTCAGCCCGAAATAAACGCTTTTTTTCAGCACTTGGAATCACAGTGTAACTGCTTGGCTCAGAAGAGCACACTGAGTCAGCCCTTAACCCCAGTGATCAGAAATTGTCAAAACGTGTTTTTCAGCAGAAATAAACACGTTTTGGCAACTTTGGTCACCCCCATGTAAGTTATAGGGCAGGAACAGCACAGTTATCAAAACGTGTTTTTCAACCCGAAATAAACGCTTTTTTTCAGCACTTGGAATCACAGTGTAACTGCTTGGCTCAGAAGAGCACACTGAGTCAGCCCTACACCCCAGTGATCAGAAATTGTCAAAACGTGTTTTTCAGCAGAAATAAACACGTTTTGGCAACTTTGGTCACCCCCATGTAAGTTATAGGGCAGGAACAGCACAGTTTTCAAAACGTGTTTTTCAGCCCGAAATAAACGCTTTTTCTCAGCTCTTGGAATCGCAGTGTAACTGCTTGGCTCAGAAGAGCACACTGAGTCAGCCCTTAACCCCAGTGATCAGAAATTGTCAAAACGTGTTTTTCAGCAGAAATAAACACGTTTTGGCAACTTTGGTCTCCCCCATGTAAGTTATATGGCTGGAACAGTACAGTTTTCAAAACGTGTTTTTCAGCCCGAAATAAACGCTTTTTCTCAGCCCTTGGAATCGCAGTGTAACTGCCTGGCTCAGAAGAGCACACTGACTCAGCCCTTAACCCCAGTGTGCAGAAATTGTCAAAACGTGTTTTTCAGCAGAAATAAACACGTTTTGGCAACTTTGGTCAACCCCATGTAAGTTATAGGGCAGGAACAGCACAGTTTTCAAAACGTGTTTTTCAGCCCGAAATAAACGCTTTTTTTCA
This sequence comes from Atractosteus spatula, assembly GCF_055471065.1. Lineage (NCBI taxonomy): Eukaryota > Metazoa > Chordata > Actinopteri > Semionotiformes > Lepisosteidae > Atractosteus > Atractosteus spatula. Next base: position 27,761,507 of record NC_142707.1, read on the forward strand.
GCACTTGGAATCACAGTGTAACTGCTTGGCTCAGAAGAGCACACTGAGTCAGCCCTTAACCCCAGTGATCAGAAATTGTCAAAACGTGTTTTTCAGCAGAAATAAACACGTTTTGGCAACTTTGGTCTCCCCCATGTAAGTTATATGGCTGGAACAGTACAGTTTTCAAAACGTGTTTTTCAGCCCGAAATAAACGCTTTTTCTCAGCCCTTGGAATCGCAGTGTAACTGCCTGGCTCAGAAGAGCACACTGACTCAGCCCTTAACCCCAGTGTGCAGAAATTGTCAAAACGTGTTTTTCAGCAGAAATAAACACGTTTTGGCAACTTTGGTCAACCCCATGTAAGTTATAGGGCAGGAACAGCACAGTTTTCAAAACGTGTTTTTCAGCCCGAAATAAACGCTTTTTTTCAGCACTTGGAATCACAGTGTAACTGCTTGGCTCAGAAGAGCACACTGAGTCAGCCCTTAACCCCAGTGATCAGAAATTGTCAAAACGTGTTTTTCAGCAGAAATAAACACGTTTTGGCAACTTTGGTCACCCCCATGTAAGTTATAGGGCAGGAACAGCACAGTTTTCAAAACGTGTTTTTCAGCCCGAAATAAACGCGTTTTCTCAGCCCTTAGAATCGTAGTGTAACTGCCTGGCTCAGAAGAGCACACTGACTCAGCCCTTAACCCCAGTGTGCAGAAATTGTCAAAACGTGTTTTTCAGCAGAAATAAACACGTTTTGGCAACATTGGTCACCCCCATGTAAGTTATAGGGCAGGAACAGCACAGTTTTCAAAACGTGTTTTTCAGCCCGAAATAAACGCGTTTTCTCAGCCCTTAGAATCGCAGTGTAACTGCCTGGCTCAGAAGAGCACACTGACTCAGCCCTTAACCCCAGTGTGCAGAAATTGTCAAAACGTGTTTTTCAGCAGAAATAAACACGTTTTGGCAACTTTGGTCACCCCCATGTAAGTTATAGGGCAGGAACAGCACAGTTTTCAAAACGTGTTTTTCAGCCCGAAATAAACGCGTTTTCTCAGCCCTTAGAATCGCAGTGTAACTGCCTGGCTCAGAAGAGCACACTGACTCAGCCCTTAACCCCAGTGTGCAGAAATTGTCAAAACGTGTTTTTCAGCAGAAATAAACACGTTTTGGCAACTTTGGTCACCCCCATGTAAGTTATAGGGCAGGAACAGCACAGTTTTCAAAACGTGTTTTTCAGCCCGAAATAAACGCTTTTTTTCAGCACTTGGAATCACAGTGTAACTACTTGGCTCAGAAGAGCACACTGAGTCAGCCCTACACCCCAGTGATCAGAAATTGTCAAAAGTGTTTTTCAGCAGAAATAAACACGTTTTGGCAACTTTGGTCACCCCCATGTAAGTTATAGGGCAGGAACAGCACAGTTTTCAAAACGTGTTTTTCAGCCCGAAATAAACGCTTTTTCTCAGCCCTTGGAATCGCAGTGTAACTGCCTGGCTCAGAAGAGCACACTGAGTCAGCCCTTAACCCCAGTGATCAGAAATTGTCAAAACGTGTTTTTCAGCAGAAATAAACACGTTTTGGCAACTTTGGTCACCCCCATGTAAGTTATAGGGCAGGAACAGCACAGTTTTCAAAATGTGTTTTTCAGCCCGAAATAAACTCTTTTTTTCAGCACTTGGAATCACAGTGTAACTGCATGGCTCAGAAGAGCACACTGAGTCAGCCCTTAACCCCTGTGATCAGAAATTGTCAAAACGTGTTTTTCAGCAGAAATAAACATGTTTTGGCAACTTTGGTCACCCCCATGTAAGTTATAGGGCAGGAACAGCACAGTTTTCAAAACGTGTTTTTCAGCCCGAAATAAACGCGTTTTCTCAGCCCTTAGAATCGTAGTGTAACTGCCTGGCTCAGAAGAGCACACTGACTCAGCCCTTAACCCCAGTGTGCAGAAATTGTCAAAACGTGTTTTTCAGCAGAAATAAACACGTTTTGGCAACTTTGGTCACCCCCATGTAAGTTATAGGGCAGGAACAGCACAGTTTTCAAAACGTGTTTTTCAGCCCGAAATAAACGCGTTTTCTCAGCCCTTAGAATCGCAGTGTAACTGCCTGGCTCAGAAGAGCACACTGACTCAGCCCTTAACCCCAGTGTGCAGAAATTGTCAAAACGTGTTTTTCAGCAGAAATAAACACGTTTTGGCAACTTTGGTCACCCCCATGTAAGTTATAGGGCAGGAACAGCACAGTTTTCAAAACGTGTTTTTCAGCCCGAAATAAACGCGTTTTCTCAGCCCTTAGAATCGCAGTGTAACTGCCTGGCTCAGAAGAGCACACTGACTCAGCCCTTAACCCCAGTGTGCAGAAATTGTCAAAACGTGTTTTTCAGCAGAAATAAACACGTTTTGGCAACTTTGGTCAACCCCATGTAAGTTATTGGGCAGGAACAGCACAGTTTTCAAAACGTGTTTTTCAGCCCGAAATAAACGCTTTTTCTCAGCCCTTGGAATCGCAGTGTAACTGCCTGGCTCAGAAGAGCACACTGAGTCAGCCCTTAACCCCAGTGATCAGAAATTGTCAAAACATGTTTTTCAGCAGAAATAAACACGTTTTGGCAACTTTGGTCACCCCCATGTAAGTTATAGGGCAGGAACAGCACAGTTTTCAAAACGTGTTTTTCAGCCCGAAATAAACGCTTTTTTTCAGCACTTGGAATCACAGTGTAACTGCTTGGCTCAGAAGAGCACACTGAGTCAGCCCTACACCCCAGTGATCAGAAATTGTCAAAACGTGTTTTTCAGCAGAAATAAACACGTTTTGGCAACTTTGGTCACCCCCATGTAAGTTATAGGGCAGGAACAGCACAGTTTTCAAAACGTGTTTTTCAGCCCGAAATAAACGCTTTTTCTCAGCCCTTGGAATTGCAGTGTAACTGCCTGGCTCAGAAGAGCACACTGAGTCAGCCCTTAACCCCAGTGATCAGAAATTGTCAAAACGTGTTTTTCAGCAGAAATAAACACGTTTTGGCAACTTTGGTCACCCCCATGTAAGTTATAGGGCAGGAACAGCACAGTTTTCAAAATGTGTTTTTCAGCCCGAAATAAACGCTTTTTTTCAGCACTTGGAATCACAGTGTAACTGCTTGGCTCAGAAGAGCACACTGAGTCAGCCCTTAACCCCAGTGATCAGAAATTGTCAAAACGTGTTTTTCAGCAGAAATAAACATGTTTTGGCAACTTTGGTCACCCCCATGTAAGTTATAGGGCAGGAACAGCACAGTTTTCAAAACGTGTTTTTCAGCCCGAAATAAACGCGTTTTCTCAGCCCTTAGAATCGTAGTGTAACTGCCTGGCTCAGAAGAGCACACTGACTCAGCCCTTAACCCCAGTGTGCAGAAATTGTCAAAACGTGTTTTTCAGCAGAAATAAACACGTTTTGGCAACTTTGGTCACCCCCATGTAAGTTATAGGGCAGGAACAGCACAGTTTTCAAAACGTGTTTTTCAGCCCGAAATAAACGCTTTTTTTCAGCACTTGGAATCACAGTGTAACTGCTTGGCTCAGAAGAGCACACTGAGTCAGCCCTACACCCCAGTGATCAGAAATTGTCAAAACGTGTTTTTCAGCAGAAATAAACACGTTTTGGCAACTTTGGTCACCCCCATGTAAGTTATAGGGCAGGAACAGCACAGTTTTCAAAACGTGTTTTTCAGCCCGAAATAAACGCGTTTTCTCAGCCCTTAGAATCGCAGTGTAACTGCCTGGCTCAGAAGAGCACACTGACTCAGCCCTTAACCCCAGTGTGCAGAAATTGTCAAAACGTGTTTTTCAGCAGAAATAAACACGTTTTGGCAACTTTGGTCACCCCCATGTAAGTTATAGGGCAGGAACAGCACAGTTTTCAAAACGTGTTTTTCAGCCCGAAATAAACGCTTTTTTTCAGCACTTGGAATCACAGTGTAACTGCTTGGCTCAGAAGAGCACACTGAGTCAGCCCTACACCCCAGTGATCAGAAATTGTCAAAAGTGTTTTTCAGCAGAAATAAACACGTTTTGGCAACTTTGGTCACCCCCATGTAAGTTATAGGGCAGGAACAGCACAGTTTTCAAAACGTGTTTTTCAGCCCGAAATAAACGCTTTTTCTCAGCCCTTGGAATCGCAGTGTAACTGCCTGGCTCAGAAGAGCACACTGAGTCAGCCCTTAACCCCAGTGATCAGAAATTGTCAAAACGTGTTTTTCAGCAGAAATAAACACGTTTTGGCAACTTTGGTCACCCCCATGTAAGTTATAGGGCAGGAACAGCACAGTTTTCAAAATGTGTTTTTCAGCCCGAAATAAACTCTTTTTTTCAGCACTTGGAATCACAGTGTAACTGCATGGCTCAGAAGAGCACACTGAGTCAGCCCTTAACCCCTGTGATCAGAAATTGTCAAAACGTGTTTTTCAGCAGAAATAAACATGTTTTGGCAACTTTGGTCACCCCCATGTAAGTTATAGGGCAGGAACAGCACAGTTTTCAAAACGTGTTTTTCAGCCCGAAATAAACGCGTTTTCTCAGCCCTTAGAATCGTAGTGTAACTGCCTGGCTCAGAAGAGCACACTGACTCAGCCCTTAACCCCAGTGTGCAGAAATTGTCAAAACGTGTTTTTCAGCAGAAATAAACACGTTTTGGCAACTTTGGTCACCCCCATGTAAGTTATAGGGCAGGAAGAGCACAGTTTTCAAAACGTGTTTTTCAGCCCGAAATAAACGCGTTTTCTCAGCCCTTAGAATCGCAGTGTAACTGCCTGGCTCAGAAGAGCACACTGACTCAGCCTTTAACCCCAGTGTGCAGAAATTGTCAAAACGTGTTTTTCAGCAGAAATAAACACGTTTTGGCAACTTTGGTCACCCCCATGTAAGTTATAGGGCAGGAACAGCACAGTTTTCAAAACGTGTTTTTCAGCCCGAAATAAACGCTTTTTTTCAGCACTTGGAATCACAGTGTAACTGCTTGGCTCAGAAGAGCACACTGAGTCAGCCCTTAACCCCAGTGATCAGAAATTGTCAAAACGTGTTTTTCAGCAGAAATAAACACGTTTTGGCAACTTTGGTCACCCCCATGTAAGTTATAGGGAAGGAACAGCACAGTTTTCAAAACGTGTTTTTCAACCCGAAATAAACGCTTTTTTTCAGCACTTGGAATCACAGTGTAACTGCTTGGCTCAGAAGAGCACACTGAGTCAGCCCTACACCCCAGTGATCAGAAATTGTCAAAACGTGTTTTTCAGCAGAAATAAACACGTTTTGGCAACTTTGGTCACCCCCATGTAAGTTATAGGGCAGGAACAGCACAGTTTTCAAAACGTGTTTTTCAGCCCGAAATAAACGCTTTTTCTCAGCTCTTGGAATCGCAGTGTAACTGCTTGGCTCAGAAGAGCACACTGAGTCAGCCCTTAACCCCAGTGATCAGAAATTGTCAAAACGTGTTTTTCAGCAGAAATAAACACGTTTTGGCAACTTTGGTCTCCCCCATGTAAGTTATATGGCTGGAACAGTACAGTTTTCAAAACGTGTTTTTCAGCCCGAAATAAACGCTTTTTCTCAGCCCTTGGAATCGCAGTGTAACTGCCTGGCTCAGAAGAGCACACTGACTCAGCCCTTAACCCCAGTGTGCAGAAATTGTCAAAACGTGTTTTTCAGCAGAAATAAACACGTTTTGGCAACTTTGGTCAACCCCATGTAAGTTATAGGGCAGGAACAGCACAGTTTTCAAAACGTGTTTTTCAGCCCGAAATAAACGCTTTTTTTCAGCACTTGGAATCACAGTGTAACTGCTTGGCTCAGAAGAGCACACTGAGTCAGCCCTTAACCCCAGTGATCAGAAATTGTCAAAACGTGTTTTTCAGCAGAAATAAACACGTTTTGGCAACTTTGGTCACCCCCATGTAAGTTATAGGGCAGGAACAGCACAGTTTTCAAAACGTGTTTTTCAGCCCGAAATAAACGCGTTTTCTCAGCCCTTAGAATCGTAGTGTAACTGCCTGGCTCAGAAGAGCACACTGACTCAGCCCTTAACCCCAGTGTGCAGAAATTGTCAAAACGTGTTTTTCAGCAGAAATAAACACGTTTTGGCAACATTGGTCACCCCCATGTAAGTTATAGGGCAGGAACAGCACAGTTTTCAAAACGTGTTTTTCAGCCCGAAATAAACGCTTTTTTTCAGCACTTGGAATCACAGTGTAACTGCTTGGCTCAGAAGAGCACACTGAGTCAGCCCTACACCCCAGTGATCAGAAATTGTCAAAACATGTTTTTCAGCAGAAATAAACACGTTTTGGCAACTTTGGTCACCCCCATGTAAGTTATAGGGCAGGAACAGCACAGTTTTCAAAACGTGTTTTTCAGCCCGAAATAAACGCGTTTTCTCAGCCCTTAGAATCGCAGTGTAACTGCCTGGCTCAGAAGAGCACACTGACTCAGCCCTTAACCCCAGTGTGCAGAAATTGTCAAAACGTGTTTTTCAGCAGAAATAAACACGTTTTGGCAACTTTGGTCACCCCCATGTAAGTTATAGGGCAGGAACAGCACAGTTTTCAAAACGTGTTTTTCAGCCCGAAATAAACGCTTTTTTTCAGCACTTGGAATCACAGTGTAACTACTTGGCTCAGAAGAGCACACTGAGTCAGCCCTACACCCCAGTGATCAGAAATTGTCAAAAGTGTTTTTCAGCAGAAATAAACACGTTTTGGCAACTTTGGTCACCCCCATGTAAGTTATAGGGCAGGAACAGCACAGTTTTCAAAACGTGTTTTTCAGCCCGAAATAAACGCTTTTTCTCAGCCCTTGGAATCGCAGTGTAACTGCCTGGCTCAGAAGAGCACACTGAGTCAGCCCTTAACCCCAGTGATCAGAAATTGTCAAAACGTGTTTTTCAGCAGAAATAAACACGTTTTGGCAACTTTGGTCACCCCCATGTAAGTTATAGGGCAGGAACAGCACAGTTTTCAAAATGTGTTTTTCAGCCCGAAATAAACTCTTTTTTTCAGCACTTGGAATCACAGTGTAACTGCATGGCTCAGAAGAGCACACTGAGTCAGCCCTTAACCCCTGTGATCAGAAATTGTCAAAACGTGTTTTTCAGCAGAAATAAACATGTTTTGGCAACTTTGGTCACCCCCATGTAAGTTATAGGGCAGGAACAGCACAGTTTTCAAAACGTGTTTTTCAGCCCGAAATAAACGCGTTTTCTCAGCCCTTAGAATCGTAGTGTAACTGCCTGGCTCAGAAGAGCACACTGACTCAGCCCTTAACCCCAGTGTGCAGAAATTGTCAAAACGTGTTTTTCAGCAGAAATAAACACGTTTTGGCAACTTTGGTCACCCCCATGTAAGTTATAGGGCAGGAACAGCACAGTTTTCAAAATGTGTTTTTCAGCCCGAAATAAACGCGTTTTCTCAGCCCTTAGAATCGCAGTGTAACTGCCTGGCTCAGAAGAGCACACTGACTCAGCCCTTAACCCCAGTGTGCAGAAATTGTCAAAACGTGTTTTTCAGCAGAATTAAACACGTTTTGGCAACTTTGGTCACCCCCATGTAAGTTATAGGGCAGGAACAGCACAGTTTTCAAAACGTGTTTTTCAGCCCGAAATAAACGCGTTTTCTCAGCCCTTAGAATCGCAGTGTAACTGCCTGGCTCAGAAGAGCACACTGACTCAGCCTTTAACCCCAGTGTGCAGAAATTGTCAAAACGTGTTTTTCAGCAGAAATAAACACGTTTTGGCAACTTTGGTCACCCCCATGTAACTTATAGGGCAGGAACAGCACAGTTTTCAAAACGTGTTTTTCAGCCCGAAATAAACGCTTTTTTTCAGCACTTGGAATCACAGCGTAACTGCTTGGCTCAGAAGAGCACACTGAGTCAGCCCTTAACCCCAGTGATCAGAAATTGTCAAAACGTGTTTTTCAGCAGAAATAAACACGTTTTGGCAACTTTGGTCACCCCCATGTAAGTTATAGGGCAGGAACAGCACAGTTTTCAAAACGTGTTTTTCAACCCGAAATAAACGCTTTTTTTCAGCACTTGGAATCACAGTGTAACTGCTTGGCTCAGAAGAGCACACTGAGTCAGCCCTACACCCCAGTGATCAGAAATTGTCAAAACGTGTTTTTCAGCAGAAATAAACACGTTTTGGCAACTTTGGTCACCCCCATGTAAGTTATAGGGCAGGAACAGCACAGTTTTCAAAACGTGTTTTTCAGCCCGAAATAAACGCTTTTTCTCAGCTCTTGGAATCGCAGTGTAACTGCTTGGCTCAGAAGAGCACACTGAGTCAGCCCTTAACCCCAGTGATCAGAAATTGTCAAAACGTGTTTTTCAGCAGAAATAAACACGTTTTGGCAACTTTGGTCTCCCCCATGTAAGTTATATGGCTGGAACAGTACAGTTTTCAAAACGTGTTTTTCAGCCCGAAATAAACGCTTTTTCTCAGCCCTTGGAATCGCAGTGTAACTGCCTGGCTCAGAAGAGGACACTGACTCAGCCCTTAACCCCAGTGATCAGAAATTGTCAAAACGTGTTTTTCAGCAGAAATAAACACGTTTTGGCAACTTTGGTCACCCCCATGTAAGTTATAGGGCAGGAACAGCACAGTTTTCAAAACGTGTTTTTCAGCCCGAAATAAACGCGTTTTCTCAGCCCTTAGAATCGTAGTGTAACTGCCTGGCTCAGAAGAGCACACTGACTCAGCCCTTAACCCCAGTGTGCAGAAATTGTCAAAACGTGTTTTTCAGCAGAAATAAACACGTTTTGGCAACATTGGTCACCCCCATGTAAGTTATAGGGCAGGAACAGCACAGTTTTCAAAACGTGTTTTTCAGCCCGAAATAAACGCTTTTTTTCAGCACTTGGAATCACAGTGTAACTGCTTGGCTCAGAAGAGCACACTGAGTCAGCCCTACACCCCAGTGATCAGAAATTGTCAAAACGTGTTTTTCAGCAGAAATAAACACGTTTTGGCAACTTTGGTCACCCCCATGTAAGTTATAGGGCAGGAACAGCACAGTTTTCAAAACGTGTTTTTCAGCCCGAAATAAACGCGTTTTCTCAGCCCTTAGAATCGCAGTGTAACTGCCTGGCTCAGAAGAGCACACTGACTCAGCCCTTAACCCCAGTGTGCAGAAATTGTCAAAACGTGTTTTTCAGCAGAAATAAACACGTATTGGCAACTTTGGTCACCCCCATGTAAGTTATAGGGCAGGAACAGCACAGTTTTCAAAACGTGTTTTTCAGCCCGAAATAAACGCTTTTTTTCAGCACTTGGAATCACAGTGTAACTGCTTGGCTCAGAAGAGCACACTGAGTCAGCCCTACACCCCAGTGATCAGAAATTGTCAAAAGTGTTTTTCAGCAGAAATAAACACGTTTTGGCAACTTTGGTCACCCCCATGTAAGTTATAGGGCAGGAACAGCACAGTTTTCAAAACGTGTTTTTCAGCCCGAAATAAACGCGTTTTCTCAGCCCTTAGAATCGTAGTGTAACTGCCTGGCTCAGAAGAGCACACTGACTCAGCCCTTAACCCCAGTGTGCAGAAATTGTCAAAACGTGTTTTTCAGCAGAAATAAACACGTTTTGGCAACTTTGGTCACCCCCATGTAAGTTATAGGGCAGGAACAGCACAGTTTTCAAAACGTGTTTTTCAGCCCGAAATAAACGCGTTTTCTCAGCCCTTAGAATCGCAGTGTAACTGCCTGGCTCAGAAGAGCACACTGACTCAGCCCTTAACCCCAGTGTGCAGAAATTGTCAAAACGTGTTTTTCAGCAGAAATAAACACGTTTTGGCAACTTTGGTCACCCCCATGTAAGTTATAGGGCAGGAACAGCACAGTTTTCAAAACGTGTTTTTCAGCCCGAAATAAACGCGTTTTCTCAGCCCTTAGAATCGCAGTGTAACTGCCTGGCTCAGAAGAGCACACTGACTCAGCCTTTAACCCCAGTGTGCAGAAATTGTCAAAACGTGTTTTTCAGCAGAAATAAACACGTTTTGGCAACTTTGGTCACCCCCATGTAAGTTATAGGGCAGGAACAGCACAGTTTTCAAAACGTGTTTTTCAGCCCGAAATAAACGCTTTTTTTCAGCACTTGGAATCACAGTGTAACTGCTTGGCTCAGAAGAGCACACTGAGTCAGCCCTTAACCCCAGTGATCAGAAATTGTCAAAACGTGTTTTTCAGCAGAAATAAACACGTTTTGGCAACTTTGGTCACCCCCATGTAAGTTATAGGGCAGGAACAGCACAGTTTTCAAAACGTGTTTTTCAACCAGAAATAAACGCTTTTTTTCAGCACTTGGAATCACAGTGTAACTGCTTGGCTCAGAAGAGCACACTGAGTCAGCCCTACACCCCAGTGATCAGAAATTGTCAAAACGTGTTTTTCAGCAGAAATAAACACGTTTTGGCAACTTTGGTCACCCCCATGTAAGTTATAGGGCAGGAACAGCACAGTTTTCAAAACGTGTTTTTCAGCCCGAAATAAACGCTTTTTCTCAGCTCTTGGAATCGCAGTGTAACTGCTTGGCTCAGAAGAGCACACTGAGTCAGCCCTACACCCCAGTGATCAGAAATTGTCAAAACGTGTTTTTCAGCAGAAATAAACACGTTTTGGCAACTTTGGTCACCCCCATGTAAGTTATAGGGCAGGAACAGCACAGTTTTCAAAACGTGTTTTTCAGCCCGAAATAAACGCGTTTTCTCAGCCCTTAGAATCGCAGTGTAACTGCCTGGCTCAGAAGAGCACACTGACTCAGCCCTTAACCCCAGTGTGCAGAAATTGTCAAAACGTGTTTTTCAGCAGAAATAAACACGTTTTGGCAACTTTGGTCAACCCCATGTAAGTTATAGGGCAGGAACAGCACAGTTTTCAAAACGTGTTTTTCAGCCCGAAATAAACGCTTTTTTTCAGCACTTGGAATCACAGTGTAACTGCTTGGCTCAGAAGAGCACACTGAGTCAGCCCTACACCCCAGTGATCAGAAATTGTCAAAACGTGTTTTTCAGCAGAAATAAACACGTTTTGGCAACTTTGGTCACCCCCATGTAAGTTATAGGGCAGGAACAGCACAGTTTTCAAAACGTGTTTTTCAGCCCGAAATAAACGCTTTTTCTCAGCCCTTGGAATCGCAGTGTAACTGCCTGGCTCAGAAGAGCACACTGAGTCAGCCCTTAACCCCAGTGATCAGAAATTGTCAAAACGTGTTTTTCAGCAGAAATAAACACGTTTTGGCAACTTTGGTCACCCCCATGTAAGTTATAGGGCAGGAACAGCACAGTTTTCAAAATGTGTTTTTCAGCCCGAAATAAACTCTTTTTTTCAGCACTTGGAATCACAGTGTAACTGCATGGCTCAGAAGAGCACACTGAGTCAGCCCTTAACCCCTGTGATCAGAAATTGTCAAAACGTGTTTTTCAGCAGAAATAAACATGTTTTGGCAACTTTGGTCACCCCCATGTAAGTTATAGGGCAGGAACAGCACAGTTTTCAAAACGTGTTTTTCAGCCCGAAATAAACGCGTTTTCTCAGCCCTTAGAATCGTAGTGTAACTGCCTGGCTCAGAAGAGCACACTGACTCAGCCCTTAACCCCAGTGTGCAGAAATTGTCAAAACGTGTTTTTCAGCAGAAATAAACACGTTTTGGCAACTTTGGTCACCCCCATGTAAGTTATAGGGCAGGACCAGCACAGTTTTCAAAACGTGTTTTTCAGCCCGAAATAAACGCGTTTTCTCAGCCCTTAGAATCGCAGTGTAACTGCCTGGCTCAGAAGAGCACACTGACTCAGCCCTTAACCCCAGTGTGCAGAAATTGTCAAAACGTGTTTTTCAGCAGAAATAAACACGTTTTGGCAACTTTGGTCACCCCCATGTAAGTTATAGGGCAGGAACAGCACAGTTTTCAAAACGTGTTTTTCAGCCCGAAATAAACGCGTTTTCTCAGCCCTTAGAATCGCAGTGTAACTGCCTGGCTCAGAAGAGCACACTGACTCAGCCTTTAACCCCAGTGTGCAGAAATTGTCAAAACGTGTTTTTCAGCAGAAATAAACACGTTTTGGCAACTTTGGTCACCCCCATGTAACTTATAGGGCAGGAACAGCACAGTTTTCAAAACGTGTTTTTCAGCCCGAAATAAACGCTTTTTTTCAGCACTTGGAATCACAGTGTAACTGCTTGGCTCAGAAGAGCACACTGAGTCAGCCCTACACCCCAGTGATCAGAAATTGTCAAAACGTGTTTTTCAGCAGAAATAAACACGTTTTGGCAACTTTGGTCACCCCCATGTAAGTTATAGGGCAGGAACAGCACAGTTTTCAAAACGTGTTTTTCAGCCCGAAATAAACGCTTTTTCTCAGCTCTTGGAATCGCAGTGTAACTGCTTGGCTCAGAAGAGCACACTGAGTCAGCCCTTAACCCCAGTGATCAGAAATTGTCAAAACGTGTTTTTCAGCAGAAATAAACACGTTTTGGCAACTTTGGTCTCCCCCATGTAAGTTATATGGCTGGAACAGTACAGTTTTCAAAACGTGTTTTTCAGCCCGAAATAAACGCTTTTTCTCAGCCCTTGGAATCGCAGTGTAACTGCCTGGCTCAGAAGAGGACACTGACTCAGCCCTTAACCCCAGTGTGCAGAAATTGTCAAAACGTGTTTTTCAGCAGAAATAAACACGTTTTGGCAACTTTGGTCAACCCCATGTAAGTTATAGGGCAGGAACAGCACAGTTTTCAAAACGTGTTTTTCAGCCCGAAATAAACGCTTTTTTTCAGCACTTGGAATCACAGTGTAACTGCTTGGCTCAGAAGAGCACACTGAGTCAGCCCTTAACCCCAGTGATCAGAAATTGTCAAAACGTGTTTTTCAGCAGAAATAAACACGTTTTGGCAACTTTGGTCACCCCCATGTAAGTTATAGGGCAGGAACAGCACAGTTTTCAAAACGTGTTTTTCAGCCCGAAATAAACGCGTTTTCTCAGCCCTTAGAATCGTAGTGTAACTGCCTGGCTCAGAAGAGCACACTGACTCAGCCCTTAACCCCAGTGTGCAGAAATTGTCAAAACGTGTTTTTCAGCAGAAATAAACACGTTTTGGCAACATTGGTCACCCCCATGTAAGTTATAGGGCAGGAACAGCACAGTTTTCAAAACGTGTTTTTCAGCCCGAAATAAACGCTTTTTTTCAGCACTTGGAATCACAGTGTAACTGCTTGGCTCAGAAGAGCACACTGAGTCAGCCCTACACCCCAGTGATCAGAAATTGTCAAAACGTGTTTTTCAGCAGAAATAAACACGTTTTGGCAACTTTGGTCACCCCCATGTAAGTTATAGGGCAGGAACAGCACAGTTTTCAAAACGTGTTTTTCAGCCCGAAATAAACGCGTTTTCTCAGCCCTTAGAATCGCAGTGTAACTGCCTGGCTCAGAAGAGCACACTGACTCAGCCCTTAACCCCAGTGTGCAGAAATTGTCAAAACGTGTTTTTCAGCAGAAATAAACACGTTTTGGCAACTTTGGTCACCCCCATGTAAGTTATAGGGCAGGAACAGCACAGTTTTCAAAACGTGTTTTTCAGCCCGAAATAAACGCTTTTTTTCAGCACTTGGAATCACAGTGTAACTGCTTGGCTCAGAAGAGCACACTGACTCAGCCCTTAACCCCAGTGATCAGAAATTGTCAAAAGTGTTTTTCAGCAGAAATAAACACGTTTTGGCAACTTTGGTCACCCCCATGTAAGTTATAGGGCAGGAACAGCACAGTTTTCAAAACGTGTTTTTCAGCCCGAAATAAACGCGTTTTCTCAGCCCTTAGAATCGTAGTGTAACTGCCTGGCTCAGAAGAGCACACTGACTCAGCCCTTAACCCCAGTGTGCAGAAATTGTCAAAACGTGTTTTTCAGCAGAAATAAACACGTTTTGGCAACTTTGGTCACCCCCATGTAAGTTATAGGGCAGGAACAGCACAGTTTTCAAAACGTGTTTTTCAGCCCGAAATAAACGCGTTTTCTCAGCCCTTAGAATCGCAGTGTAACTGCCTGGCTCAGAAGAGCACACTGACTCAGCCCTTAACCCCAGTGTGCAGAAATTGTCAAAACGTGTTTTTCAGCAGAAATAAACACGTTTTGGCAACTTTGGTCACCCCCATGTAAGTTATAGGGCAGGAACAGCACAGTTTTCAAAACGTGTTTTTCAGCCCGAAATAAACGCGTTTTCTCAGCCCTTAGAATCGCAGTGTAACTGCCTGGCTCAGAAGAGCACACTGACTCAGCCTTTAACCCCAGTGTGCAGAAATTGTCAAAACGTGTTTTTCAGCAGAAATAAACACGTTTTGGCAACTTTGGTCACCCCCATGTAAGTTATAGGGCAGGAACAGCACAGTTTTCAAAACGTGTTTTTCAGCCCGAAATAAACGCTTTTTTTCAGCACTTGGAATCACAGTGTAACTGCTTGGCTCAGAAGAGCACACTGAGTCAGCCCTTAACCCCAGTGATCAGAAATTGTCAAAACGTGTTTTTCAGCAGAAATAAACACGTTTTGGCAACTTTGGTCACCCCCATGTAAGTTATAGGGCAGGAACAGCACAGTTTTCAAAACGTGTTTTTCAACCCGAAATAAACGCTTTTTTTCAGCACTTGGAATCACAGTGTAACTGCTTGGCTCAGAAGAGCACACTGAGTCAGCCCTACACCCCAGTGATCAGAAATTGTCAAAACGTGTTTTTCAGCAGAAATAAACACGTTTTGGCAACTTTGGTCACCCCCATGTAAGTTATAGGGCAGGAACAGCACAGTTTTCAAAACGTGTTTTTCAGCCCGAAATAAACGCTTTTTCTCAGCTCTTGGAATCGCAGTGTAACTGCTTGGCTCAGAAGAGCACACTGAGTCAGCCCTACACCCCAGTGATCAGAAATTGTCAAAACGTGTTTTTCAGCAGAAATAAACACGTTTTGGCAACTTTGGTCACCCCCATGTAAGTTATAGGGCAGGAACAGCACAGTTTTCAAAACGTGTTTTTCAGCCCGAAATAAACGCGTTTTCTCAGCCCTTAGAATCGCAGTGTAACTGCCTGGCTCAGAAGAGCACACTGACTCAGCCCTTAACCCCAGTGTGCAGAAATTGTCAAAACGTGTTTTTCAGCAGAAATAAACACGTTTTGGCAACTTTGGTCAACCCCATGTAAGTTATAGGGCAGGAACAGCACAGTTTTCAAAACGTGTTTTTCAGCCCGAAATAAACGCTTTTTTTCAGCACTTGGAATCACAGTGTAACTGCTTGGCTCAGAAGAGCACACTGAGTCAGCCCTACACCCCAGTGATCAGAAATTGTCAAAACGTGTTTTTCAGCAGAAATAAACACGTTTTGGCAACTTTGGTCACCCCCATGTAAGTTATAGGGCAGGAACAGCACAGTTTTCAAAACGTGTTTTTCAGCCCGAAATAAACGCTTTTTCTCAGCCCTTGGAATCGCAGTGTAACTGCCTGGCTCAGAAGAGCACACTGAGTCAGCCCTTAACCCCAGTGATCAGAAATTGTCAAAACGTGTTTTTCAGCAGAAATAAACACGTTTTGGCAACTTTGGTCACCCCCATGTAAGTTATAGGGCAGGAACAGCACAGTTTTCAAAATGTGTTTTTCAGCCCGAAATAAACTCTTTTTTTCAGCACTTGGAATCACAGTGTAACTGCATGGCTCAGAAGAGCACACTGAGTCAGCCCTTAACCCCTGTGATCAGAAATTGTCAAAACGTGTTTTTCAGCAGAAATAAACATGTTTTGGCAACTTTGGTCACCCCCATGTAAGTTATAGGGCAGGAACAGCACAGTTTTCAAAACGTGTTTTTCAGCCCGAAATAAACGCGTTTTCTCAGCCCTTAGAATCGTAGTGTAACTGCCTGGCTCAGAAGAGCACACTGACTCAGCCCTTAACCCCAGTGTGCAGAAATTGTCAAAACGTGTTTTTCAGCAGAAATAAACACGTTTTGGCAACTTTGGTCACCCCCATGTAAGTTATAGGGCAGGAACAGCACAGTTTTCAAAACGTGTTTTTCAGCCCGAAATAAACGCGTTTTCTCAGCCCTTAGAATCGCAGTGTAACTGCCTGGCTCAGAAGAGCACACTGACTCAGCCCTTAACCCCAGTGTGCAGAAATTGTCAAAACGTGTTTTTCAGCAGAAATAAACACGTTTTGGCAACTTTGGTCACCCCCATGTAAGTTATAGGGCAGGAACAGCACAGTTTTCAAAACGTGTTTTTCAGCCCGAAATAAACGCGTTTTCTCAGCCCTTAGAATCGCAGTGTAACTGCCTGGCTCAGAAGAGCACACTGACTCAGCCTTTAACCCCAGTGTGCAGAAATTGTCAAAACGTGTTTTTCAGCAGAAATAAACACGTTTTGGCAACTTTGGTCACCCCCATGTAAGTTATAGGGCAGGAACAGCACAGTTTTCAAAACGTGTTTTTCAGCCCGAAATAAACGCTTTTTTTCAGCACTTGGAATCACAGTGTAACTGCTTGGCTCAGAAGAGCACACTGAGTCAGCCCTTAACCCCAGTGATCAGAAATTGTCAAAACGTGTTTTTCAGCAGAAATAAACACGTTTTGGCAACTTTGGTCACCCCCATGTAAGTTATAGGGCAGGAACAGCACAGTTTTCAAAACGTGTTTTTCAACCCGAAATAAACGCTTTTTTTCAGCACTTGGAATCACAGTGTAACTGCTTGGCTCAGAAGAGCACACTGAGTCAGCCCTACACCCCAGTGATCAGAAATTGTCAAAACGTGTTTTTCAGCAGAAATAAACACGTTTTGGCAACTTTGGTCACCCCCATGTAAGTTATAGGGCAGGAACAGCACAGTTTTCAAAACGTGTTTTTCAGCCCGAAATAAACGCTTTTTCTCAGCTCTTGGAATCGCAGTGTAACTGCTTGGCTCAGAAGAGCACACTGAGTCAGCCCTTAACCCCAGTGATCAGAAATTGTCAAAACGTGTTTTTCAGCAGAAATAAACACGTTTTGGCAACTTTGGTCTCCCCCATGTAAGTTATATGGCTGGAACAGTACAGTTTTCAAAACGTGTTTTTCAGCCCGAAATAAACGCTTTTTCTCAGCCCTTGGAATCGCAGTGTAACTGCCTGGCTCAGAAGAGCACACTGACTCAGCCCTTAACCCCAGTGTGCAGAAATTGTCAAAACGTGTTTTTCAGCAGAAATAAACACGTTTTGGCAACTTTGGTCAACCCCATGTAAGTTATAGGGCAGGAACAGCACAGTTTTCAAAACGTGTTTTTCAGCCCGAAATAAACGCTTTTTCTCAGCCCTTGGAATCGCAGTGTAACTGCCTGGCTCAGAAGAGCACACTGACTCAGCCCTTAACCCCAGTGTGCAGAAATTGTCAAAACGTGTTTTTCAGCAGAAATAAACACGTTTTGGCAACATTGGTCACCCCCATGTAAGTTATAGGGCAGGAACAGCACAGTTTTCAAAACGTGTTTTTCAGCCCGAAATAAACGCTTTTTTTCAGCACTTGGAATCACAGTGTAACTGCTTGGCTCAGAAGAGCACACTGAGTCAGCCCTACACCCCAGTGATCAGAAATTGTCAAAAGTGTTTTTCAGCAGAAATAAACACGTTTTGGCAACTTTGGTCACCCCCATGTAAGTTATAGGGCAGGAACAGCACAGTTTTCAAAACGTGTTTTTCAGCCCGAAATAAACGCTTTTTCTCAGCCCTTGGAATCGCAGTGTAACTGCCTGGCTCAGAAGAGCACACTGAGTCAGCCCTTAACCCCAGTGATCAGAAATTGTCAAAACGTGTTTTTCAGCAGAAATAAACACGTTTTGGCAACTTTGGTCACCCCCATGTAAGTTATAGGGCAGGAACAGCACAGTTTTCAAAATGTGTTTTTCAGCCCGAAATAAACTCTTTTTTTCAGCACTTGGAATCACAGTGTAACTGCATGGCTCAGAAGAGCACACTGAGTCAGCCCTTAACCCCTGTGATCAGAAATTGTCAAAACGTGTTTTTCAGCAGAAATAAACATGTTTTGGCAACTTTGGTCACCCCCATGTAAGTTATAGGGCAGGAACAGCACAGTTTTCAAAACGTGTTTTTCAGCCCGAAATAAACGCGTTTTCTCAGCCCTTAGAATCGTAGTGTAACTGCCTGGCTCAGAAGAGCACACTGACTCAGCCCTTAACCCCAGTGTGCAGAAATTGTCAAAACGTGTTTTTCAGCAGAAATAAACACGTTTTGGCAACTTTGGTCACCCCCATGTAAGTTATAGGGTAGGAACAGCACAGTTTTCAAAACGTGTTTTTCAGCCCGAAATAAACGCGTTTTCTCAGCCCTTAGAATCGCAGTGTAACTGCCTGGCTCAGAAGAGCACACTGACTCAGCCCTTAACCCCAGTGTGCAGAAATTGTCAAAACGTGTTTTTCAGCAGAAATAAACACGTTTTGGCAACTTTGGTCACCCCCATGTAAGTTATAGGGCAGGAACAGCACAGTTTTCAAAACGTGTTTTTCAGCCCGAAATAAACGCGTTTTCTCAGCCCTTAGAATCGCAGTGTAACTGCCTGGCTCAGAAGAGCACACTGACTCAGCCTTTAACCCCAGTGTGCAGAAATTGTCAAAACGTGTTTTTCAGCAGAAATAAACACGTTTTGGCAACTTTGGTCACCCCCATGTAAGTTATAGGGCAGGAACAGCACAGTTTTCAAAACGTGTTTTTCAGCCCGAAATAAACGCTTTTTTTCAGCACTTGGAATCACAGTGTAACTGCTTGGCTCAGAAGAGCACACTGAGTCAGCCCTTAACCCCAGTGATCAGAAATTGTCAAAACGTGTTTTTCAGCAGAAATAAACACGTTTTGGCAACTTTGGTCACCCCCATGTAAGTTATAGGGCAGGAACAGCACAGTTTTCAAAACGTGTTTTTCAACCCGAAATAAACGCTTTTTTTCAGCACTTGGAATCACAGTGTAACTGCTTGGCTCAGAAGAGCACACTGAGTCAGCCCTACAACCCAGTGATCAGAAATTGTCAAAACGTGTTTTTCAGCAGAAATAAACACGTTTTGGCAACTTTGGTCACCCCCATGTAAGTTATAGGGCAGGAACAGCACAGTTTTCAAAACGTGTTTTTCAGCCCGAAATAAACGCTTTTTCTCAGCTCTTGGAATCGCAGTGTAACTGCTTGGCTCAGAAGAGCACACTGAGTCAGCCCTTAACCCCAGTGATCAGAAATTGTCAAAACGTGTTTTTCAGCAGAAATAAACACGTTTTGGCAACTTTGGTCTCCCCCATGTAAGTTATATGGCTGGAACAGTACAGTTTTCAAAACGTGTTTTTCAGCCCGAAATAAACGCTTTTTCTCAGCCCTTGGAATCGCAGTGTAACTGCCTGGCTCAGAAGAGCACACTGACTCAGCCCTTAACCCCAGTGTGCAGAAATTGTCAAAACGTGTTTTTCAGCAGAAATAAACACGTTTTGGCAACTTTGGTCAACCCCATGTAAGTTATAGGGCAGGAACAGCACAGTTTTCAAAACGTGTTTTTCAGCCCGAAATAAACGCTTTTTTTCAGCACTTGGAATCACAGTGTAACTGCTTGGCTCAGAAGAGCACACTGAGTCAGCCCTTAACCCCAGTGATCAGAAATTGTCAAAACGTGTTTTTCAGCAGAAATAAACACGTTTTGGCAACTTTGGTCTCCCCCATGTAAGTTATATGGCTGGAACATCACAGTTTTCAAAACGTGTTTTTCAGCCCGAAATAAACGCTTTTTCTCAGCCCTTGGAATCGCAGTGTAACTGCCTGGCTCAGAAGAGCACACTGAGTCAGCCCTTAACCCCAGTGATCAGAAATTGTCAAAACATGTTTTTCAGCAGAAATAAACACGTTTTGGCAACTTTGGTCACCCCCATGTAAGTTATAGGGCAGGAACAGCACAGTTTTCAAAACGTGTTTTTCAGCCCGAAATAAACGCTTTTTTTCAGCACTTGGAATCACAGTGTAACTGCTTGGCTCAGAAGAGCACACTGAGTCAGCCCTACACCCCAGTGATCAGAAATTGTCAAAACGTGTTTTTCAGCAGAAATAAACACGTTTTGGCAACTTTGGTCACCCCCATGTAAGTTATAGGGCAGGAACAGCACAGTTTTCAAAACGTGTTTTTCAGCCCGAAATAAACGCTTTTTCTCAGCCCTTGGAATCGCAGTGTAACTGCCTGGCTCAGAAGAGCACACTGAGTCAGCCCTTAACCCCAGTGATCAGAAATTGTCAAAACGTGTTTTTCAGCAGAAATAAACACGTTTTGGCAACTTTGGTCACCCCCATGTAAGTTATAGGGCAGGAACAGCACAGTTTTCAAAATGTGTTTTTCAGCCCGAAATAAACGCTTTTTTTCAGCACTTGGAATCACAGTGTAACTGCTTGGCTCAGAAGAGCACACTGAGTCAGCCCTTAACCCCAGTGATCAGAAATTGTCAAAACGTGTTTTTCAGCAGAAATAAACATGTTTTGGCAACTTTGGTCACCCCCATGTAAGTTATAGGGCAGGAACAGCACAGTTTTCAAAACGTGTTTTTCAGCCCGAAATAAACGCGTTTTCTCAGCCCTTAGAATCGTAGTGTAACTGCCTGGCTCAGAAGAGCACACTGACTCAGCCCTTAACCCCAGTGTGCAGAAATTGTCAAAACGTGTTTTTCAGCAGAAATAAACACGTTTTGGCAACATTGGTCACCCCCATGTAAGTTATAGGGCAGGAACAGCACAGTTTTCAAAACGTGTTTTTCAGCCCGAAATAAACGCTTTTTTTCAGCACTTGGAATCACAGTGTAACTGCTTGGCTCAGAAGAGCACACTGAGTCAGCCCTACACCCCAGTGATCAGAAATTGTCAAAACGTGTTTTTCAGCAGAAATAAACACGTTTTGGCAACTTTGGTCACCCCCATGTAAGTTATAGGGCAGGAACAGCACAGTTTTCAAAACGTGTTTTTCAGCCCGAAATAAACGCGTTTTCTCAGCCCTTAGAATCGCAGTGTAACTGCCTGGCTCAGAAGAGCACACTGACTCAGCCCTTAACCCCAGTGTGCAGAAATTGTCAAAACGTGTTTTTCAGCAGAAATAAACACGTTTTGGCAACTTTGGTCACCCCCATGTAAGTTATAGGGCAGGAACAGCACAGTTTTCAAAACGTGTTTTTCAGCCCGAAATAAACGCTTTTTTTCAGCACTTGGAATCACAGTGTAACTGCTTGGCTCAGAAGAGCACACTGAGTCAGCCCTACACCCCAGTGATCAGAAATTGTCAAAACGTGTTTTTCAGCAGAAATAAACACGTTTTGGCAACTTTGGTCACCCCCATGTAAGTTATAGGGCAGGAACAGCACAGTTTTCAAAACGTGTTTTTCAGCCCGAAATAAACGCTTTTTCTCAGCCCTTGGAATCGCAGTGTAACTGCCTGGCTCCGAAGAGCACACTGAGTCAGTCATTAACCCCAGTGTGCAGAAATTGTCAAAACGTGTTTTTCAGCAGAAATAAACACGTTTTGGCAACTTTGGTCACCCCCATGTAAGTTATAGGGCAGGAACAGCACAGTTTTCAAAACGTGTTTTTCAGCCCGAAATAAACGCTTTTTCTCAGCTCTTGGAATCGCAGTGTAACTGCTTGGCTCAGAAGAGCACACTGAGTCAGCCCTTAACCCCAGTGATCAGAAATTGTCAAAACGTGTTTTTCAGCAGAAATAAACACGTTTTGGCAACTTTGGTCTCCCCCATGTAAGTTATATGGCTGGAACAGCACAGTTTTCAAAACGTGTTTTTCAGCCCGAAATAAACGCTTTTTCTCAGCCCTTGGAATCGCAGTGTAACTGCCTGGCTCAGAAGAGCACACTGAGTCAGCCCTTAACCCCAGTGATCAGAAATTGTCAAAACATGTTTTTCAGCAGAAATAAACACGTTTTGGCAACTTTGGTCACCCCCATGTAAGTTATAGGGCAGGAACAGCACAGTTTTCAAAACGTGTTTTTCAGCCCGAAATAAACGCGTTTTCTCAGCCCTTAGAATCGCAGTGTAATTGCCTGGCTCAGAAGAGCACACTGACTCAGCCCTTAACCCCAGTGATCAGAAATTGTCAAAACGTGTTTTTCAGCAGAAATAAACACGTTTTGGCAACTTTGGTCAACCCCATGTAAGTTATAGGGCAGGAACAGCACAGTTTTCAAAACGTGTTTTTCAGCCCGAAATAAACGCTTTTTCTCAGCACTTGGAATCACAGTGTAACTGCTTGGCTCAGAAGAGCACACTGAGTCAGCCCTTAACCCCAGTGATCAGAAATTGTCAAAACGTGTTTTTCAGCAGAAATAAACACGTTTTGGCAACTTTGGTCTCCCCCATGTAAGTTATATGGCTGGAACAGCACAGTTTTCAAAACGTGTTTTTCAGCCCGAAATAAACGCTTTTTCTCAGCCCTTGGAATCGCAGTGTAACTGCCTGGCTCAGAAGAGCACACTGAGTCAGCCCTTAACCCCAGTGATCAGAAATTGTCAAAACATGTTTTTCAGCAGAAATAAACACGTTTTGGCAACTTTGGTCACCCCCATGTAAGTTATTGGGCAGGAACAGCACAGTTTTCAAAACGTGTTTTTCAGCCCGAAATAAACGCGTTTTCTCAGCCCTTAGAATCGCAGTGTAACTGCCTGGCTCAGAAGAGCACACTGACTCAGCCCTTAACCCCAGTGTGCAGAAATTGTCAAAACGTGTTTTTCAGCAGAAATAAACACGTTTTGGCAACTTTGGTCACCCCCATGTAAGTTATAGGGCAGGAACAGCACAGTTTTCAAAACGTGTTTTTCAGCCCGAAATAAACGCTTTTTTTCAGCACTTGGAATCACAGTGTAACTGCTAGGCTCAGAAGAGCACACTGAGTCAGCCCTAAACCCCAGTGATCAGAAATTGTCAAAACATGTTTTTCAGCAGAAATAAACACGTTTTGGCAACTTTGGTCACCCCCATGTAAGTTATAGGGCAGGAACAGCACAGTTTTCAAAATGTGTTTTTCAGCCCGAAATAAACGCTTTTTTTCAGCACTTGGAATCACAGTGTAACTGCTTGGCTCAGAAGAGCACACTGAGTCAGCCCTTAACCCCAGTGATCAGAAATTGTCAAAACGTGTTTTTCAGCAGAAATAAACATGTTTTGGCAACTTTGGTCACCCCCATGTAAGTTATAGGGCAGGAACAGCACAGTTTTCAAAACATGTTTTTCAGCCCGAAATAAACGCGTTTTCTCAGCCCTTAGAATCGTAGTGTAACTGCCTGGCTCAGAAGAGCACACTGACTCAGCCCTTAACCCCAGTGTGCAGAAATTGTCAAAACGTGTTTTTCAGCAGAAATAAACACGTTTTGGCAACTTTGGTCACCCCCATGTATGTTATAGGGCAGGAACAGCACAGTTTTCAAAACGTGTTTTTCAGCCCGAAATAAACGCTTTTTCTCAGCCCTTGGAATCGCAGTGTAACTGCTTGGCTCAGAAGAGCACACTGAGTCAGCCCTTAACCCCAGTGATCAGAAATTGTCAAAACGTGTTTTTCAGCAGAAATAAACACGTTTTGGCAACTTTGGTCTCCCCCATGTAAGTTATATGGCTGGAACAGCACAGTTTTCAAAACGTGTTTTTCAGCCCGAAATAAACGCATTTTCTCAGCCCTTGGAATCGCAGTGTAACTGCCTGGCTCAGAAGAGCACACTGAGTCAGCCCTTAACCCCAGTGATCAAAAATTGTCAAAACATGTTTTTCAGCAGAAATAAACACGTTTTGGCAACTTTGGTCACCCCCATGTAAGTTATAGGGCAGGAACAGCACAGTTTTCAAAACGTGTTTTTCAGCCCGAAATAAACGCGTTTTCTCAGCCCTTAGAATCGCAGTGTAACTGCCTGGCTCAGAAGAGCACACTGACTCAGCCCTTAACCCCAGTGTGCAGAAATTGTCAAAACGTGTTTTTCAGCAGAAATAAACACGTTTTGGCAACTTTGGTCACCCCCATGTAAGTTATAGGGCAGGAACAGCACAGTTTTCAAAACGTGTTTTTCAGCCCGAAATAACCGCTTTTTTTCAGCACTTGGAATCACAGTGTAACTGCTTGGCTCAGAAGAGCACACTGAGTCAGCCCTTAACCCCAGTGATCAGAAATTGTCAAAACGTGTTTTTCAGCAGAAATAAACACGTTTTGGCAACTTTGGTCTCCCCCATGTAAGTTATAGGGCAGGAACACCACAGTTTTCAAAACGTGTTTTTCAGCCCGAAATAAACGCTTTTTTTCAGCACTTGGAATCACAGTGTAACTGCTTGGCTCAGAAGAGCACACTGAGTCAGCCCTTAACCCCAGTGATCAGAAATTGTCAAAACGTGTTTTTCAGCAGAAATAAACACGTTTTGGCAACTTTGGTCACCCCCATGTAAGTTATAGGGCAGGAACAGCACAGTTTTCAAAACGTGTTTTTCAGCCCGAAATAAACGCGTTTTCTCAGCCCTTAGAATCGCAGTGTAACTGCCTGGCTCAGAAGAGCACACTGACTCAGCCCTTAACCCCAGTGTGCAGAAATTGTCAAAACGTGTTTTTCAGCAGAAATAAACACGTTTTGGCAACTTTGGTCACCCCCATGTAAGTTATAGGGCAGGACCAGCACAGTTTTCAAAACGTGTTTTTCAGCCCGAAATAAACGCTTTTTTTCAGCACTTGGAATCACAGTGTAACTCCTTGGCTCAGAAGAGCACACTGAGTCAGCCCTTAACCCCAGTGATCAGAAATTGTCAAAACGTGTTTTTCAGCAGAAATAAACACGTTTTGGCAACTTTGGTCACCCCCATGTAAGTTATAGGGCAGGAACAGCACAGTTTTCAAAACGTGTTTTTCAGCCCGAAATAAACGCGTTTTCTCAGCCCTTAGAATCGCAGTGTAACTGCCTGGCTCAGAAGAGCACACTGACTCAGCCCTTAACCCCAGTGTGCAGAAATTGTCAAAACGTGTTTTTCAGCAGAAATAAACACGTTTTGGCAACTTTGGTCAACCCCATGTAAGTTATAGGGCAGGAACAGCACAGTTTTCAAAACGTGTTTTTCAGCCCGAAATAAACGCTTTTTTTCAGCACTTGGAATCACAGTGTAACTGCTTGGCTCAGAAGAGCACACTGAGTCAGCCCTTAACCCCAGTGATCAGAAATTGTCAAAACGTGTTTTTCAGCAGAAATAAACACGTTTTGGCAACTTTGGTCACCCCCATGTAAGTTATAGGGCAGGAACAGCACAGTTTTCAAAACGTGTTTTTCAGCCCGAAATAAACGCTTTTTTTCAGCACTTGGAATCACAGTGTAACTGCTTGGCTCAGAAGAGCACACTGAGTCAGCCCTTAACCCCAGTGATCAGAAATTGTCAAAACGTGTTTTTCAGCAGAAATAAACACGTTTTGGCAACTTTGGTCACCCCCATGTAAGTTATAGGGCAGGAACAGCACAGTTT
Organism: Atractosteus spatula; assembly: GCF_055471065.1. Classification (NCBI taxonomy): domain Eukaryota; kingdom Metazoa; phylum Chordata; class Actinopteri; order Semionotiformes; family Lepisosteidae; genus Atractosteus; species Atractosteus spatula. Next base: position 27,787,004 of record NC_142707.1, read on the forward strand.
TCAAAACGTGTTTTTCAGCCCGAAATAAACGCGTTTTCTCAGCCCTTAGAATCGCAGTGTAACTGCCTGGCTCAGAAGAGCATACTGACTCAGCCCTTAACCCCAGTGTGCAGAAATTGTCAAAACGTGTTTTTCAGCAGAAATAAACACGTTTTGGCAACTTTGGTCACCCCCATGTAAGTTATAGGGCAGGAACAGCACAGTTTTCAAAACGTGTTTTTCAGCCCGAAATAAACGCTTTTTTTCAGCACTTGGAATCACAGTGTAACTGCTTGGCTCAGAAGAGCACACTGAGTCAGCCCTTAACCCCAGTGATCAGAAATTGTCAAAACGTGTTTTTCAGCAGAAATAAACACGTTTTGGCAACTTTGGTCACCCCCATGTAAGTTATAGGGCAGGAACAGCACAGTTTTCAAAACGTGTTTTTCAGCCCGAAATAAACGCGTTTTCTCAGCCCTTAGAATCGCAGTGTAACTGCCTGGCTCAGAAGAGCACACTGACTCAGCCCTTAACCCCAGTGTGCAGAAATTGTCAAAACGTGTTTTTCAGCAGAAATAAACACGTTTTGGCAACTTTGGTCACCCCCATGTAAGTTATAGGGCAGGAACAGCACAGTTTTCAAAACGTGTTTTTCAGCCCGAAATAAACGCTTTTTTTCAGCACTTGGAATCACAGTGTAACTGCTTGGCTCAGAAGAGCACACTGAGTCAGCCCTACACCCCAGTCATCAGAAATTGTCAAAACGTGTTTTTCAGCAGAAATAAACACGTTTTGGCAACTTTGGTCACCCCCATGTAAGTTATAGGGCAGGAACAGCACAGTTTTCAAAACGTGTTTTTCAGCCCGAAATAAACGCGTTTTCTCAGCCCTTAGAATCGCAGTGTAACTGCCTGGCTCAGAAGAGCACACTGAGTCAGCCCTTAACCCCAGTGTGCAGAAATTGTCAAAACGTGTTTTTCAGCAGAAATAAACACGTTTTGGCAACTTTGGTCACCCCCATGTAAGTTATAGGGCAGGAACAGCACATTTTTCAAAACGTGTTTTTCAGCCCGAAATAAACGCTTTTTCTCAGCCCTTGGAATCGCAGTGTAACTGCCTGGCTCCGAAGAGCACACTGAGTCAGTCATTAACCCCAGTGTGCAGAAATTGTCAAAACGTGTTTTTCAGCAGAAATAAACACGTTTTGGCAACGTTGGTCACCCCCATGTATGTTATATGGCTGGAACAGCACAGTTTTCAAAACGTGTTTTTCAGCCCGAAATAAACGCTTTTTCTCAGCCCTTGGAATCGCAGTGTAACTGCCTGGCTCAGAAGAGCACACTGAGTCAGCCCTTAACCCCAGTGATCAGAAATTGTCAAAACATGTTTTTCAGCAGAAATAAACACGTTTTGGCAACTTTGGTCACCCCCATGTAAGTTATAGGGCAGGAACAGCACAGTTTTCAAAACGTGTTTTTCAGCCCGAAATAAACGCGTTTTCTCAGCCCTTAGAATCGCAGTGTAACTGCCTGGCTCAGAAGAGCACACTGACTCAGCCCTTAACCCCAGTGTGCAGAAATTGTCAAAACGTGTTTTTCAGCAGAAATAAACACGTTTTGGCAACTTTGGTCACCCCCATGTAAGTTATAGGGCAGGAACAGCACAGTTTTTAAAACGTGTTTTTCAGCCCGAAATAAACGCGTTTTCTCAGCCCTTAGAATCGCAGTGTAACTGCCTGGCTCAGAAGAGCACACTGACTCAGCCCTTAACCCCAGTGTGCAGAAATTGTCAAAACGTGTTTTTCAGCAGAAATAAACACGTTTTGGCAACTTTGGTCACCCCCATGTAAGTTATAGGGCAGGAACAGCACAGTTTTCAAAACGTGTTTTTCAGCCCGAAATAAACGCTTTTTTTCAGCACTTGGAATCACAGTGTAACTGCTTGGCTCATAAGAGCACACTGAGTCAGCCCTTAACCCCAGTGATCAGAAATTGTCAAAACGTGTTTTTCAGCAGAAATAAACACGTTTTGGCAACGTTAGTCACCCCCATGTATGTTATATGGCTGGAACAGAACAGTTTTCAAAATGTGTTTTTCAGCCCGAAATAAACGCTTTTTCTCAGCCCTTGGAATCGCAGTGTAACTGCCTGGCTCAGAAGAGCACACTGAGTCAGCCCTTAACCCCAGTGATCAGAAATTGTCAAAACATGTTTTTCAGCAGAAATAAAACGTTTTGGCAACTTTGGTCACCCCCATGTAAGTTATAGGGCAGGAACAGCACAGTTTTCAAAACGTGTTTTTCAGCCCGAAATAAACGCGTTTTCTCAGCCCTTAGAATCGTAGTGTAACTGCCTGGCTCAGAAGAGCACACTGACTCAGCCCTTAACTCCAGTGTGCAGAAATTGTCAAAACGTGTTTTTCAGCAGAAATAAACACGTTTTGGCAACTTTGGTCACCCCCATGTAAGTTATAGGGCAGGAACAGCACAGTTTCCAAAACGTGTTTTTCAGCCCGAAATAAACGCTTTTTCTCAGCCCTTGGAATCGCAGTGTAACTGCCAGGCTCCGAAGAGCACACTGAGTCAGTCATTAACCCCAGTGTGCAGAAATTGTCAAAACGTGTTTTTCAGCAGAAATAAACACGTTTTGGCAACTTTGGTCTCCCCCATGTAAGTTATATGGCTGGAACAGCACAGTTTTCAAAACGTGTTTTTCAGCCCGAAATAAACGCTTTTTCTCAGCTCTTGGAATCGCAGTGTAACTGCCTGGCTCAGAAGAGCACACTGAGTCAGCCCTTAACCCCAGTGTGCAGAAATTGTCAAAACGTGTTTTTCAGCAGAAATAAACACGTTTTGGCAACTTTGGTCAACCCCATGTAAGTTATAGGGCAGGAACAGCACAGTTTTCAAAACGTGTTTTTCAGCCCGAAATAAACGCTTTTTTTCAGCACTTGGAATCACAGTGTAACTGCTTGGCTCAGAAGAGCACACTGAGTCAGCCCTTAACCCCAGTGATCAGAAATTGTCAAAACGTGTTTTTCAGCAGAAATAAACACGTTTTGGCAACTTTGGTCTCCCCCATGTAAGTTATATGGCTGGAACAGCACAGTTTTCAAAACGTGTTTTTCAGCCCGAAATAAACGCTTTTTCTCAGCCCTTGGAATCGCAGTGTAACTGCCTGGCTCAGAAGAGCACACTGAGTCAGCCCTTAACCCCAGTGATCAGAAATTGTCAAAACATGTTTTTCAGCAGAAATAAACACGTTTTGGCAACTTTGGTCACCCCCATGTAAGTTATAGGGCAGGAACAGCACAGTTTTCAAAACGTGTTTTTCAGCCCGAAATAAACGCTTTTTTTCAGCACTTGGAATCACAGTGTAACTGCTTGGCTCAGAAGAGCACACTGAGTCAGCCCTTAACCCCAGTGATCAGAAATTGTCAAAACGTGTTTTTCAGCAGAAATAAACACGTTTTGGCAACTTTGGTCACCCCCATGTAAGTTATAGGGCAGGAACAGCACAGTTTTCAAAACGTGTTTTTCAGCCCGAAATAAACGCGTTTTCTCAGCCCTTAGAATCGCAGTGTAACTGCCTGGCTCAGAAGAGCACACTGACTCAGCCCTTAACCCCAGTGTGCAGAAATTGTCAAAACGTGTTTTTCAGCAGAAATAAACACGTTTTGGCAACTTTGGTCACCCCCATGTAAGTTATAGGGCAGGAACAGCACAGTTTTCAAAACGTGTTTTTCAGCCCGAAATAAACGCTTTTTTTCAGCACTTGGAATCACAGTGTAACTGCTTGGCTCAGAAGAGCACACTGAGTCAGCCCTTAACCCCAGTGATCAGAAATTGTCAAAACGTGTTTTTCAGCAGAAATAAACACGTTTTGGCAACTTTGGTCACCCCCATGTAAGTTATAGGGCAGGAACAGCACAGTTTTCAAAACGTGTTTTTCAGCCCGAAATAAACGCGTTTTCTCAGCCCTTAGAATCGCAGTGTAACTGCCTGGCTCAGAAGAGCACACTGACTCAGCCCTTAACCCCAGTGTGCAGAAATTGTCAAAACGTGTTTTTCAGCAGAAATAAACACGTTTTGGCAACTTTGGTCACCCCCATGTAAGTTATAGGGCAGGAACAGCACAGTTTTCAAAACGTGTTTTTCAGCCCGAAATAAACGCTTTTTCTCAGCCCTTGGAATCGCAGTGTAACTGCCTGGCTCAGAAGAGCACACTGAGTCAGCCCTTAACCCCAGTGATCAGAAATTGTCAAAACATGTTTTTCAGCAGAAATAAACACGTTTTGGCATCTTTGGTCACCCCCATGTAAGTTATAGGGCAGGAACAGCACAGTTTTCAAAACGTGTTTTTCAGCCCGAAATAAACGCTTTTTTTCAGCACTTGGAATCACAGTGTAACTGCTTGGCTCAGAAGAGCACACTGAGTCAGCCCTTAACCCCAGTGATCAGAAATTGTCAAAACGTGTTTTTCAGCAGAAATAAACACGTTTTGGCAACTTTGGTCACCCCCATGTAAGTTATAGGGCAGGAACAGCACAGTTTTCAAAACGTGTTTTTCAGCCCGAAATAAACGCTTTTTCTCAGCCCTTGGAATCGCAGTGTAACTGCCTGGCTCCGAAGAGCACACTGAGTCAGTCATTAACCCCAGTGTGCAGAAATTGTCAAAACGTGTTTTTCAGCAGAAATAAACACGTTTTGGCAACTTTGGTCACCCCCATGTAAGTTATAGGGCAGGAACAGCACAGTTTTCAAAACGTGTTTTTCAGCCCGAAATAAACGCTTTTTCTCAGCTCTTGGAATCGCAGTGTAACTGCTTGGCTCAGAAGAGCACACTGAGTCAGCCCTTAACCCCAGTGTGCAGAAATTGTCAAAACGTGTTTTTCAGCAGAAATAAACACGTTTTGGCAACTTTGGTCTCCCCCATGTAAGTTATATGGCTGGAACAGCACAGTTTTCAAAACGTGTTTTTCAGCCCGAAATAAACGCTTTTTCTCAGCCCTTGGAATCGCAGTGTAACTGCCTGGCTCAGAAGAGCACACTGAGTCAGCCCTTAACCCCAGTGATCAGAAATTGTCAAAACATGTTTTTCAGCAGAAATAAACACGTTTTGGCAACTTTGGTCACCCCCATGTAAGTTATAGGGCAGGAACAGCACAGTTTTCAAAAAGGTGTTTTTCAGCCCGAAATAAACGCGTTTTTTCAGCCCTTAGAATCGCAGTGTAACTGCCTGGCTCAGAAGAGCACACTGACTCAGCCCTTAACCCCAGTGTGCAGAAATTGTCAAAACGTGTTTTTCAGCAGAAATAAACACGTTTTGGCAACTTTGGTCAACCCCATGTAAGTTATAGGGCAGGAACAGCACAGTTTTCAAAACGTGTTTTTCAGCCCGAAATAAACGCTTTTTTTCAGCACTTGGAATCACAGTGTAACTGCTTGGCTCAGAAGAGCACACTGAGTCAGCCCTTAACCCCAGTGATCAGAAATTGTCAAAACGTGTTTTTCAGCAGAAATAAACACGTTTTGGCAACTTTGGTCACCCCCATGTAAGTTATAGGGCAGGAACAGCACAGTTTTCAAAACGTGTTTTTCAGCCCGAAATAAACGCGTTTTCTCAGCCCTTAGAATCGCAGTGTAACTGCTTGGCTCAGAAGAGCACACTGAGTCAGCCCTTAACCCCAGTGATCAGAAATTGTCAAAACGTGTTTTTCAGCAGAAATAAACACGTTTTGGCAACTTTGGTCTCCCCCATGTAAGTTATATGGCTGGAACAGCACAGTTTTCAAAACGTGTTTTTCAGCCCGAAATAAACGCTTTTTCTCAGCCCTTGGAATCGCAGTGTAACTGCCTGGCTCAGAAGAGCACACTGAGTCAGCCCTTAACCCCAGTGATCAGAAATTGTCAAAACATGTTTTTCAGCAGAAATAAACACGTTTTGGCAACTTTGGTCACCCCCATGTAAGTTATAGGGCAGGAACAGCACAGTTTTCAAAAAGGTGTTTTTCAGCCCGAAATAAACGCGTTTTCTCAGCCCTTAGAATCGCAGTGTAACTGCCTGGCTCAGAAGAGCACACTGACTCAGCCCTTAACCCCAGTGTGCAGAAATTGTCAAAACGTGTTTTTCAGCAGAAATAAACACGTTTTGGCAACTTTGGTCAACCCCATGTAAGTTATAGGGCAGGAACAGCACAGTTTTCAAAACGTGTTTTTCAGCCCGAAATAAACGCTTTTTTTCAGCACTTGGAATCACAGTGTAACTGCTTGGCTCAGAAGAGCACACTGAGTCAGCCCTTAACCCCAGTGATCAGAAATTGTCAAAACGTGTTTTTCAGCAGAAATAAACACGTTTTGGCAACTTTGGTCACCCCCATGTAAGTTATAGGGCAGGAACAGCACAGTTTTCAAAACGTGTTTTTCAGCCCGAAATAAACGCGTTTTCTCAGCCCTTAGAATCGCAGTGTAACTGCCTGGCTCAGAAGAGCACACTGACTCAGCCCTTAACCCCAGTGTGCAGAAATTGTCAAAACGTGTTTTTCAGCAGAAATAAACACGTTTTGGCAACTTTGGTCACCCCCATGTAAGTTATAGGGCAGGACCAGCACAGTTTTCAAAACGTGTTTTTCAGCCCGAAATAAACGCTTTTTTTCAGCACTTGGAATCACAGTGTAACTCCTTGGCTCAGAAGAGCACACTGAGTCAGCCCTTAACCCCAGTGATCAGAAATTGTCAAAACGTGTTTTTCAGCAGAAATAAACACGTTTTGGCAACTTTGGTCACCCCCATGTAAGTTATAGGGCAGGAACAGCACAGTTTTCAAAACGTGTTTTTCAGCCCGAAATAAACGCGTTTTCTCAGCCCTTAGAATCGCAGTGTAACTGCCTGGCTCAGAAGAGCACACTGACTCAGCCCTTAACCCCAGTGTGCAGAAATTGTCAAAACGTGTTTTTCAGCAGAAATAAACACGTTTTGGCAACTTTGGTCAACCCCATGTAAGTTATAGGGCAGGAACAGCACAGTTTTCAAAACGTGTTTTTCAGCCCGAAATAAACGCTTTTTTTCAGCACTTGGAATCACAGTGTAACTGCTTGGCTCAGAAGAGCACACTGAGTCAGCCCTTAACCCCAGTGATCAGAAATTGTCAAAACGTGTTTTTCAGCAGAAATAAACACGTTTTGGCAACTTTGGTCACCCCCATGTAAGTTATAGGGCAGGAACAGCACAGTTTTCAAAACGTGTTTTTCAGCCCGAAATAAACGCTTTTTTTCAGCACTTGGAATCACAGTGTAACTGCTTGGCTCAGAAGAGCACACTGAGTCAGCCCTTAACCCCAGTGATCAGAAATTGTCAAAACATGTTTTTCAGCAGAAATAAACACGTTTTGGCAACTTTGGTCACCCCCATGTAAGTTATAGGGCAGGAACAGCACAGTTTTCAAAACGTGTTTTTCAGCCCGAAATAAACGCGTTTTCTCAGCCCTTAGAATCGCAGTGTAACTGCCTGGCTCAGAAGAGCACACTGACTCAGCCCTTAACCCCAGTGTGCAGAAATTGTCAAAACGTGTTTTTCAGCAGAAATAAACACGTTTTGGCAACTTTGGTCACCCCCATGTAAGTTATAGGGCAGGAACAGCACAGTTTTCAAAACGTGTTTTTCAGCCCGAAATAAACGCTTTTTCTCAGCCCTTGGAATCGCAGTGTAACTGCCTGGCTCAGAAGAGCACACTGAGTCAGCCCTTAACCCCAGTGATCAGAAATTGTCAAAACATGTTTTTCAGCAGAAATAAACACGTTTTGGCATCTTTGGTCACCCCCATGTAAGTTATAGGGCAGGAACAGCACAGTTTTCAAAACGTGTTTTTCAGCCCGAAATAAACGCTTTTTTTCAGCACTTGGAATCACAGTGTAACTGCTTGGCTCAGAAGAGCACACTGAGTCAGCCCTTAACCCCAGTGATCAGAAATTGTCAAAACGTGTTTTTCAGCAGAAATAAACACGTTTTGGCAACTTTGGTCACCCCCATGTAAGTTATAGGGCAGGAACAGCACAGTTTTCAAAACGTGTTTTTCAGCCCGAAATAAACGCTTTTTCTCAGCCCTTGGAATCGCAGTGTAACTGCCTGGCTCCGAAGAGCACACTGAGTCAGTCATTAACCCCAGTGTGCAGAAATTGTCAAAACGTGTTTTTCAGCAGAAATAAACACGTTTTGGCAACTTTGGTCACCCCCATGTAAGTTATAGGGCAGGAACAGCACAGTTTTCAAAACGTGTTTTTCAGCCCGAAATAAACGCTTTTTCTCAGCTCTTGGAATCGCAGTGTAACTGCTTGGCTCAGAAGAGCACACTGAGTCAGCCCTTAACCCCAGTGTGCAGAAATTGTCAAAACGTGTTTTTCAGCAGAAATAAACACGTTTTGGCAACTTTGGTCTCCCCCATGTAAGTTATATGGCTGGAACAGCACAGTTTTCAAAACGTGTTTTTCAGCCCGAAATAAACGCTTTTTCTCAGCCCTTGGAATCGCAGTGTAACTGCCTGGCTCAGAAGAGCACACTGAGTCAGCCCTTAACCCCAGTGATCAGAAATTGTCAAAACATGTTTTTCAGCAGAAATAAACACGTTTTGGCAACTTTGGTCACCCCCATGTAAGTTATAGGGCAGGAACAGCACAGTTTTCAAAAAGGTGTTTTTCAGCCCGAAATAAACGCGTTTTTTCAGCCCTTAGAATCGCAGTGTAACTGCCTGGCTCAGAAGAGCACACTGACTCAGCCCTTAACCCCAGTGTGCAGAAATTGTCAAAACGTGTTTTTCAGCAGAAATAAACACGTTTTGGCAACTTTGGTCAACCCCATGTAAGTTATAGGGCAGGAACAGCACAGTTTTCAAAACGTGTTTTTCAGCCCGAAATAAACGCTTTTTTTCAGCACTTGGAATCACAGTGTAACTGCTTGGCTCAGAAGAGCACACTGAGTCAGCCCTTAACCCCAGTGATCAGAAATTGTCAAAACGTGTTTTTCAGCAGAAATAAACACGTTTTGGCAACTTTGGTCACCCCCATGTAAGTTATAGGGCAGGAACAGCACAGTTTTCAAAACGTGTTTTTCAGCCCGAAATAAACGCGTTTTCTCAGCCCTTAGAATCGCAGTGTAACTGCTTGGCTCAGAAGAGCACACTGAGTCAGCCCTTAACCCCAGTGATCAGAAATTGTCAAAACGTGTTTTTCAGCAGAAATAAACACGTTTTGGCAACTTTGGTCTCCCCCATGTAAGTTATATGGCTGGAACAGCACAGTTTTCAAAACGTGTTTTTCAGCCCGAAATAAACGCTTTTTCTCAGCCCTTGGAATCGCAGTGTAACTGCCTGGCTCAGAAGAGCACACTGAGTCAGCCCTTAACCCCAGTGATCAGAAATTGTCAAAACATGTTTTTCAGCAGAAATAAACACGTTTTGGCAACTTTGGTCACCCCCATGTAAGTTATAGGGCAGGAACAGCACAGTTTTCAAAAAGGTGTTTTTCAGCCCGAAATAAACGCGTTTTCTCAGCCCTTAGAATCGCAGTGTAACTGCCTGGCTCAGAAGAGCACACTGACTCAGCCCTTAACCCCAGTGTGCAGAAATTGTCAAAACGTGTTTTTCAGCAGAAATAAACACGTTTTGGCAACTTTGGTCAACCCCATGTAAGTTATAGGGCAGGAACAGCACAGTTTTCAAAACGTGTTTTTCAGCCCGAAATAAACGCTTTTTTTCAGCACTTGGAATCACAGTGTAACTGCTTGGCTCAGAAGAGCACACTGAGTCAGCCCTTAACCCCAGTGATCAGAAATTGTCAAAACGTGTTTTTCAGCAGAAATAAACACGTTTTGGCAACTTTGGTCACCCCCATGTAAGTTATAGGGCAGGAACAGCACAGTTTTCAAAACGTGTTTTTCAGCCCGAAATAAACGCGTTTTCTCAGCCCTTAGAATCGCAGTGTAACTGCCTGGCTCAGAAGAGCACACTGACTCAGCCCTTAACCCCAGTGTGCAGAAATTGTCAAAACGTGTTTTTCAGCAGAAATAAACACGTTTTGGCAACTTTGGTCACCCCCATGTAAGTTATAGGGCAGGACCAGCACAGTTTTCAAAACGTGTTTTTCAGCCCGAAATAAACGCTTTTTTTCAGCACTTGGAATCACAGTGTAACTCCTTGGCTCAGAAGAGCACACTGAGTCAGCCCTTAACCCCAGTGATCAGAAATTGTCAAAACGTGTTTTTCAGCAGAAATAAACACGTTTTGGCAACTTTGGTCACCCCCATGTAAGTTATAGGGCAGGAACAGCACAGTTTTCAAAACGTGTTTTTCAGCCCGAAATAAACGCGTTTTCTCAGCCCTTAGAATCGCAGTGTAACTGCCTGGCTCAGAAGAGCACACTGACTCAGCCCTTAACCCCAGTGTGCAGAAATTGTCAAAACGTGTTTTTCAGCAGAAATAAACACGTTTTGGCAACTTTGGTCAACCCCATGTAAGTTATAGGGCAGGAACAGCACAGTTTTCAAAACGTGTTTTTCAGCCCGAAATAAACGCTTTTTTTCAGCACTTGGAATCACAGTGTAACTGCTTGGCTCAGAAGAGCACACTGAGTCAGCCCTTAACCCCAGTGATCAGAAATTGTCAAAACGTGTTTTTCAGCAGAAATAAACACGTTTTGGCAACTTTGGTCACCCCCATGTAAGTTATAGGGCAGGAACAGCACAGTTTTCAAAACGTGTTTTTCAGCCCGAAATAAACGCTTTTTTTCAGCACTTGGAATCACAGTGTAACTGCTTGGCTCAGAAGAGCACACTGAGTCAGCCCTTAACCCCAGTGATCAGAAATTGTCAAAACGTGTTTTTCAGCAGAAATAAACACGTTTTGGCAACTTTGGTCACCCCCATGTAAGTTATAGGGCAGGAACAGCACAGTTTTCAAAACGTGTTTTTCAGCCCGAAATAAACGCGTTTTCTCAGCCCTTAGAATCGCAGTGTAACTGCCTGGCTCAGAAGAGCATACTGACTCAGCCCTTAACCCCAGTGTGCAGAAATTGTCAAAACGTGTTTTTCAGCAGAAATAAACACGTTTTGGCAACTTTGGTCACCCCCATGTAAGTTATAGGGCAGGAACAGCACAGTTTTCAAAACGTGTTTTTCAGCCCGAAATAAACGCTTTTTTTCAGCACTTGGAATCACAGTGTAACTGCTTGGCTCAGAAGAGCACACTGAGTCAGCCCTTAACCCCAGTGATCAGAAATTGTCAAAACGTGTTTTTCAGCAGAAATAAACACGTTTTGGCAACTTTGGTCACCCCCATGTAAGTTATAGGGCAGGAACAGCACAGTTTTCAAAACGTGTTTTTCAGCCCGAAATAAACGCGTTTTCTCAGCCCTTAGAATCGCAGTGTAACTGCCTGGCTCAGAAGAGCACACTGACTCAGCCCTTAACCCCAGTGTGCAGAAATTGTCAAAACGTGTTTTTCAGCAGAAATAAACACGTTTTGGCAACTTTGGTCACCCCCATGTAAGTTATAGGGCAGGAACAGCACAGTTTTCAAAACGTGTTTTTCAGCCCGAAATAAACGCTTTTTTTCAGCACTTGGAATCACAGTGTAACTGCTTGGCTCAGAAG